>NC_061807.1:43818310-44122401 GCF_021462225.1 Girardinichthys multiradiatus
TGGGAGGATGAGCAGTGTGTTGTGTGGTCACAAAATAACAGCAACATATGAGAAAAACATAGAAAAAGAAGAAAATGAAAAATTCAGAGTGTGATCAAGGTAAAGGAAAATTCATGGATTTCCTAATTCTGCTTTCAGAGATCCCACATAGCGTGTAAAGGTTAAAATCACTATCATTTCATCTAGAAAAAGGCTGCATGTGAACAAGACCTTTCAATCACTACTCAATAAAACACTCTGACTCAATATATACTTTGAGAGCAGCAAAATAATGAAGGACTAGTGAAATCTCTGCTGGTGTATAGAGAAAATTGTATTTCTGTATGGACAAATTTTTCAAAACTAAAAGAGCAACGAGTGTACCCGTGGGGGCTGTAGCTGCAGCTTGATTTATGTCACAGCATTAACCAATGGGTGGCGGTGAAGCTCCTGTCCGAAGATGATTGCTCAGAACGCTGGCTGAGGAGGATACAGCATCTGTAAATGCAATGATCAAGCTCTTACTGTCCAGCACCGATTTTCAGTTTTCAATGTGGTTTGACCTGACAATTCTGATTTTGACTGATTCAGAGTTTTTCCCCAAGGACCATAATACGTATAAGACAGAAAATGTGCAGCTGTGATTCCCGTCCTACAAATATTTACAAAGTGGAAGAGAAACCATGGAATCAAATTGAATCCAATTAAATCTGTCAACTTACATGAAACAGTAAACATGCCCATGCAGGCCTTTTATGGGCTTCTGTGAATTTTCCTTGGGTCTCTAGGTTTCCAACATAGGTCTTGTGTAGAGATGCCCAAACTGGGCCCCCTAAAACTGCTACACATTTGGGCTCCTGTTGGAGATTCCTTTGAGTAACCTACGACTGAACTTGCCTATTTCCCTCCCAAGTAGGCCCTACGCCGGTCTTTTAAACTGTTGCTCTTTCAGGCTCATCTGAAGGTTTTCTGTGGGCCCTCCACAGTGGGACCAAAAACTACCCACAATGGTGCCATGTATGACAGATCATGTGGGGAATTCAGCACTTTGCTGTGTTCTGTGCTTTTAAAGCGAGGGTCTCCACCTCTATTGTTTGAGAGCCAGTGTTCTGTAATCTTTAGATGCATCACTGATGCAACATACCAGCACAAAATGACTGAATTAACTCTTAAATATGTAATCAAGACCTACAGAGGCCTAGTAATAAGTCATTCATCTCTATTGAGTAGTAAAATAATTTTATACCTTTCTCAATAATCAGTGGAAAAATCTTTATAGGTATTACAGCAATCAAACACTTGTTCCAATTGCTGAGTAGCTTTTTGCATGTTTTGATGACTCATCTTTGGTGAAAACCTTCACCAAGTTTTTTGGCTTGAAACCCTTTCTGAAAATTGCTCCATAGGAAACCCACAGAAGCCCATGTTGTGCCCACAGAGGCAAGCTTGCTGGATAGTTTCTTGTACTTATTATCCCCGGGTGATGAAGACTGTACCCTCAGAAGTTATTTCAGGACACTGTATCTGGGATAGTTGTCTTTACAGGTGTTTTCTCTCAACTCAGGTGTGTTTCCTTGGTTAGTGTGAGGACAACATACCAAGGCCTGCTTTTACAATTCTTCTGCTACACTGAACCAGACTTCAATTGAATTAATAATTTATGTTGTTTGTTCTGAAAGGTACGTTTCTAGAGTTTTCTTTATCTTCTGTGATCTGTAGTTATGAAAACTGGTGAGCCGAAAATTGTTCAACATCTTTACAAATAAAGTTTTACTGTATCATGGAATTCTGACATCAAAATAATGCAAAGGGGAAAATTGGGCTGAGGGCAGCACTGTATTTAGTGACCACACAAAAAAATCATCTCAGATGCATTGCAGCAGAAAGCAGTGAAAGAAAGGAAGGGATGTTTCAACCATCATGGGAGAAAGACAGATAAAGAGAACAAAAATCCAAAACCACAAAGGACAAGTCACAAGAATAAGAAACTAAACAAAACACAAAAGGATGACAAAACCTTACTAGCAAAAAATGAAATGAAAATGGCAAGACCACAAGAACATAATAGGAAAATGAAAAAAGTAAAAACACAAAAGAAAACTCCACAGTGTTAAAGATTCACTGCACCTTGAAATAAGACAAGTTGTTAAAGTATATAATGGCTTATTTATCCAGAAAGACACCAGGGCTGGTGGGAAATAGATGCCAGCCAACACAGTCAGAGTTATATGAAATACACGGCACTACAGTGACAACACATTGGTGGAGCAGGTGTTGTGTGCTAATTTAACACACGAGTGCCCTTTAAAATACAGACACGCAAACACACACACACACACAGACACACACACCCACACACAAGGCTTGTCTTTGTATGGAGAAACAGAAACTGGTGTTTGGCTGCAGTACTTTGACCCTGAATGTGTCAAATAGGTCTCAAACTGTTAGCAAATTAAGTCACAAATTTTTGTATGCGTGTGTGCGTTTCTTTAATATAACTCACAGCACCTTCAGTAACCACATGCCAGCATTTGAGTCTTCGTCCATTCTGCTGAATTCACTCTGATTTTTCTCACAGCCAAACTGCCTTTAGATTCTCTCTTTGGAGCTTCCTTCCACGTACAAATGGCAGGACTGTTTGTTGGTGTCATGTTTAATCTGTAGGACTGCCACGAATGAGATGATTCACCATGCTGAACTATGCTGTTTTTATACGGAGTAGTGCATATTATGGGGGAGTCATGCACATAGAATTGTGTTGAAGAGAAAAACAAATGAAAACAATAACTGAAAAAAACTCACACACCTGAAATATGTGGAACCTAGACCCCATAATGTGCAACTTCGAAGTTCCTAATTAAGAGCAAATATTCAAGTCTACAAGGTATTTTCTTTTACCACCTTTATACAATCCATTTTAAATATTGGTTTTGCCTTTAAGCTTTCATAGGAGGGTTTTTTATCCTAACAATGACAAGTGTTAATTACTGTATATCAACCAATTTGTAGCAAAATGTAATTTACCCTGTTTTTCAAAAAAAACAAAAAAAAAAAACGTTAATTCTTAAAACTGACATTAAAGCTGATAGAAATTTGTGAATAGTTTATTACAAACATAGGGTGATACTTTAGATTGTCATTATAGCCTTCAAGATACATATGTATTGGGAACTATACAGTATATAGGGGGTGAAGCATAAAGGACCCTCAGAGATAACAGAGAACTCCAGGTCCTGACCTGAAGAGGCATTTCTCAAAACTTATAAGACTGTAAAATTGTTAGATGTAGTCAATACAAGTATACTACAAATGTCATAACGTGTGTAATTAACCTCCTACTTTTTACTTAATTAATAAAACATGGGGTCTTTGATTTCGCCATCTCCTCAAGGGATTAAATCAGTAATAACTATAACCGCACGGCTCCACTCCACTCTATCTCACACTTCTTGGCACGGAACCTGTTTCCATTGACTCACTGATGGCTGGATCTATGGCTTGACGCCCCGCCTCCAGCAGTCAGTGAAGTGTGGTGTACCGCTATTAACGTTCCTGTGTGAAACTTTCACATTAAACAGCAAGAACTTATAAAATAAGGCTCAGGGGTTTTGATATGAGGGGGTGTGGCAGGAGAAATGGAAAGTAGAGACCCTGCCATCTGGACCGGTGAAGCTCCAAACTTTGCATGAAGAAGTTACAATTTTGGGCTTTATGAGGAAATTTTTGTTTTAGCCATGGAAACAACGAAGACAAAGACTTTAAAGTGGAAAACCGCAGACTTGACTGTGGTGAAGTTAGTTTTAGGTTGGATATTGGATATTTGTGCTCCGCGAATTTAGTGGCGTCTTCCTCCTGTCTGATCCAATGCAGGTAGTTTGATTACGGGCAGCTGCTCTTTGCCTGCTATCTCCTTCTGCACACTCTGGTTCACTTAAAGGGATCTAATGCCTTTAAATCCTTCCTTTTCACACTTTCACATTCAGTTGTGGTCTACATAAAGTGGAACTGCAATGCTTTGGTCTGAATTCCTTGTTTTTGTAGCTCTACAGGCTCCTCTTTTATCCCTGTTCCGAGGTCCGTCTGAGAACAACTCGTCTCTTTAAATGCTACTGAGGCACTTCACAGCCCCGACAAAAATGTCAAAAACAAAGAAAAACTCTTTATTTAACAATACTATTCAAAACATGCAGTACAATTCTGTCCTCAAGGAGCTAAACGCAGCACACAGCGCTGACATAAGCACAATGCATGATGCTACTGCTACCAGAACAATGGCCTGGAGTGGGATCTGGGTGCTGTGGGGCTTTTCTTCTCCACCTCTTCCCCTCCTTGCTTATTTCCTCCTCACTGCAGGTGAGATCCACCCCTGTTCTGCTGGCTGACACCCATGGGCGTGGTTTTCTCCTCAGCGCTGCTCTACACACCTGCAGTTGATTATTCCCTGATGACCTGCAAGCTTTTTAAGCCGAGCTCAAACCTGTATTCAGCGTCAATTCGTTGACCTAACTTGGTGATTCTCGAGTCCGGTTTACCTGTGGAAAGGAATAATTTCCTGAGTTAACTTCCTTGAGTTTTGTTTGTGACTTTGCCTGTGTTTTTCCAGTGCGGGAGGTTTTGAGGGATTTTTGAGAAACCTCACTCTCGTGTTAATTCCCTCTTTAATTACCCACCTGGAAAGCCCTGCTCATTCTCAGTCTGGCAGTTCACTATACCTGGACTCACCTGCCGGGCTCCAGTTGACCTTACTCCCCTTCTAGGCCCTGGCATCAGCACTTAAAGTACGCCATTTCCGTTACTATCAAACATACCAACAAACATCTCCTTGGTTGAGTCCTGCTTACCAGTTCCCTTTTTTTCTGCAGCTAGATCCTACTGATTTCCCGAATCTAACCCCCCGGACCTCTAAAAACCTTGCTGTTTTGACTTATTGTCTCAGCATTTTGGTTTTCAGCATTTCGGTCTGGTTTAAGCCCGGTATTATGTATTATGACAAGGAGGTCATATCAACGCACAATAAATTCATATCTAAAATAAATTTGTTGTCCTTTTAGTTTTATTTGCAGCTTACCGCTTTACTGCATCCATCGTTTCTATAGAAAAAATCCTTCTTAATACTGGTGGAGGTTGCTGAAGAACCTGTCCTTGAAGTGGGGAAACAGGAATATTCCCACTTTTTTTCCATGAAAACAAAAATTTATCCAGGCACTATGAAGAGTTTTTGATGCTGGGGTACGACGTTATGAATTGTGTGGGTTAATACATCCAACAACCAAACCAAATCTATCCTTTTGCCATGTAGGCATACTTGAGCTTAGACTTCAAAATCGCAGTAAAAAAAAATAAAATTGTATGCGAACTGATCAGGCAGAAATCCATGACCTTTTTTAGCTGTTCCGCAGCAAATACTGTGACATAACAGTTGGAAAAGTGTAAGAGATGATAGAGAAATCTGAACAGACTGAAAAATAAGACCCAAACTGGATATAAAGATATATATGCAGCACCTGGAGAGACTAAATTCAACTTTTCTGCACTCCCACTGACTCCAAATACACAACAAAATGTATTGAAAGGCTAAAATAGTGTATTTTGCATGATATGTCCCCTTTAAGGGCAGTCAATACATTTTCAAACCAAACGTGCTGTTTCACGGTTGTTTTGTTTTGTGTGTTTTGGGGGAAATATGCCACGCTGCATCTAATTCAGAAAGCTTAAGTGTTATTTTTCTGTTCTTCCAGCATTCAGGCATGGTTTAGGATTTGTAAATAGTAAAATTATATTTAAGGTGAGGTGAGGTGAGGTTAAGGTTAAGGTTAAGGTAAGGTAAGGTAAGGTAAGGTCAGGTAAGGTAAGGTAAGGTAATTTATATAACGCTTTTTAGCAACAAGACACTCAAAGCGCTGTACATACAATTACAATACAATCACAAAGCAAATAAATACAGATGCAGACACAGAAAAACAAATCAAATGATAAAATCAAACAACAGAGGTAATTTTAAAAAGTAAAATAAAATAAAGAGAATAGAATGATGGACAAGAAAATGAAAGGAAAATTGGACTGAAAACGCAACTAATCATGCCTAGATGGCACAGTCAAAGGCCACTCTAAACAAATAAGTTTTTAATCTTGATTTAAAGCAACTTAGGGTTTTGGCGTTTTTACAGTTTTCTGGCAGTTTATTCCAGATTAGTGGAGCATAAGAACTAAAAGCTGCTTCTCCATGTTTGGTTCTAGTTTTGGGTACGCAGAGTAGATTTGAGTGAGATGACCTGAGAGGTCCGGTTGGTTGATACACTGACAACAAGTCTAATATATTTTGGTGCTAAGCCATTCAGTGATTTATAGACTAACAGAAGGATTTTAAAGTCTATTCTCTGAGCTACAGGGAGTCAGTGTAGGTACTTTAGAACTGGGGTGATGTGGTCCACTTTCTTAGTTCTAGGGAGGACGCGGGCAGCAGCGTTCTGGATCAACTGCAGCTGTCTGATCGACTTTTTAGGCAGGCCTGTGAAGACACCGTTGCAGTAATCAATTCTACTAAAGATGAACGCATGAATTAGTTTTTCAAGATCCTGCTGAGACATTAGTCCTTTAATCCTGGAGATGTTGTTTAGGTGATAGAAGGTCGACCTAATTACTACCTTTATGTGCCTCTGAAGGTTCAGGTCTGAGTCCATCACTACACCCAGGTGACTGGTGGTTTCTAGCTGTATTAACTGAAGCTGTGTGCTAACTTTTAAACGCTCTTCCTTTGGTCCAAAGATTATTACTTCAGATTTGTTTTGATTCAGCTGAAGAAAATTTAGGCTCATTTACCCAGTGCTTGAATGGGTTCATAGTCACCTGGTGACGTCGTAACGTATAGCTGTGTGTCGTCTGCATAGTTATGATAACTTACGTTGTTGTTTATTAAAATCTGAGTTAGGGGGAGCATGTAGATATTGAATAGGAGGGGCCCTAAGATGGACCCTTGGGGAACGCCACATGTGATTTTTGTGCTCTCTGATGTAAAGTTACCTACTGACACAAAAAAGTCCCTGTCCTTCAAGTAGGATTTAAACCAGTTGAGTGCTGTACCAGAAAGGCAGACCCAGTTTTAATTAGTTTAAGTCTAATAAAATGGAGTGATCAACAGTGTCGAATGCTGCACTAAGGTCCAATAATATCAGCACTGTGGTTCTTCCACAGTCTGCATTTATACGGATGTCATTGAACACCTTGACAAGAGCAGTCTCTGTACTGTGGTGAGCACAGACGCCTGACTGGAAGACATCGAAGCGGTTGGTCGTTGTTAGGAAGTTGTTTAACTGCTGAAACAGCTTTTTCAATAATCTTACTGATGAAGGGGAGGTTTGATATAGGCCTGTAGTTCTGTAGTAGCAGCTTATCCAAGTTCCTCTTTTTCAATAGAGGTTTGATAATTGCTGTTTTTAGGCCCTGGGGGAAAACACCTGACAAAAGGGACGTGTTTATTATTTGTGTTAAATCAGATGTTATTACAGGCAAAGCTTTCTTAAGGAAAGCTGTGGGTAAAAGATTGAGACAGCAGGAAGAAGAGCTTAGTTGCTGTACGATTTCTTCTAAGATTTTGCAGTAGATCCCAAAAAAGCAGGTATTGGGTCAGAAAAACCTGTAATGGAAACTCTTGCAAAACAGGTTGAGTGGAGAGGAGCCAGCCCAAGTAGAGCCTGTGGAAAAGTTTTAATCCTGTTTTAATCCTGTTTCTCTATGATGGGATAGGAATTCACACTGGAAGTCCTAAACCTAATCTTCATTGTAAAGCTAATCATAAAACCAAGAAATAATCCTACAGTAATAATGAGGACGCAGAGAAAAAAGGTCCAGCAGCTTATTTAAGGAGAACATGCCATTTCAGGTGAGAAAATACTCAAAAACCCCTGAGCTCAGATTATATAAACGAGCAAAGTCGACAGTAGATTAAAACATAAAATCCTATGAAATGGAGCCGAGTGTAGGGGAGTGTCTGCTAAAGGGGCTTTAGCTCGTAGTGCTAACAGTGGGCGGATAAAGAGACAAAATAAAACATGCCCCACATGTGTTTTCTGCACAATTCATAGTAATCTCTTGCTTCGCTGCAAGAAGTGAGACTCCTAAAAGCAGAAAACAGACTTCCAAACTTTCAGCAGTAGCACACATGGTTTGTAGGAGGAACTTAAGAAAGGTAGCAACAGATAAATTAAGTATATTGTTTTCCAGCTTTTTTTTAAATAAATACATTTAGTCTGCTACTGAAACCATATTATCCCTTTGGAATTGAAGACATTTCTGAGAGAATTCATGTAAAATTAAATCCACTAGTTTGCTAAACATTTGAGAAAGCTTCCATCCTTACACTGAAAGGTAACAAAAAAGTGGAATAAGCTACTGAGACTTTCTCTCCTAATTCCTCTAAACTTGAAAGATTTCTAATAGTTATTGAGTTGATGAAAATCCCTCAAGAACACATTTAAAAATTGCAATTTACTTGATGGGATCAATCTACATTCCACCCTCAAAAACACAACCAAACATTAATACAATGGTTTATAATGACTCTTTGCAGGTATTTTCATAATACGCCTACACTCTACTGATGAATGATTTCAGTTAATGGTTCTGCTAATTGTTTGAAACACTTCACTTTCTAAAAAAATACACACTGGGATCTTTTATTTTTACTGTTGTAAAATCTTTATGTTTTTAACAGAAACAGCATAGCAAGATAGATTGTGTATGTATGACAAGAGTTCTAAAAATCATTTAAAACCAACGTACTGTGGTAGGTATTCCTTAAATAAAATAAATATATTGGAACAGTCAGCTATTCATTGGTTATCTGTGTATTTAACACTCAAGGCACTTTGAGGGACCAAAAGTGTACTTTCTGCTAATTTGTTTTTTTGTTCTCAAAATCTTAGTCAGCTAAAAGGTCAACTCATTGAAACTTGGGCAGAATTTACTTTTTATTTTTAAAATGTCTATCCTTTTGAGTGCAACGTATGTAGAACAAGAGCTATGTATTTTGCATACACTCTTTACCTTCGGTACCAATTTGGTCCCATTGACTCCCATTGTAAGCACATATTTTCGATGCACTGTAATCCAGGCATTTTATAATATTTTTTCCATGAACCCCAAAATAATCTTGATAAGCCTACAAAATACAGGGAAAAATGGTTTTAGGTGTGATGACCTCCCTTAAATAACCAGAGACACCATAGCTTCTTCACATATAGTTTCAATCTTCTGCATCTTCTGTGATAATATTTTGCTGCCTGCAGTTTGCAGACATTTCTCCAGGAGACTAATGCAGCTAATTCTGCACTTCACAAACATGTAGGTTTGCAAAGGAACCACAGCCAGTACCTTCCAGAGAGTGGAGACAAACAGTCTTCGCTTCTGGAAAGTCCTGTGTCGAACCAGCGTGCTAAATGTGGAGCACATACATGCAAAACGCACCTTACTGTAATCTGTGACTTATGCTTTAGGTCATGAATGCATGGCAAAAATCCTAAAAAAAAATATGAAGAAAAGCAAAAAGTTTAATATATGTGATTTAGAATGAAGGTATAAGATTTTATCCTGTGAACATGAAAATTTTCATTTATCTTCCATTTTCATTACAATTGTATAAGATATACTGTTTTGGGACCAAAACATAAAATGTGTAAATTTCTACATTAAACTATCATTGCTCCACAAATAATGATGCATCAAAAGCAATCATTTTATAAATTTTTGACCAAGTCAAGGCTGTAACCGCCACATCCAAAATATTCCCCTTCAATGTTTATTTTTGGAAAATATAAAAATATCAGGGTTTTTAGGACAAAAGGGCATAAAAATATATTACAGACTTAAATAAATATAACTTTATATTTAAGGGTAGGTCTGAAGCTGCTGAAAACATTTGATGCAGAGAAAGCAAAACAAATTATTTAAAAAATACATTTTATTTCATTTTCAAAAGGGGTACCAAGGGGAAATTCTTGCATTGAACACTCATTGCTCCAAAATAGTAATGCATCAAAATCAATATGGTTATCAATTTGACAAATTCATAGCTGTAACACCCACATCCTTATGTTATGATTTGTGGGTGTTTTTGGGTTTTGTTGGTCTGTTCCACAGTTAAGGTTTTGAATCTTTCTTCTGTTTATTATTTTCCTGGTTATGCTTTAGTTTCATGTTTTTCTAGTTGTATTTCTATTAGTTTGTATCCTTGGATTTCCGTTCTGCTCAGGCCACGTTTTGTCCTGTCAATCAACTTTATTCAGTTCATCTGCACTTAGTTAATCTGTCTTCTTGCTTCACCTGGTTCACGCTCCATGTATACACACCAGTTCTGTCATTTGGCGCGGAAACATTTTCTGGATCATGCTCATGATTTGTTTTCTGGATCATGCTCATTTCTTTACTGCTCGTTTATTGTTTTCTTCCTGCCTCTTCCTATGAGTGAGTTTTTTTTTGTTAATTAAATCTTTTTTTTCATTTACCGTCATGCTGCCTGCTTGTCTGCATTCCGGGGTCTTACGTTGCACAAGTCCTAACAACTTAAAGTGTTTATTTTTGGAAGATATTACATATTTAGTGCTTTGACCTTCAAGAAATCAGGGCTTCTGGACAAAACGGACATTAAAATATAGAACATATATCTATCATGGTGGTTATTAAACATTTCATTAACCTTCATCTCAGAGTTATGCACAGTAAATGCTACTGACACAGTCAGGCCATGCAGATTAGTAAAAAAACACCCTAACTATTTTCATAGAGTACTGATAAAGCAGCTTTACTTCCAGTGTTACTATTTATTATTACCACTATTTGTCATAATAGCTTGCCGCCTAATCATGTCTGTCAGAGTGGGACAGCTGAATGCAGTTTGTTTTTTACTAAAAACACGTTTGAACGTTAATCCAATGAGAGAGAAAAAATTCTGATTATTTTTCAGCTCTTTACGTTTCCATTTTTAAGATATCCATAATGGTCGTTATGGAGGAAATCTCTCTTGAGGATTCTTAGGATGGAACAAGACATGCAGACAACCTCTCACAGTTTCACAGTGCATGGTAAGGATGTGAAGATTAAATGATTTGCACTGATTGATGCAACACATAGCACCCGAGAGCAGTAAAGGACAGGTGGACCCCGTCGCAGAAGGCTGCAGCAGCCCCAGGCAGGCATACACAGGGCATCACCCCAAGCAGCTATAAGCTTCACACAGAGGGCACCGAGCCCCCCAACCCAGCCATACCCCTGCGCAATGTTCTTTCTGATACAAAAAGACAGAATCCATAAACCAGTTCATATGTAAATGAAGACAGTAACTCAGTGCAAGAACAATTGTATGTACAATGTTTTTATTTGCATATGATCAGTATCTGTGAGTGTAGCAGAATAAAGTTACATGCGGTTTTAGTACTTGTTGCTTCCATTGTCTGCAGCTTCAACAGGTGA
This sequence comes from Girardinichthys multiradiatus, assembly GCF_021462225.1. NCBI lineage: Eukaryota > Metazoa > Chordata > Actinopteri > Cyprinodontiformes > Goodeidae > Girardinichthys > Girardinichthys multiradiatus. The sequence goes on from NC_061807.1 coordinate 43,829,753, forward strand.
CGATGTGGTTCATGGAGAAAAAACACGTATTCTGCAGTGCCCAAGTTGAACCAGAATACGTACCCTGGAACGTCTTTTAATCGTTTTGTTTTTTTTGGACACCGAAATGGGCTCCACACTGCGTTGATGGAAAAGGGGTATCAGGGAGTCTGAGAGTGATTTGTAACCTTTCCACCTGTTCCTTAAGTTACAGTTGAGCTAAACAGTGTTAGCAGGTGTGTTCTGTTGTTGTTACAAGCTAAAGTTATCATATAATCTGTAGCTTCTGACAGAGCAGTTTGACTGTTTGTGTTTTCCACCTGAATTAGCTGACGTAAACTGATGTTAGAACAACCTTATATGAGGCTTACCTGCTGAACGGTTATAGGACAATATGTCCAAACAGCCAAAAGTTTCATTATTTGAACTTTCAATTTTCTGTTAAATGTACTTCAGAAAATAGTTGCAGATTAAATTATTGGACTGTGTTTTTGTTGTTGACGAATAAAAGAGCTGGTCTATTTGTAGTTAGGTAGAAACATCTCCCTTTTTCAGGTTATTTGTGCTTACTGGATGTAGAACATAGTGCAGCTCTGCTCTTGTATTATGTTGAGGGTCTGATTATCTTAGGCCAGCTAAGTTAAAATAAGGTAAACTTGCCTAGTATTGCTACTATAGATAATGTAGCTGCTGGATAACTATATAAGTCTATTGCGATCTCATTTTATAAATTCATGATCTCAACTAAGTAATATATTTTTAACAGATAAATCAGTCGGTCCACTGCAGCTGCATGTGCCGCTGGTACTGTTGAGTAACAGGTAAATCTAATCTACATCTGTCCTTCCCAGACGCACTGAGGACATTTTACCACATCTGTCCACACACGGAGGCTCTGAAAGTCAATTTTTGCAGTCAGTAAATGTTGGGTCCTGTCTTATTCTGTCTGTTCATGTGCGTTTGTCACCTTCCCTCACTGGATGTACTGTATTCTCCTGATTAGTCACACCTAGTTCTCATGTCATTCGTCAACCCCCCCAGTGGTTAAAAGCCTGTTAGTTTTGCTGATTTTCCAGAGTTCCTGTCAGCATTTTTTCCTGTTCAAGTCTTCTGCTCGACTGTTCCTCCCATGCCTTTTCCTCAGTTTTGTAAGTTTACATTTAAATATGCCCTGCGATGGATTGGCGACCTGTCCAGGGTGTACCCCGCCTCTCGCCCTTAGATTGCTGGAGATAGGCACCAGCTCCCCCGTGACCCACTATGGAAGAAGCGGCATAAAAGATGAATGAATGAAAGAATGAACATTTAAATATGTCCTCTCTCCATTAACACAAGGCTGACATTTTTCTGTCTGCATTTGGGTCCATTTTCACAACACATGAAACTATGTTGTCATTTTACCTTGGAAATGTTTCTGAACTGATGACATCACAGACTGTTAGCAAGAGGTAGTTGTTGAACACTCCTGCTGCACTACATTTACCTGAATAAGAATTAGAAATGCACGCAGACATTCATCTGTGCCCAGAATCGGCCAATTTTTACGCTGTGTGATCAAAAGTTAGCTATATTTATTATGTTTAGTTTTGGTTTGAGATCAGAGGACGAGATATAAGAAGCTACTTGTAAAAAAAATGAAAAAACTAATAAAACTTAGCATTAGCAAAGCATTCCTGCAGTTCATTCAAGTTGAATAAACTGGTGCCAAATGGCTTTAAGTATTTGCTCTGTTTTATCTGTTTGAGCCTAACCTTTGTCATGGAACAAGCTGGATTTGGAAATGTTGCTGCCAGAACCCTTCAAGTGGCATAGCTTTAACTTCATCTGGTTCAAATTATGTAAAGTAATTTCCTGATAAGCACCTCTTGCTGTCCGATTCTAAACTAATTAATCGAACAAATAATCAACAGATTAATTGATAATCAAAATAATCATTAGTTGCAGCTCTGATAATCAGGTGGTGCCCCAATTTGTTCATTTTGATTGAAATTACTAACTTTATTAATAAATGCGTTAGGCACTTTTTAATAATTTTGCAAAGCCAAACCAAACCTATTGTTGCACAGCATGGTAAAAATTGAGTAAACCTGAGTACAACTGTAGAAAGACAAAATACACGAGAATCTGGATATAAAGTAGGTGCAACATGACTTGTGCCATAAAAACTACCGGAAAAATGTAAATGTTACCCTCTGTTGTTATTTATAATATATTGTTTTTATTTGTTCAAGTAAAGGTCTTATTGAGAATAAACTAAAATGACAACCAGGATCATCACAAAAACATAATACCATGAGATGACAGCTAACATGCAGCACAAACCTGCACCACCAGGAAAAAACCTTCATAAATAGAAGTATCCCATTGTCAAAACAACTATGTTTTTTCTGAAGATACACTACTGATCAATATCTTATGACCAGCCAAGAAATTACAAGTATCCACATTTTGTGACCAAAACTATGTTTTAAGGGGAGTTTCAGAATGCAAAAAGAAGAAGCATAAGAACAAAACAAAACAGAGAACGCAAATAATCGAAAACTGCATTTAAACACATTTAGGTTAAAAAGTGCACAAATCGATCTTTTATTTCACCTTCTGTCTGACATTGATGCTGCCATGAACCCCTGACAGCAAAGGGACAAGACCGCCTTTTTGTCTTTAGACTTGTCAGGACTGTAATGAAGCACAGGCAGACACTCAACCCAAACCCAATGAGGCTGCCTGCAGCCCAATAACTACAAAACTGTTTCCACAAAAGATGACCTGAAACAACAATAACTGCCTTTAAAGGCTTCACCTGCTCACACACCATGAACTTGCATCTTTAGACCATGTAAGGGAGCACAAAGGATGGGGCAAGAGAAAGTGGAAGAAGGTTTTATTCACTGACATTAAAAAATGGTAATTTGGATGGTCCTGTTGGATTTTAATGTAAGTTGGACGTCAAGGAGATCCCACTGGGAATGGTTTCTACACGCACAGTGGAGAAGGTTGCACATGATATGGGAGCGTTTTCCTTTAATGAAAGAAATGGAGCTTCAGGTGATGCAGGAGCCTCATACTGTGGCTGGCTTTGTGGAGATGTGGTAGCAGGTATTCCACTTGTGTGAAGGCTCTCGTATATGCAATGATGATGGGGTCATTTCAACAGGTCAACACTGCGGTTCACAACAGCTGTCTGACACAGGACTTTTTCTAGGAAAGCATCTTGCATTTTCCCTTATGTAAATCCTATTGAAATGTTTGGGGATGGGTGGCAAGAGAAGTTCCCTAAAACAGAATTCGGTTTCAGACATCTTTTGCAACTTACAGCCTGGTTGAGATCAAGAGAAATGAAATACAATTACTTGTAACTTTATTCCAGTCCTTCTAGTCGTTGATCAGGAGTGTATGTGGAATATTTAGCAATGGCAAAGATTCTGTTCTCCTTTCTGAGAGCCTAAAAAAGGCTTCTGTCTATGAAAGATGGAAATCAAACCTTGGTTACTAGAGCCTACTTCAGACTCTAGTGAGTTATGAAGTAGGTGTGGTACCAATCCTTCTGCCTTCAGAACGTTTTTATGCAACTAGCTTATTCCTTCACATTTTGGACTTTTGCCTTTTCTGGTATGAAATGGAGCTGTCTGCCTCAGGATGTACTGACGATGTGTCGGTATATACCCATCTTGTGGATGTTTCATACCTGCTTTGATAAATGAAACTGTAATCTATCTTTTCATGTTTAAAGTAAAAAAATATGGTTATGCAGATTTAATAAATAAAATCCACCTCCAGTAGGTCAATCAGTTATTTTGGTTCGATTAGCGGTATTTCATATTAATCAATTGGGTTGGATGAGGGTTGGAATAACAATGAGAAAAAATAGGATGCATTCTAAAACTCGTCAGAAAATAAACTTTTACTAAATGTGGGATATAAGCATTTTGATTTTCTCCAAATAATAATAAAAAATACATAACTACCAAGAAAAATAAGATATAATATTTATGTACAATGATACAAAACGGTTTGTTTGCAAGCATGAAATGGTAGTATAAATACACAATTTGGGTAAGAAACAGGGTCACAAATCAGCAAAGGTTAAAGGTTACATGGTGGCATCTGATTATAATTCAAACTAGAAATGTTCTTTGTTAACAAACAATCTTTTAATAGTCAGTCAGTCATTTTCTATACTGCTTCTTCCATAGTGGGTTGCGGGGAAGCTGGTGCCTTTCTTTTAATAGTGTTCTTTGGAATATTCCTAAACCTTAACAAACTGGCATCTCTTTGTGTGTTGTCCAAGATGTATTCTAAAGACAATCTGATCAATGACACCTTCTAGTGGATGAGCAAAACAGTAAATAGATCCTTCCTCCATGTTTCAGAAAGGTGAACCTGCTGTGATCAAAATTAGGCTCCCTGCAGATCAATCCACCCTCTTGTTTTTGTTTTAAAGATCCATTTTTTAATGCCTCTTTTCTCTACCTTTTCCCACAAAACGAATTATCTTTAAACTGTAAATCATTTGATCTTTTAAGCTGGCATTAGACATATGCGCCTGTCAGTTCAACAAACGCACCCCAAAATAAATGGGTGATTGTTTTAAAAAGCTTAGATGTCAAAGTTATTCTTTCAAAGTTTGACAAGTTATAAATAGAAAATACCTTCTTTCATTGTCCCTTATTAGTTGGGACATATTATTGGATATTTTTAAATAATAGTTGACTTAAATATTTGAATTTAATGAGGACCAAGTCACACCTGGCAAGCACAGATTCATTCAACAGTTAATGCTATGTACTACAATTTGATGATAAGATACAGGTAGGAAACAGAGTATTATGATCTGATTATTGTCAGCTCTACAAAACAAAATAATTTTTATATGGGATGCTCTGGCCAGCTTCTGAAATACAGACTGTGGTTTACATTGGTTCCTGGCAGCAGGAATTAACATCCTCATAGGGTGGATGGCTCCAGGCCTAGGGTGAGGAGCTCAGTAGTCCACTTTAGGTCAGAGTAGTAGTGGTTTGATCTGATCAGAAAGCCTCCTGTGTGCCATCCACAGTGTGCCATCCACAGGGGAAGAGGACAATCTGGATGGATGGATGGATGGATGGATGGATGGATGGATGGATGGATGGATGGATGGTGTTTCTTTTACAAAAGTATGTTATTGTCCACAGTTGAAAACCTTTATTTAGTTTAACTAATTCAAACAGAGACTGAACAGAGAACCTCTGCAGGTCTGTCTTATTATTTTTGGCAATGTGCTGATTTTGCAAACATCCCCTCAAATATTATTTATAACAGAGAGGGTTATAGCATAAGCTGCAGCTTGTAAGTGACAAAAAATACTTTAGTCTCTAACTGTCCTTTCTATTAACAGAGGTATTTGTGCATTTAGACCCATTGTGGTATTTCAGCATGCCCAGATGGTGGTTTAGCTGAGATGACTTAACAATTTATTGCTCAACAATAGTGATATGAGGAAGGAAGCAGAGGTAGCCTGGGGATAAGCCGTTCCAACACTGCTTAGTGTCTTGTTTTCAATCAGACAGGAAAACTGAATTTCAGCACAGCTGTGTCTTCATCAGTTGACAACTGAAAGAAGAGGTCATTTCCATTTCATTTCAACATATGCAGTATGTATGTCCCATATAAAGCAACCCATGAACTCAGCTTACAAAAAGTTGGGCATTTGGACTACCAGATTTCCAGTCTATCCACAATCTCTCATCACAGAGAAAACTGAACATGAAAAAATGAATAATCTGCACAATCTAATCATCTAATTTGCATCTTTCATTCCTAGAGCCAAATGTTATCCTGAAATGATTTTCTGATCTGCTGTCAGTCAAAGAGCAGAGGCACTTCTATGATGTCTTTCCACTTTGATCTTGTGTTTGATTTTGCTTGCTGATAACATGGTTGACTTTGCCAGTTCTTTGCTTGAGTTGAAATTTTAATGTGAAATACGGGTCTACATCTCCCTGTGATGTCACCTTGCCAGAGGTATTCTGAAGTACAGCGCTCTGCCTCTCGCATCATTTTCTTGCCAGGACCGATTAAACACAGTTTTTCCTACAATAAAACGTCAAAACACTGGAGTAACTGTGTAGTCTTTACTGTGTGGTGACACTGTTGATAGGAATATTGCCTTGTGGCAATATATATATATATATGTATATATTTGTGCCTCCTGTCAAACTGAAACTGAATTTTAGTACTTTGGATGAAATAGAAATGAACGGATAAATTGGGGTACAAACTGGAGAAGGAACAATGTCACACAAAGCTGTACAGTAACAGTTTCTACATGACGAGTGTATTTCCCATACTGATTGCTGTTTACAGGTCACATACCAGAAAGGTCAACAATCAAATTATAAAAGTTACCACAGATAAACCAAGGTATGGAGAAAAATGAAGTTGTAAGATTAAACTTAAAGTCATATCAGCTAAATCATCAGTCAGCTGGTAGCATCCATTTTAATCTAACTGATGTGCAGAGTTAGAAGGTCTGAATGATGATGGAATAAACACCAGCTACATGTAGTAGACGACCCAAAGTAAATCTGTTTATTGCTCAGAATATTATCATCAGTGCTTAATTAGAAAGCAACTTGACTTCACTTGTTTCTCTCATCCAAAAGGCTTCTTCAATTCTGAAGAGAGTTTAGAAGTATCAGGATTAGAAGATGTAGTTAGAACAGTTATAAATGTGTTAATGATTGACATTTGATTTGTTCAAATCAATCAAAAAAGAACTTAAACAAAATCATTTTGATAAATTCGTTTTGAATTATTTCAGATAACTGAAACAATTGACTGGTGATACATACTACCAGTCCAAACTTTGGACACACTTTCTCATTCGGTGTTTTGTCTTTTGTTTTATTCCTACCTCTGAGAAAACTCCTTCAAGAGAGTTGGAAAACCTTTTCAGGTGACATCTTCATGAAGCTCATGGAGAGAATGCCAAGAGTGCAAATCAGTAATAAAAGATCTGCCATCTGATGTCAGCTGACTTTCTTCTGACTCTGCTTCGTCTCTCTCTGATTGTGACTGAAATATATCTAATGAAACATCAGATTCTCTGCTGCTCTATGTGTTGCTGGCCACTGTAGCAGCAGAAAGTTTAAAAGCCAGGGTTCCCCTTCTACATCATAAAACAGTCGAAGGAGTAGTCTGGAAGTGCCTTTTTAGGGTAATTTATGACCACATATCTCAATGTCTGTTCATTTCAGCAGCATGAATTTACTTTTTGAACATTGTTATTAATGTTTCCTTTCCATAAATGTAATTGGCTTTATCATAAAAAATCGATGTCACAGGCACTCTAACCAGTAAGTGATCAATTTTAACCTGATAATAGATCTTTAGCTTTAATTGATTCAAAGGAAACATTTAGTTTCTGGCTTTTAATTCTAATTTAATGTTTAAAAAGCCAAACTAGTTCAACCTGTTTGACTTATATCACAGTGATTGTGTAAGAAATGCAAAAACATTGGACCATAAAGGCTACTTTAGCCCCACCATCCACTGTTTCTTCACCAAGAATATTTCCATCTGTGTGTATCTCCCTAATCTTGCCAGGGTGAATGTCATTGCCAATTCAGGGGAGTTTGTGAGGTGATAGATAATCTAATCACAAGGCAGACAGAAAGAAGAGATGTGACCTCTAAGAAGCCAGAAAGATGAAAAGAAAAGCGGCCGAGGAAAAAGAGTCCAACGCACGTCTTTAAACTCTCCTGACAAATAAACAGAAGGGCCGAGGACAACACAGAAAGCTCCGACAACAAACAATAACACATCAAGCCACCCACGCTTACATGTGTCAACTGTGTCTGAAGGAAAAACAGAAGGTCAAAGAAAGCTTCTAGAACAGATGGTTATCTAATCACACCTGTTTTCTAACTTGGCATGCAAGTCAGTAAAAGCATGTCTGTCAAAGGTGTATCCTAGAAACTAAAGGTCAATATACTGGCTGCATATATTGTTTTTATTATAAAGATTATCTCCTATGCAAAATGTAGCATATGTAGCCCAGATCTCAAATACTCCTAATGCTGGGCCGGACAACAACCTAGGTTGTGGAATAAGAGCTGAAATGAGAGAAGAGACGAAACAAAAACTGAGACAGATGTTCAAATATAAAAGAATACCTGGTGTCTGAAGGGACGATGATTTTTCACACAAACTAGTCCAGCCAGTCAGAACAAATCCTATAGATTTTGCACATGAACACCAGCATTTGTGTAGAAACATTCAACTTACTATAAAATTCCACTTCTCCGTAAAGCTTTTTCATTCGCTTCTTATTGGTATTAAAACCCTGAACGGTTATGTAGAACATTAAGGAGAAATTAATTCCGTTTTTCCTGAAGGTGCACTAATTATTTGGCATATGACTGGAAATTAACAAATTTCAATTCACCCTTTTTGATCAGTGATGAAGGCTGCACGGTGGAACAGTTGGTAGCACAGTTGCCTTGCAGCAAGCAGGTCCTGGGTTCGATTCCCAGCCGGGGGTCTTTCTGCATGGAGTTTGCATGTGTGGGTTCTCACCGGGTACTCCGGCTTCCTCCCACAGTCCAAAGACATGTCTGTTAGGTGAATTGGTAACTCTAAATTGCACTTAGGTGTATGAATGAGTGTGTGCGTGGTTGTTTGTGTGTTGCCCTGCGACGGACTGGCGACCTGTCCAGGGTGTACCCTGCCTCTAGACTGCTGGAGATAGGCACCAGCTTCCCCGCAACCCACTATGGAATAAGCGGTAGAAAATGACTGACTGATCAGTGATGAAGAAGGTCAGACTACTAGAGATCTGAATTATTTTATGCTCACTAAAAGCTTCATCATCGCAGGAGCAAACAAACACCCTTGCTTTTTGTTGGTCTTATATCAGAAAAATGTGATCCACCTTAGCCTGAAAGATTCAATATGTTACTTGGATTACCTGTGCATCTAATACCTACGATGAGAATGTTTGATGTATGTCAAGTCACACACCAATAGCATAAAACTGTTTATTTTCTTCTGTTGATGTTAATTTTACATCTTGTTTTTGACATCACAAACGTGGGCATAGTCAGAGCTGTTGAGCCAGAGAATGAAGGTTTTTGAGTTCAAATCTCAGCTGGGTCCTTTCTTTGTTCTATGCACCTTCTATGCTTCTCACCCAGTCCAAAGATTGGGGGTCTCTGTTGGTACACGTCCAGGGTGTACCCTAACTCCCACCACAATGACTGGTGGAAATCAGCACCGGTCCAGGGAAACAGAAGTAGCTGGGCTAACTTCCTCTAATAGCAGGAAGTTAGCCCAGCTGTAAACAGAGCAGGATAAGGGCTTTCTGGGATGGAATATTTTAGTGTTTTAGAGTGGAACTGTAAGCTTTTAAACCATGATGTACGTTGATTCTAGAAACCAATAAATGTATTTTTCCAGAAAACCTTGTAAAACAGCTGTGTGGTATTATACCATCTATTATAACATAAACTTTAATGTGATACAAAAATGTCATATAACAACGTCGACGTGACTTAAAAAATAGACCCGGAGCTCAGAAGAACCACACACCAGTAACATCTGTCAGGATTCAGACTGTAACCCGGGTGGCAGTCCACTATGTGAATGATGGAGCTTGCTCCTCACCTCAAGGTATGAGATTTGCATAAACACAATGGATCCTCCACTCAAATACAGTGACATTTCCAGACCTGCTGGATCTAGGTTGACCAACAGTGAAAAAAGGAGGGCTCCCATAGCCAGTAAGCCTCCAAAAGCTACTTTTGGAAAAAGCACAAGAAAAGAGTTTCCTCCAAACATTAGAAAGATGACACATTTGTTGGATGGTTTGCAGAAACGACATCATTGAGTCACAAAGTAGTCAAATGAAGGTAGAGATCACATGGCACAAACTGACTTTATAGAATTTACTAATACTATTTCAGACTTCTTATCCACAGTGTTTATGTTGAGACAAGTTGATTTGCTGCTTTTTGTACTACTGTTTTAAAAGTTTTTGATCACTTTTGTGAAGCTACACTTGCAGCCTGTTAGGTGGGCTCCTCAAGAGCTGCATGTTTAAAATACTTCAGTAATTATGTAGTTATTTCTATTAGTTAGGTACAGAAAAATTACAAAATACAGAAAAATAAAGCACATCCCCTGTGAGAGTTAGATTAAAAGTATAAATAACCTATTCTATACCAAAAATGTAGCCCTGACACCTTTCAGGTCCCTGCAGTTTGCTTAATGCAGTGGAGATCACCTGGACACTAGACTGGACAGTGAAGCCATATACAAGAATGCACAGTGCAGATTGTACTTTATGAGAAAGCTTAGGATCTTCCGTGTTTGCAGCAAGATTAAAATAAAAACTATTATTAAACCAGATTTATTTATAAAAATCAAACACAATTCCCTTAAGCATCTTGGGACATTATAGACTACAAGTAATCAAGTAAAAATCTTACACTTTATTGACTAGCAGTATATTATTGTACAAAACCCATTCACGGTACCATGAAAGAGTAGAAAGATGTTTCAGAACAAGCATAAAATAATGCAAATCAAGTTTTCACTTGATGGAATAATGTATCGCCACATGTATTATTTGTCCTGCTGAAATTAAAAGCCTACCTTTGCCGTTGTCATTCTGATGTTCTAATAAAATACTGAAGTTGCTTTATTGCCTGGTACTATAAAGTCAACCATTACCTCCAGGACTGGGAGAAGAAGTTCACTTATTTTTCACTTTCATTTCTATAAGTTCCCTTAGTTAAACATAGACATGTGGTTTCCACAGAAACATTAGAAAATAGGCTAAATGCTGATTACTATTAATTACCAATTAATGCTGAAACTATTTCTACAAAAACCAAACACAGGTAGAACTACAAGCAGTTGACTCAAAAAGTAAACAAACTCCACAAAATGGCATCACCACAAAACCCGGCCTCACCTTTTCACCACACGGCTTCTAAACACGCAACCAGCCGCTGAAAGCAGAGATCTCACAGATTCCACCTGTTACAATCCGCCAAGGATTCACTCAACCAGCAGCTAAAGAAGACCATGTGCATTGGAAAAACAGAATTATTAAGATAATTATATTTTAAACAGAGTCTGTGTTTTCAGAGGTAGGCTCAATTAGATTTGGGAAGGTTATTTAGAGCACAAACTTAGCAAAAGCCCCATGGGGCTTAAGAGGATTAATACAAATAATTGGTTGAATTAATAAATGATCCCCAGTGGGTGAGAGGGTCGCATCCCTGCGCCTTCGGGTTGGGGAGAGGTCTCTGACCATCATTTCAGCCTACAGGCCGAGTGGCAGTGCGGAGTACCCGGCCTTCTTGGCGTCCCTGTCGGGGGTGCCCCTCCCGGGGACTCCATTATTCTGCTGGGGGACTTCAACGCCCACGTGGGGAACGACAGTGACACCTGGAGAGGCGTGATCGGGAGGAATGGCCTCCCCGATCTGAATCCGAGTGGTGTTTTGTTATTGGACTTCTTTGCTAGTCACGGATTGTCAATAACGAACACCATGTTCAAACATAAGGGTGTCCATCAGTGGACTTGGCACCAGGACACCCTAGGCAGGAGGTCGATGATCGACTTTGTTGTCGTATCATCAGACCTTCGGCCGCATGTTTTGGACACTCGGGTGAAGAGAGGGGCTGAGCTGTCCACTGATCATCACCTGGTGGTGAGTTGGATCCGCTGGAGGAGGAGAAAGTCGGACAGACTTGGCAGGCCCAAGCGCATAGTGAGGGTCTGCTGGGAACGCCTGGCGGAGCCCTCGGCCAGGGATGTATTCAACTCCCACCTCCGGGAGAGCTTCGACCAGATCCCGCGGGATGTTGGAGACATAGAGTCCGAGTGGACCATGTTCTCCGCATCTATTGTCGATGCTGCTGCCCGTAGCTGTGGCCGTAAGGTCTGCGGTGCCTGTCGCGGCGGCAATCCCAGAACCCGTGGTGGACACCGGCAGTAAGGGATGCTGTTAAGCTGAAGAAGGAGTCCTATCGGCTGTGGTTGGCTTGTGGGACTCCGGAGGCAGCTGACGGGTACCGTGAGGCCAAGCGTGCTGCGGCCCGGGCTGTGGCAGAGGCAAAAACTCGGACCTGGGAGGAGTTCGGTGAGGCTATGGAGAAGGACTACCGGTATCCCTCGAAGCGATTCTGGCAAACCGTCCGGCGCCTCAGGAGGGGGAAGCAGTGCTTCGCCAACACTGTTTATAGTGGGGGCGGGGGACTGCTGACCTCGACTGAGGACATTATCGGGCGGTGGAAGGAGTACTTCGAGGATCTCCTCAATCCTGCCATCACGCATTCCGTGGTGGAAACAGAGGCTGGGGACTCGGGGTTGAACTCTTTCATCACCCAGGCTGAAGTCACCGAGGTGGTTAAAAAGCTCCGCAAGGCTTCGGGGGTGGATGAGATCCGCCCTGAGTACCTCAAGTCTCTGGATGTTGTAGGGCTGTCATGGTTGACACGTCTCTTCAACATTGCGTGGCGGTCGGGGACAGTGCCTCTGGACTGGCAGACTGGGGTGGTGGTCCCCCTTCATAAGAAGGGGGACCGGAGGGTGTGTTCCAACTACAGGGGGATCACACTCCTCAGCCTCCCTGGTAAGGCCTACGCCAGGGTATTGGAGAGGAGAGTCCGACCGATAGTCGAACCTCGGCTTCAGGAGGAGCAGTGTGGTTTTCGTCCCGGCCGTGGAACACTGGACCAGCTCTATACCCTCTACAGGGTGCTCGAGGGTTCATGGGAGTTTGCCCAACCGGTTCACATGTGTTTTGTGGACCTGGAGAAGGCATTCGACTGTGTCCCTCGAGATGCCCTCTGGGGGTGCTCCAGGAGTATGGAATTGGGGGCCCTTTATTAGGGGCCATCCGGTCCCTGTACAAGCGGAGCAGGAGTTTGGTCCGCATTGCCGGCACTAAGTCGGACCTGTTCCCAGTGCATGTTGGACTCCGGCAGGGCTGTCCTTTGTCACCGGTCCTGTTCATAACTTTTATGGACAGGATTTCTAGACGCAGCCAAGGGCCGGAAGGGGTCGGGTTTGGGGACCAGTGGATTTCGTCTCTTCTTTTTGCAGATGACATGGTCCTGCTGGCCCCCTCTAGCCAAGACCTACAGCATGCGCTGCGGCGGTTCGCAGCCGAGTGTGAAGCGGCTGGGATGAGGATCAGCTCCTCCAAGTCCGAGGCCATGGTACTCGACCGGAAAAGGGTGGCTTGTCCTCTTCAGGTTGGAGGGGAGTTCCTGCCTCAAGTGGAGGAGTTTAAGTATCTCGGGGTCTTGTTCATGAGTGAGGGAAGAATGGAGCGGGAGATTGACAGACGGATCGGTGCGGCTGCCACAGTAATGGGGGCGCTGTGCCGGTCCGTTGTGGTGAAGAGAGAGCTGAGCCGAAAAGCAAAGCTCTCAATTTACTGGTCGGTCTACGTTCCTACCCTCACCTATGGCCATGAACTTTGGGTCATGACCGAAAGAACGAGATCCCGGATACAAGCGGCTCAAATGAGTTTCCTCCGTAGGGTGGCCGGGCACTCCCTTAGAGATAGGGTGAGGAGCTCGGCCATCCGGGAGGGGCTCGGAGTAGAGCCGCTGCTCCTCCACATCGAGAGGAGCCAGTTGAGGTGGCTCGGGCATCTATACCGGATGCGTCCTGGACGCCTTCCTCGGGAGGTGTTCCAGGCACGTCCCACCGGGAGGAGGCCCAGGGGACGGCCCAGGACATGCTGGAGGGACTATGTCTCTCGGCTGGCCTGGGAACGCCTTGGGCTCCCCCTGGAGGAACTGGAGGAGGTGTCTGGAGAGAGGGACGTCTGGGCGTCTCTGTTGAGTCTGCTGCCCCCGCGACCCGGTCCCGGATAAGCGGAAGACGACGAGTACGAGTACGAGTAATAAATGTTCCTTGTGTTATCAGCTGCATTTATTCATGTTTTAATTATTCTTTTAACTTTTTGTGAAATGGTCATCAAAATCACTATGACAATTATTTCCTGAAATATGATGATATAATTTTGAGACCCTATCGCCATCCCCTACTGACATTTACTAATACCCCTGATAACCCTGACTAGTTCATTAGCAAGAAGGGGGAGACACGCAGCACAGGCCTTTGGGGTGCCCCAAGCAGGCATATTTAGAAAGAGTATGTGGACTGGGCAAATGTTTTAACAAATGAGATAGTCCAAGATTTTAGAAATCACTTTGGACCTATCCCCACACTTAAGGGATTTTAGTTTGAGCATGATTATGAAAATAAATAAAAATAACACTTTAAAAATGCTTTAAATCAGCAGTTAACAAATTACTGCACATTCCTAAAAGCAGTGGTAAGCCGTCAGCCTCTTCAGAGTATTCAGTATGGGACGGAATCTCTTCGTGACACTTCCTGATTAAATCAATCATTGAGGTAACATGCCCTGCCGCACACCTTAAACAGAGGGTGTTTTCTTCAACAGGCCGAGGTCTTCTGGCTGGTCTAATGACGCTCATTGTAGGAGACAGAGCTGTCAGAGCTGAAGCCGGAGATAGATGTTCAAGAACTAAGAAACCTTTTTGATTATTACTTTTATTACCATAACATGAAATGTGTTGTTAAAAAGGTTTGTGTAGAGTCTCCTGTTTTTCAGTCCTGGATTTGCTAACTATTTTTGGTTCAGGTGCTAGAAAGTGTGAACTGGGTTAACATACTAAGGTACAGTTCAGCTCAAAAGGTTTTGGTGCTGAAGAAAATATGTGGGCCTAGGCAGCTGTGTGGATCTGGAAAGGCTTTGAGACTCTGAGCTGTTAAAGCTGTACCAGACACTAAAACACAGGAGGTCACCTAACGATCACAATAATACTTGTGGGACCATAAGGATAGATTATTGACAAATTCATCCAAATGGACAAAAACAATTAGGCTACAATTGTGTATCTATGATGAGTGAAACAGTGCTTTTCTGCAGTAATTTGACAAGGATGTGTCATCTATTCCACTGAATCAAGCTTAAGTTTCCAACTCTTGTCTTGACATTATTTTGTGTTGACTCTTCAATCCAAGGCTTTTCACTGGGTCTGACCTACAGTAATAACTGAATAGTGTGCTTGCATGACATTTGTTTAAGTTAGAGAAAGTCTGGGTGGTCTGTTTGGCATATGTAATTGTGCTGCCAAGGAGGGCATTGGATTTGGGGTAAAGAATCCCAACCAAAGAGGCACAGCACACCACTGCCAAAAATGCACAAAGAGGCCCATCTTTTAAACACAAGTCTGTAACAGATATTTTGTTTTGTTGTTTTCAAGAGCACTTTTATATCATAATGCATTTTAACACTATGCCCACCTGATCCACCCTCTTCATTCCTCCTACCGCTAACAATGGCTGAGTTGTTCTACATATTTATGTTTCTCAGTAAGCCTCTGCTCAGCGATTGCCACAAGCATTAAAATGCACAAGAGGCAGTCAGATGTCTTCAGTGATCATCATCAATTACACAGCCCCCTTCCACCTGTCAGCAAATTATCAACAGAATGATGAACCAACAATGACCTCATGTACTGCTGTGGTTAAGGTTTCAGCTTCAACCCAAAGCTCCCAACATTTCACTGACCCTCACATGTCAGAGCAATGTTTATGAAAAGGAAATTAAAACAGCAAAATGAAACTGTCCACTGGCTGGTGGTGATGCCAGATATTCTTTATAAGAAGGTTGATGTATTTAGTCTCTAACATGGTTCTTTGCAATATTAAACAAATTGGAATATTGTGTGACTTCTAAACATTTTAATGTAATCAAACTCAAGTTATGTTTGCCTAAAATATTACAATTAAAACTAAAGGTTTTAAGAGAAGTAACACAAAAATCATCTTGCCTTAAGTTTGTGTTGTCTTTTGTGTGGGAGCAGAATAAGCAGCAAAACTCTCAGAGCTGTCATTGAACACAGAACCTAGATAAGAATAACGACAGCTCTGAGAGTGTCATTCCTCAAGCTTTGGCCTTCTTCTGTATTTTCATCTCACTTACTCCAACACATCCCAAATGTTCCATTTCTTGCCAAGGCAACTATCAAGCCAAGCAGGAGCATCTGTCCAACAAGGCATGGAGCCATAATTCCATTCATGGTTGGACAGATTCACACAACCCTTTGTCTACAAGACCTAGTGTGACTGACATGACAAACTGTTTGTCCCTAGGTCCTGGACATGAGCTACATAAGCAGCTATTTCTGTAAACAGATTTCATGAAATCCATTAATGTATTTGGTTACACAAAGAGAAGGTGAGTGTGAGTGTGAGTATTTGTGGCATTAACACTAGAGGGTTCCTTTATGTTTAAAGGAAAAACAAGACATTCATACTGCAGGGTGTAAACAGCTCGGCTTGGATTTTAAAGCCAAAGGTTTATCAAAAGTGCAGGATGCAAAGCCAAAGACTGTTGATTTCACCACATGTACAAAAATTAATACAGAGATTCACACTGAACTAGGGCTGCGCAATTTCAGGAAAATATTTAATTGCGAAACTGTTGTAGGAAATTGCAATAATGATATCGATTATGACTAACCCTCATTTTTAAGCCAATTGTTTCATTTTCCTACACAATGTCTCTGACACTATGTGAGTTCCAGCCTCTCAGCCACTACAAAAATACTCCCAGTGTAGCCATGAAGGAAAGATAGAGCCTATTAGCTGGAAAAATATTTTATAGATATTCAGAGCATGAATGCATGCAACTTAAAATGTTAGATCCTATCACACAATGCATCCAAGCAGTTGCTTGCAATTGCGATATTAAACACACTGATATTGTGATGACAACTGGGATTTGATATATTGTGAAGCTCTAGTCTAAATAATACCAATTAACATTACCATAATATAAGTCTGACACAACAATACATCCATATTCAGCTGACATCTAGTCAAAAGTCATTGTTGGAAAAGCATTAAGAGTAAAAGAGATATAGATGCTCGAGAGAAACTTTAATTTCGTATCAATTTATAATATGTTCATAATACAGTATAAGCCAATAAAAAATACTGTCTTGTTTTATGTTTTGAATTAATTTTTTACTTATAAAAATAAATAAATAATAAATTACTTTATAATGGAATCCATTATTTTTGACTAGCCAGTTATTCCAGCTGTAATGTCGAACATTGGCTAATATATAGTGAGTTTTCTTCGAAGTCAGAAAGTGAATTGGAGAATAACATTCTACCCAAGTTGAGAGCATTCTGGTTGCAAGTTGAAAGACTAGTGAGATTTGGTAACTGCTGTGCTCAGTGACCAGACTAACTAATGACTGATAGCAAGACATTTCTTTTCTTCTATGTATTCAAGCACTAAGGAACAGTTCAAAAATAGAGATTGTGTCCCACGGGTTAAATGTAAAACATACTTAATACTCTAAGTGCAAATAAAAACTTTATAAGTTAATTCACTCTCTATGTTGTTAATCCACAGTAAACATATTGGCACAAATCTGACTTTGAATGTTCTTTTTGATGTTTTGACTACAAATGAGGAAAATTTGACTTCCAAGTAGAAACACAATGTACCAATCTCATCCCATAAAGAATATTAACCCTTGGGAGTCTGAGCCTATTTTAGCCATTTCTGAATCATTTTGAATCTTCTCAGCAGTCCTCTTTAGGATTGACCGACCTAAAAGAGGTGAGGTGTTGCATTTTTTGTTAAAACTAAATATCAAGCAAAAGTACTTTTTTTAAAACCAGTGGATAAGCTATTTGAATTTCTAGCTTTTGATCTTGAGTTCTCCAAATCCTTAAATATTACTGTAGTTGGTTGCTTTAGCCCACCCACAGCTATCAGTGATGCTTTACCCTCTTTTATGAAACTTTTGCCAGAACTAAATTCAAATGAAATTGTGGTGGAACTAAATCGGAATTGGTTACGACCACTATCCAAGGATTTTAAATCCTACTGTGTCACTCTAAATCGTTTTCAAAATGTCAGTAGTCCCTTCAGACCTAATATGAAATGTCCAGGAAAATCCTACTTGTTAGATCTTAATCTTACCAACATTCCCTACAAATGTACAGCTGCTTCTGTAATTCCAAATGATATTAGTGAACGCTGTGTTTTTGTAACGGTCAGAAGAACAAAAATTCATAAAACCAATTCACATATACAAACGTGACATGAGGGACTTCATAGAGCAGGATTTGTTTCATAACCTGTTTTATTTTGACTGGGAAAAATTAAGCCTTATTCCTGAGCTTGAAAAAGCCTGGAATTTTATGCATGATGATGTTGATAAATATGCAACCCTTAGGAAAGTTTGAGTAAAAGGCCAAAACAACATGGTTCACCCAGCATTTATCTAAAGCTCTCCATAACCGCGATATAGCTTGGGCAGAAGCAAGGAAAACTAATCTTGAGTTCTTTCAGACGCCTGCATAATGCATTCATGCTTAGATTTTGAAAAGCCGGAGCCAATTATTTTTTTCTGTATAACCTCAAATAACTTTAACAACCCTCCTTTGGAAACCTATCAGCTCCAAAACTGAAAACGGTATTAAGACAGACATTCCCTCACGTGTTGCTTAGGGTTTACAGAAAACTACTGACAAAAACAAAATTCTTGGGCATTTTAATAATAATTCTATTTCCACTGGTTCCTTGTTTAATTTTGTTAACACAATCATAAACATTCTCCCAGTGTATAGCTTAAAGTTATATGATCTATGTATAACTTAAATCAGTTTATGTTGTACAGCGCTTTGTGACATTGTATCTGTGAAAGGTGCTCAACAAATAAACTTTATTTGTAGAGCGATTACTTACTTACTCAGTTACTTACTTGTCTGACTATTTAATTGAATCACTAGATAGTAGGACCTTTTTATTGAATTATCCAAGGCTTTCGATACTGTGAATCATGCCACATTGAGAGAAAAACACACTATCTTGGTTTAAAAATTAATTTTCAGACAGATCTCAGTTTGTACAAGCAGTACTGCTTTACGTTTACTGAAAATATCCAAGGGTGTACCCCGGGGATCTATTTTAGGTCCACTCCTACCCATTATATACATAAATACTCTCAGCCAAAATGCCATTATTCACTTTTATGCAGACGACACAGTGATAAGTGGTTCTGTGTCCTCACCAAGCTCTCTGTCAGCAACAACAAGCTTTTAATATTGTACAAGCCACCTTGTATGATTTAAAACTTGTTTTCAACGCATGTTGTTTTCCATTGCAAAATAAATACCAGTGAATCTATGGGGGAAATTTACTGCCAAAAATCAAGAACACATATTTTCAATTTGAGAGAAGGATTTCATTCTGCTTGTATTCAAACTAGTAATGCTTGCACACAAAACTTCTGCTTTCTTTCAAATATACTGTTATCTCTGAAATCTTTGTTTCTGCGCTCTGATCTCCGGCTTGCTTCATCCTCCATGCGCGAAACTTGCTCTCTGCTTGGCTCAAAACTGCGCTCTCAAGTTTCTTCCCTACTCGCAAATTCTTTTTGCTCTCTCTCAGATTAAAGACGTATCATCTCCTAGCAACCATATCAGCCAATAGAGGGACAGTGTGCAAATGCTAGGTCACAGGCTTAGTTGGGGTGCGCTTGTTTCCTTCTACTGACTGTGCCTGTAGAAGGCACAGTCAGACCATACTGAGCTACTATATACCCCAGTATGGTCTGCTACCACAACTCCCAGCAGGTATTGCAGCTTATAGGAAGGGGTGTCACAGCTCTGATGTCATAGTGGGCTATATAAGGACACGGGAGACGCCCCACCTTTACTTTTCTCCCGCTGGAAACCGAAACGTGGTTACCACGCAATGGAGACCTGCAAGTTTTACTTTACCAATCGAAGGCGTGGATTTAACACGTAACCCAAGAAAAACCCACGGAGGTTTTCCAAGGAGACGAAATTTTCCTCTTTGTTTTGTTCCAGTCGACTGCTGACAGTCCGTCATATTTTTCCCATTTTGCCAAAGGAGGAAGGCCAGCCGTCTTTGAGTTTGTTACGGACGCGTAACAAACTCCCCCCTGCTCCAGAGAAGACGACACCAAGTAATCCCATTTTGTTTTATTTCTATTAGAAATAACTTGGGCAGGATAGAGTAGGATTTTAGGGTGATTTGGAATTGCCACTTATAGTCCATTGTGTTCTGAGTTGTATGTGCATGCAATGTCTTATTGAAACTTTGATTGCTGTTGGACTCTGAAAGCCGTCATGCTTTGAAGCTGTGCGTGTCTCACTGGTTTTGAACACCTGAGCGCAGACTCAGGTGAACTTAAAGTTGGACTGCTAGAACCTCATGGTGGAATACTCACTATTGCATCGTCTTCACTATTAGTGTTTTTCCACTGGTTGCTGCCTAAAAGTTTTATGACCCTTTGTTTCATTGAGCTCCAACTTTGGGGGTTTTATGACTGCAGCCTGGTGGAGGTCGCTCCCAAAGCTTCACCCAGTACCATATTTTCCCTTGCTTTTGCCATAACTGCTGGTTTGACTTTCAATGTTGTTTTATATTGTTTAGTTAGTTATTTTACCCCTTTTGTGTAGAACTTTTGCATGCTTGATTAGGTGAAGATTATTGAATCAGAATAGCGAGGTGTATCAGGGCTGTTGATTTAATAAATATTTGCGTAGATAAAGAGATGCGTTTGTGTTTATTTTGAGCAAGAGTGATTTGTCTGTCAAAATAAGGTCAAAGTTCCCCACCTTAGTGGGGAACTTTGCACCATAGTAGTGCAAATGAATCAACACCAAAAGACTCCTCACAACCAGCAGGGTTGCAATTTTGCTGCTGTAAACACTTCCATGGCATTTGGCGCTAGTTAAATTCTACAAGGAGCTGGGTTTGGACTTTAGCTAAGTACTCTCCATACCAGTGATGTCCACATTCAACTTGATGCTATTTCAAGTAAGTATTTAGGCTCACTGCCGAGCCAGCTACTTACCTTATCGCTGTCAACAAAATGCTGACCTAAATCTTTGGTTTACTCCACTTTTCTTGCATGTTATCTCGACTTTAGAGATTCCTAGATATTGTCACAGTGTGTTTTTGATTCTGTATTTATTTACGTTTAATCAAATGTTTTTGATGTTCTAGTATGATAAGTCTTTGAGTTCCCGTTTCTGGTGTTTTATTGTCTAGGTTCTGTTCTGTTAATTGTGTGGTCTCTGTGTGTGGTTTTGATTCTGTAATTGTTTACGTTTAGTCAGGCGTTTTTCTGTTACTAGTTTGGTTAGTCCTTGAGTCCTCATTTCTGGGTTTTGTTTCCTAGGTTCTGTTCTGTTGACTGTGTTATTTATTGTATTAGATCTGTTATTTTTCCCTGCGTCCTGGTTCCTTGGGTTTGTTTACTGTTTGTTTCATCAGGCTCCTGATCTTCTTGTTACCCCTATCTGGTTCACCTGCCCCTCTGTCTTCCTGCAAGCCTGTTCCACACCTGTGTCTGTTTTCCCCTGATTACCTGCCCTATTGTTTCATGTCCACCTTCGTCTGTATTTAAGTTTGTCTTTGTCCTTTGTTCCACGCGGTGTCGTTAGTCTAATTTGGTTTGTTCTAAGTTAGTCTTGTTAGCCTGTCAGTTCATGCCATGTTTGGGTTGTGCTGCGATCCTGAGACCAGGACTGTTATTTGCCGAACTTGTTTTCTTGGATCTATGCGAAACCTGCAGAGGTTTGTAAGTTGGCTCGCTCCTATTAAACTGTGACATTCTCTCAAACAATCTCGACTCGTCCTGCATCCTTGGTCCACCAGTAAACTTGAACCATGACAGACGCCCTCTGACATAAAGCCCTGGAACATTAAATTGAGTACTTTAGTTCTGCACATAAAAGTTATGTACAGGTTTAAGACAATGTGGTATTGTTCAGCACACATGTACACACACACCCGGCCCTTAAAAAAAATCAAGCTTGTCATTTCTGGTTTAGACGCATA
This sequence comes from Girardinichthys multiradiatus, assembly GCF_021462225.1. Lineage (NCBI taxonomy): Eukaryota > Metazoa > Chordata > Actinopteri > Cyprinodontiformes > Goodeidae > Girardinichthys > Girardinichthys multiradiatus. The sequence goes on from NC_061807.1 coordinate 43,851,666, forward strand.
CTTGACTCGTTAATGTTGTGTCTGCATGTGCAGTTTTATTTTAACTAATCTTAAACACACTTAATGAAGTAGATAATGTTAATATCTAAATTAATAATATTGAAAACTCACAAACTTAGAAATAGGACAGTTAATAAATAAAAGTGATTTGTAAGTTACATGCAAATGTTAGTTGCCATTAATATATTTTAAGTAAAGGGTGCAATGGAACCATTTCTTTTTCTTTTGGATTTATACTCAACTGAGCGGAGGCCATTTTTTTGTTTATTTCCAGTTAAGTGTCATCATATTTAACATCATAAACAGCCAGACATTTTATTTGTAAATATATAAAGAAAAATAAATTTTATTTATCTCTGCCATGCTGGAGCTAGCACTTTCTACATATATGTTGTACTTTGTTGTGCAAATCTTTGTTTACTCTTTTTGTGGTATGTGATAAATATTTATTTAAAAAAAACTAAATAAAATAGTTTCATGGAGGGAATTGTTAAATCAAAAAAATGAAGAATTAATCAATATAATAATCAAGTAAAAATTTGTTAGTGGCAACCCAGATACAAATCAATACGTTTTTAAATAAGGAACGTGTTCCAGTAATTGGGTTTGGACTGGGTAAAGAAATTCTACCAGCATTACAATCAGTGCTTATCTAGAGAAAACTAGTGTGGTAAAATAAAAAACGGTGTACAAAGCAATTGCAACTCCTTTGTTGTGCACATTCTATAAATTCCTTCCCGCTTTTTAAACCATATTTGCTCATCCTTACATTTGCATCTGTAACACTGAGTGTGTTCATCCACTGCTGCACAGGGACCAGCGAGAAGGCTTTGGAATAGAAGGCAATTAAAATGCAGGAAACAAAAGACCTTCATATCACCAATCACACAGAAGTCATGCATCCCCTCAGGATACAAGAACAGAAGCAGAGGAAAAAAGATGTCCTTAGTTTGTCTATAAAACCGGAATGTGGGAAAGGTTAGGTTGGAATACAAGCAAGTTGTTCACAAGTTCTTGAGCAGTGATTGCAAGCTTCAAAATCCAAAACATACATGCACATATGGATACATTTTAAGAGCAACATTTTGCTACTAAAAATGTAGACTTTTACAGCAGTCAAAAATATCTGACCAATCATCTTTGTATAAGGCATACTGATGAGATGTGGTAGTTCAAGTCAATAAAGCAAAGGTTAGTGAAAAGTCAGCATAGATTTTGACCTGTGTTGTGTTCTGTACCGCCCTCCTAGCTCGACCTTGAGAAAGCCACTGTGCTGTCACCTTCCTTCCCCTGGGCAGCCCTGGGGAACACAAAGCAGGAGAGAGATTAATGTGATGTTAGAGTGCTTACATAGGCTGGGTAAACTTGCAGCAGAGTAAGGTGTCACAGTGTCATTGAGCTAGAGGCAAATAACATAAGACCGTAACACAAACTCTATGAAAACCATCCCGCTCAGGAAGGCTTTCAAACATGGCACTAAAATATAGCTGATGGGACAAAAAAATGAATTGATTTGGTATTAAGTGATCTAATAGAAGGATATGGAAATAATTTATTTCAATTATGGCAAATTACTACATCATTAATGACTCCAAAAGCATTAGTAATTAGTAATAGTAAACTTCACAAATGATGGCACAGAGGCCCAACAAATCTACAGCTAGAGAATGCCTGTGGTGGAATTAGACATTCTGAAGGGGTGAGAAGAAAATAAAAATAAGTATGTCTTGTACACTTGTAAAAATGTTGAGAATTGTGAACCACCCTATAACCCAATGCTGCTTGCTGCTTACTCCTTTACTGCATGCTTATCAGAGAAACTGGGGGCTGATCATTTTGTCTTTTCACCATTTTGGATCTCTTTAGTTGTGGTCATTTTGCACCGAACGTTTTCCAATGTGGAATGGAACCATCTACCACTGGAGGTTTTGTACTGATCATGCAACAATTCGTACCTGCAAGAGAGACATAGCAGTGATGGGGCTATAAGAAAGTTATTAAGGTTAAACAGATAACGTTAACTTGTGTAGCTTGGCATGTTTAATACTTTAGTCTTGTATATACTTAAGCTTTGCAAAACTTGTTAGAAATGTTGAAATGTCTTGTTAAAAATTGTTAGAAATCAGTGTCAGCCTTTTGCTTCACTAAGTGTGCAGTGCTACTTCACCAAGGTTTGTGGTCACCACTGTGTAGCATTTACATAAGGGCTTATCAACATACTTTAGCTAACCCATTCATTTGGCTCATTGGCAGTACACCACTGTCAATAAAACCGAGCAGTTCTGTGGAATAATGTTAAACATTTTGGGTGAGCAGGGATCTCCACAGGATGACAGATTAGCGCAGATGAATCATGAGCTCTCAATAAATTGACAAAACACTTCCCCCGAACATATGTAAAAATGGGCTATTCAAAGCTTATAGAATCAGAATCAGAATCAGAAAAGCTTTATTGCCAAGTACGTTTTTGGACATACAAGGAATTTGTTTTGGCGTAGTCGGTGCAATACAGTACAAATTAAACAGTATAAACATATCTACAATATAATATAAATATATGTGCACAGTTTTAAGTGAGTGAGAGTAAATATAGAGCAGTATAAGATGTAAGAGCAATACAACAGTGCAGGTGATCATTGTGCAAGTAAAGCAGTGCAAGTAAAGCAGGAGTCCAAGCTGAGCGTTAATGTAACGCATAGAGTTACAGGTTACAGGTGTCCTGTCAGCAAAAAAAGAGGGGGAAAGGGACAGTGTCAGGGTGGTTTCCGGGCTTTGTTAACCAGGCTGGTGGCAGATGGGAAAAAACTGTTCTTGTGGCGTGAGGTTTTGGTCCGGATGGACCGCAGCCTCCTGCCAGAGGGGAGAGTCTCAAAGAGTCTGTGACCGGGGTGGGAGGGATCAGCCAGAATCTTCCCTGCCCGCTTCAGGGTCCTGGAGGTGTAAAGTTCCTGGAGCGACAGTAGACTGCAGCCAATCACCTTCTCAGCAGACCGAATGACACGCTGCAGCCTGCCCTTATCCTTGGCTGTAGCAGCGGCGTACCAGATGGTGATGGAGGAGGTGAGGATGGACTCAATGATGGCTGTGTAGAAGTGCACCATCATAGTCTTTGGCAGGTTGAATTTCTTCAGCTGCCGCAGGAAGAACATCCTCTGCTGGGCTTTCTTGATGAGGGAGCTGATGTTTGGCTCCCACTTGAGATCCTGGGAGATGATGGTTCCCAGGAAGCGGAAAGATTCCACAGTGTCAATTGTGGAGTCACAGAGGGTGATGGGGGCAGGTGGGGCTGGGATCTGCCTGAAGTCCACAACCATCTCCACTGTCTTTAGAGCATTGAGCTCAAGGTTGTTCTGGCTGCACCAGTCCAACAGATGGTCCACCTCCCATCTGTACGCAGACTCATCACCATCCGAGATGAGTCCGATCAGGGTGGTGTCGTCCGCAAACTTCAGAAGCTTGACAGACTGGTGACTGGAGGTGCAGCTGTTGGTGTACAGGGAGAAGAGCAGAGGAGAGAGAACACAGCCTTGGGGGGAACCGGTGCTGATGGTCAGGGAGTCAGAGACGTGCTTCCCCAGCCTCACGCGCTGCTTCCTGTCAGACAGGAAGTCAGTGATCCACCTGCAGGTGGAGTCGGGCACACTCAGCTGGGAGAGCTTCTCCTGTAGCAGAACTGGGACGATGGTGTTGAAGGCAGAGCTGAAATCCACAAACAGGATCCTGGCGTAGGTTCCTGTGGAGTCCAGGTGCCGGAGGATGAAGTGAAGGGCTAGGTTGACTGCATCATCTACAGACCTGTTGGCTCTGTAGGCAAACTGCAGGGGGTCCAGGAGGGGGTCGGTGATGTCTTTTAGGTGTGAGAGCACAAGGCGCTCAAAGGACTTCATCACCACAGAGGTCAGGGCGACGGGTCTGAAGTCATTAAGCCCTGTGGTCCTTGGCTTCTTGGGAACAGGGACGATGGTGGAGGACTTGAAGCAGGCTGGTACATGACATGTCTCCAGTGAGGTGTTAAAAATGTCTGTGAAGACTGGAGACAGCTGATCAGCGCAGTGCTTCAGGCTGGCTGGTGAGACAGAATCCGGACCAGCAGCTTTCCGGGGGTTCTGTCTCCTGAAGAGTTTGTTGACGTCCCTCTCCTGGATGGAAAGAGCCGTCCTCGGCGTGGGTAGGGGGCTGGTGGGGGGGAACTTCAGGGTGGGGGTTGGAGGTGCCAAGGCCCCTCTTGAGGTTGGAGAGATGGGGGTGGTGGATTGTGGCTGCAGCTGTTGGGGGGTGTCGTGGGAGATGGTTGCAGGACTGTCCCTTTGTCTTTCAAAGCGGCAGTAGAACTCGTTCAGGTCGTTGGCGAGGCGTCGGTCGTTGATGGAGTGGGGGGCTTTCGGCTTGTAGTTGGTGATTTGCTTGAGCCCTTTCCAGACAGACGCAGAGTCGTTGGCTGAGAACTGGTTTTGGAGCTTCTCAGAGTACAGTCGTTTGGCCTCTTTCACTGCCTTGCCAAACTTGTACTTTGCCTCTCTGTATATGTCTTTGTCCCCACTCCTGAAGGCCTCTTCCTTATCCAGTCTTAACCTTCTGAGTTTAGCTGTGAACCAGGGTTTGTCGTTGTTGTAACTCACCCTGGTGCATGATGGTACACAGCTGTCCTCACAGAAGCTGATGTAGGAAGTCACAGCCTCTGTGTACTCGTCCAGACTGTTGGTAGTAGTCCTGAACACATCCCAGTCTGTACAGCCTAAACACGCCTGGAGATTCTCCACAGCCTCACTGCTCCACTTCCTTGTCGTCCTCACAACAGGTTTGCAGAGCTTTAGTTTCTGCCTGTATGCAGGAATCAGGTGGACCATGATGTGGTCGGATTGGCCAAGTGCAGCACGTGGGACGGCGTGATAAGCGTCTCTGATGGTGGTGTAACAGTGATCCAGAATGTTGTCCTCTCTGGTCGGACATTTTATAAACTGTCTATATTTGGGGAGTTCGTGGGTGAGATTACCTTTGTTAAAGTCGCCAACGACGATAACTAAGGAGTCCGGGTTGGTCCGCTCCACACTTAGTATCTGGTCGGCGAGCATGCGCTGTGCGACCTGCACAGCGCATGCTGTGAATATTCCCTGAATATTTCAGCTTCAGGGAACATTTAGCCAATAAAAGGTCAATTTCTTTCCATGTATACCTGATCAGGAATCAGTTTGTGTGTGGGTGGATGGATGGATGGATGTATGGATGGATGGATGGATGGATCTCTACTCGACTTTCAATAACAAAACAAGGGCCACGGTGGTTGTCTAAGGAGGGAGCCTTCCATTAGATCCCAAAAACTATTAACAAGGTCGGCTGCAATTGCAGAGCAGCCTTTTAGCAATGTTAGATTTATGCAATTATTTTAAATCACAATGAATTATAGTTTTTGCTTAAGATAAGAAAAAAAAACACGTGGGCTCATCATGGGGGCCAATTTTAGGATAGGGGTGGGTTATATGAGAAACGTGACATAACATAATGCACCATTCTTAGGGCAAAGAGCATTTCTATCCATTTTCTACCAGTTTGCACCATTTTTACATACAACCAGTATTGACATTTAAATATGTTGCCATTCTTAACACAAGAACACAGTACCTCAAACAGTTTTGTCTTAATTAAAACTTATTTGATTTTTAAAATAAACATTTATGTCATTTTTATTCTAGCCACCTAACACATATGCAAGATTTTGAACATTTTATACAATGTTTATTTTGCAAAAATTCATCCTAGCTATCAGTTCAACTTCAACATCAATGTTAACCAGTATGATTGGTATCAGAGGTAGTTAAATATGTATCATCATGTCTTCACATTCTCACCAAAACACTCTTCTCTGTATGAAATGCTATCTGTCAGGAATAAATTACAGCCTGAACCCACAATGCACCCAGGACTCAGAGTGTCTTTTATGAGCAGAGAGGAAACTGTAAATGGTTCTAATAAGCTTTGTTTAATTCAGAGCACCTAGATGCCTAGATAATGCTCTTACTGTGAAGGTTTCATACTCTCTGTTTCATGCTCTAAAATGTGTTGTTTTGACTCCTCTGCCAAATGTAATCAGACCCTCAGGTACAATCCAGGCAGTCAAATAAATCTGACGATCTTTTAACCAGTTCATCAAACAAACCAGCCTACCAAGCTAAATGTTTACTAAGTCACCATTAGTTGCTAGGCACCTAGTAGCAGCTGGAGGAGAGGTAGATTCGGTAGTGAGGACAAAACACTTACATTTCCCTGTGCAGTTGTAAAGTCCAAAGATGAGTTACATGCAACACGCGGAGCTCTTTGGTAGGTGAAAGATTAATAAAGATTCCTAAAGTCTGATGCGATGCATCAGAGACGCTGCATTTGATGGATGATCATCACTAAATTAAGTCTTAATGGCAACTGTATTTTAGACTAACTCCACATATACTCATATCATGGGAATTATTAAAAGAAGCTACCATATCATCCTAACGACATACTGGATTAAAGAAAGGGGGGGGACCTCTGTAATTGAGCAACAGCGATATAATATGTAAAATGTACTTTATAGACAATCTCCCTATTTAAACATTTATCAACATTTTCTAATCTATCACAATCTAAGACATAATACAAGTCCTTCTCAAACAATTAGCATATTGTGATAAAGTTCATTATTTTCTATAATGTAATGATGAAAATTTAACATTCATATATTTTAGATTCATTGCACACTAACTGAAATATTTCAGGTCTTTTATTGTCTTAATACGGATGATTTTGGCATTCAGCTCATGAAAACCCAAAATTCCTATCTCACAAAATTAGCATATTTCATCCGACCAATAAAAGAAAAGTGTTTTTAATACAAACAACGTCAACCTTCAAATAATCATGTACAGTTATGCACTCAATACTTGGTCGGGAATTCTTTTGCAGAAATGACTGCTTCAATGCGGCGTGGCATGGAGGCAATCAGCCTGTGGCACTGCTGAGGTCTTATGGAGGCCCAGGATGCTTCGATAGCGGCCTTTAGCTCATCCAGAGTGTTGGGTCTTGAGTCTCTCAACGTTCTCTTCACAATATCCCACAGATTCTCTATGGGGTTCAGGTCAGGAGAGTTGGCAGGCCAATTGAGCACAGTGATACCATGGTCAGTAAACCATTTACCAGTGGTTTTGGCACTGTGAGCAGGTGCCAGGTCGTGCTGAAAAATGAAATCCTCATCTCCATAAAGCTTTTCAGTAGATGGAAGCATGAAGTGCTCCAAAATCTCCTGATAGCTAGCTGCATTGACCCTGCCCTTGATAAAACACAGTGGACCAACACCAGCAGCTGACACGGCACCCCAGACCATCACTGACTGTGGGTACTTGACACTGGACTTCTGGCATTTTGGCATTTCCTTCTCCCCAGTCTTCCTCCAGACTCTGGCACCTTGATTTCCGAATGACATGCAGAATTTGCTTTCATCCGAAAAAAAGTACTTTGGACCACTGAGCAACAGTCCAGTGCTGCTTCTCTGTAGCCCAGGTCAGGCGCTTCTGCCGCTGTTTCTGGTTCACAAGTGGCTTGACCTGGGGAATGCGGCACCTGTAGCCCATTTCCTGCACACGCCTGTGCACGGTGGCTCTGGATGTTTCTACTCCAGACTCAGTCCACTGCTTCCGCAGGTCCCCCAAGGTCTGGAATCGGCCCTTCTCCACAATCTTCCTCAGGGTCCGGTCACCTCTTCTCGTTGTGCAGCGTTTTCTGACACACTTTTTCCTTCCCACAGACTTCCCACTGAGGTGCCTTGATACAGCACTCTGGGAACAGCCTATTCGCTCAGAAATTTCTTTCTGTGTCTTACCCTCTTGCTTGAGGGTGTCAATAGTGGCCTTCTGGACAGCAGTCAGGTCGGCAGTCTTACCCATGATTGGGGTTTTGAGTGATGAACCAGGCTGGGAGTTTTAAAGGCCTGAGGAATCTTTTGCAGGTGTTTAGAGTTAACTCGTTGATTCAGATGATTAGGTTCATAGCTCGTAAAGAGACCCTTTTAATGATATGCTAATTTTGTGAGATAGGAATTTTGGGTTTTCATGAGCTGTATGCCAAAATCATCCATATTAAGACAATAAAAAGACCTGAAATATTTCAGTTAGTGTGCAATGAATCTAAAATATATGAATGTTAAATTTTCATCATGACATTATGGAAAATAATGAACTTTATCACAATATGCTAATATTTTGAGAAGGACCTGTAGACTAGCCAATACTGGTGAAATTGTCATGCAATGATGTAGAGCAGGACCCGAATGCAGGAAGGACGAAGGTGAAAATAAGTAGTTTTACTTAAAAATAGGATATTCAAAAATTTACCAAAACTCCAGGGGGAGTTCAAAATAATGCAACCCAGAAGAAAAACAAGGAATTATGCAGTTGTGAGTAACATCTCACCAAGACTGAATAGCATTTAAGCTGGAGAGTTGATTACTGAACAAGGAGCAGGTGGTTGATTAGAAACCGGGTGATGACGTGAGGGAAGCCAAAAAAGTTAAACTGAGCAAACAAGATAAATGGATGATAGAACACACAGAGAACAAGGGAGCAGAACATAAATACCAAAGTCCCAAAGATTATGACAGAAATGTAGTTCTATTTTACTACCCTATAATGCTATTAAGTTTGCAGGCATGTACATGTCATTATTTTACATATGGGACTAAGACTTGTCATCTGCATTGAGACGAAAACAAAACTGTCACCAGAGCATCCCTAGCTGCCATTGCTAATTCTGAAAGGCAGTAAAACATCTAACCATCAATCTATAACAGTGGCGATTGCTCTAAGACTGCAAGGGAAGCTCAGCTTCCCCTAAAACGTCAAAAAATAAGTGATCAAATATATACTGTTGTGTATACATGTCATTGACTAAATATGCGCTACAACGCGCTCACCTTTTGTTCAGAATCAGCTTCTTATCACTGGCAAAGACGCGGCTTTCCTCTCACTCATTTCCGCAGCTGAACTACCTCACCTTTGTTGGACCACTTGTTGCTGAATATTGGACTACTTGCACAGACACCAGGCCTCCTGATGCTTGCGGCCATTTTGTATCCAGGACAGTCCGCTCCTCCATATCCCGTCAAGCATCACAACTGTTATGACGGGGCGTCCCAAGTCTGACGTCACAAGACGCTATATAGGAAGGCGGACATTTTCAAAACTCGCTTTCAGCTGGCAATCTTGACAAGGTTACCACGCAACTGGAGCGTCCTTGGAAGTAAAAGAGATCCAACGTGGAGTCTTCATCTATTTCTCTCTCACGTTGGCCAACAAACAATTCATAACTGAGGTTTCTGGACTAGGAAGGCCAGAAATTTCACTTTGCCGATTGAAGACGTGAGTTTAACACGTAATTAAAAACACGGAGTTCGAGGAAACGAACCGCCATCGTGTTTCACCCCTAGTCAACTGCTGATGGTCAGATCCTATTTTTTCCTTTTCGTCAAGAAGACCAAAGGACGGGACTGACCGCTCTTTTGGAGTGTAACTGCGGACGCGCACAACGCTTCAACGGTCGATTAAACAGTGACATCTCCGGCAATAGTTATTAATTATTACGGAGTATTTAACGGTTGTAATTGTCAAAGGCGTTGAGCCACAATTACAACACCAGAAACATCTCTGGTCTCGATTCATAAATGAGGATTTTCGTTAAGAAGTTGATTTTGTCAGATTATGATTTGTAATTATAATTATTGATCAAGATTAATCAATCAATAATCATAAACCCAACACCTTCTATCCTTCTAATTTCTCCTGATCCCATGGCCAGCCAGTGAGCAACCGTCTGTTTACGTCACATGTAGTCCCTACTCAGCCCCAATCGTACCTGCTCCTGAGTAGGTTCCAAAAAAAGCAGTTACTGGGCTAGGAAAAACTGTAATGGAAATGCTCGCAAAACGGGCAGAGTGGAGAGGAGCTGGCTTATGTAGAATCAGTGTAAAAGGGGCATATGTCATTTTTTAGTACACCTGGGTAGTGTAGCTGTACACTACCGATCAAATGTTTTAGATACACTTTCTCAATTAATGTGTCTCTTTATTTTCATGACATTATAGATTCTCACCAAAGGCAGTAAAGCAGTGAATGAACACACATGGAAATATGTAGTAAACAAAAAGTGTGAAATAACTATAACAATTTTAGATTCTTCAAAATAGCCACCCTTTGCTGTGATTATTGACTTGCACCCTTAGCAGTCTCTCCATGAGATTCATGAGGTGGTCACCAGTAGTGAATATACTGGCCTCTTCAAAACATTAAGTATCATGGTTTAGCTCACTATGAACTACTGCTGTTCAAATCCCTAACGGGAGTTATAAATTATTTTAGTGTTGAGGTCTCTATGCTGCCCTGCTGTTTCCTAATAAAGACCGAAACTGGTTGGAGCCAAATTGCATTATAGATTTTTTGATACCCAGTGAACCATCTTTGCAGCTGGGTTGTACGGAAGAGGTTTGTTCTCAAACTTAAAACTAAATCAGTTTTTATGCACCATATATGTAGTATAACAAGTTTCTCAGACTGGCAGATATGATTTAACTATTTCTGCATTTTATTAACTAACAAAGTTTATCTTATATTCACATTTTCCAATTGGTAATGTACTTTTAAGCTCTATTTGTTAAATTATTCCACATAGGTAAATCAGCTTTACCAAGTACAGAATGCACGTTTATGCCTTTATAATTGGGCAATCTATTCCAAATGCATCAATATTCCACCAAAAACATATTTGAGTTTATCAGGAAAACATTTTATCCAATATGACCTGAGAACGCTCCCTGCTGAGCAAGCATGCTCTCTTTACCCTTTAAGGCAGCATCTAATGCGGCTAAAACCCCGAGCACATCCATCAAAGTGCTTTAACAACAGGACAAAGCTTGGAAGCCACCACAGGATTTCTTCATGTTCTTGTCAGCTATGTGACTAAAAAGCACAGATTACCCTCGTCACTCGTTCTATACAGTAATCCATTAAGTCTTTTGTTATTTTAGTATACTTTGTGCATTGTAGGCTCTCCACTGCTGTATAGAGCACCTTCACAAAGGCTTCGCCCTAAAAATAATACATAAGGCATTTGGTTATAACAAAAGAATAATAAGGGTGTACTGCTCCAGATTGATTTTTTAATTCTAACAGTGATAGCTTTATTTCTTCAGGTTGGAGAGGAGCACATGTTTTCAGGCCCACAGGCAAAGGTCACCATTGATCATTAGATAACACAGAATGAAATGCAGAAAATGTCAGCAGGAGTTGTCTTAAGATTGCTGCAGGCACAGAACGGAAACAATTCTATGACATTTGTAGATTTCTGAAAAGGCATTGGAAAAATAAATGAGTGGAGTGGGAAAAAACATGTATGTCTAAGGTGGCTTATGATTTTACCCTTTCCAACATGGTACTCCCTATATTGTTCTTTTTTTAAATTTGCCTAATCATAAAATTTTAAACAGTATGGACAGAGCAACGTGGTTCATTGACAAGAAGCTCAACACTACAGGATGAGCACCTCAAATGACATAAATTAACTGAAACCAATTCCTCTGCAATGATCTCCTTGGTAATTTACTGGCAAAACTTGGTGAAAAGCCACAGTTAAGCCTTTAAAAACATCAAATATTTTATTCACAGACTAAAACTGGGTACCGACCTATACCAATCCCTTTTAGGACCCTTTATAAGGTCTTTTTTCTGACCACCTTGAGTTCTAAACAGATTTTAGTCCCTGATTGCTGAGAGGGAGATCCAGTATGTTCTCGTTGAAAGTGGCCCGGTAGGAGTGAAGAACCGCTTACAATAGAGCAGCTACTGGAATACTTGTTTTTCACAGTTTAAATGTTTCTAATAAGGCCATTAAAATAAAACTGACACAAGAGGTCATAGTAATCTACACATGCAAAGAAATCAAAGAAAATATTCCATGAATATATTACTGATAAACAACTGGAATGACACCTGTTGACCCCAGTAATTAGTATTGAACACAAAAAAATGATGAAGAAATGGATGTGCAAAGCATTGAAAACCAAGAACCTAACTAAGAGTCTTTAAGTATTTAGACAGCATTCTTGTAGTTATGTGCAAATAAATATCAGTTGGTTTAATATTGGTTGCCTATAAAGAGATTACTTATTGGCAAAGTATTGCACACAGTGATTTGACTAGTAAAAGAAAAAGACCTTGACAAACAAGTTTTACTGTTGCTAAATATACTTATGGCAACAGTTAAAGCTGTATTTGTAAACTTCTGAATGTTCCAGTGAGTGCTGGTGGAGCCATAATCCAGAAGTGGAAAGAACATAATTTTACCATAAACCAGCCACGCCCAGGTGTTCCTCATAAGATTTCTGATAGAGTAATCTTCTGTAAACATCTTCCACAAAGTTTGGGAGTGTGTTCATAGTTAGATAAGAAAACCAGAATTGCAGCCCCTAATTCATTCCAAAGGTGTTCAAGCAGGTTGAGGTCAGAACTCTGTGCAGGCCAGTCAGGTTTCTCCACACCAAACTGTATACACCTGCAGCCATGTAAGTGATTGGAACACCAGAATTCATTGATTTGGTGCTGTGAGCCAATACTTCTGGCAATTTAGTGTTTTTAAACTAATAAAGTTACACTTTGTACAGGAGTTTTCATGAATAGCAACAGTATTGTTTTGAATAACCACCTTTCAAAACCCTGTGACAAATTTCTGTTTTTTCTCTGACACAACACCTACTGTCTAGGAGAGGGAGTGCAGTGAGTGTTGTGCACAAGTCAATTCTGGGATTAAGCTTAATGTTATGTCAAGACAAGATTACTTTGAGGGGTGCATGACAAAACATGCTCAGTAAATTATGCAGCTTAAATAAAAAAATTTATCCACACAACCTTTGATGACAGAAGCTGTCATCAGTGGATAAGGACAAGGGACAGCTAAAACTCAAAAGAAAGATGTGTCTAATAATAAAACTGATGAGGCAAAAGTGGCAGGACACACACTTTGGAAGCACCAGTAAGAGCGGAGGTTGTCAATGCTGGAAGTCACTGATTCATAGAGATGAAAGATATGTAACACCCGATTACTTCCGTGGGCAATACAAACACACTTTCAGGTCAGATCTTCAACTGGAAACTATGCAGCTTGCCTTCTTGCTTAAGATACAGGTACACCAATAGTGGAAACATGTTGGTTATGTAACTTTACTATAATGTTAGTACCCTTTCGATTGAGTCATTATCTGTAGATTTTTTTCAAACCATTGTTATTTATTGATAAACTTTCTACCACTACTACTACTACCTGTAATAATAATAATAAGAATAAGAATAAGAATATTTGCATCTTTATTCTAAGAAATATTATAAATCCTCAAACTGTCTTTTGTGTAGTCTGAGGGAGCTAAAGATTAGGTTGATGGCAAAGATGTCTTCCAAACTCAAAGACTTGGACACAAACACTCAAAGACACAAACATGCAAAAAGCAGAGTAGAATGAAAATGTCTTATCTCTGCTCTCTCCCTGATGAGAATGATTACATCTCTGTTGTGTTCTTGTCTTCTACAGCATTCTGTTCTTTTTGGCTTGCTTGTAGCCATTTCTGATGTGTTAAAGTTGCAATTTACCTCAAAATCTCTCAAATTATTCCAGATTTTAACTTAACTAGTTCAATATATGATCTTATCAAAATTCCTGTATATTTTTATTGTAACCCCTTCTGGATGAGTGTCACAAATTAGCATCAATCCTGTTCTGTTTTGAATAAAGCCAAGGTGGTGTACGTATACGTCAAATTGTGGTTGATATGTATTCCTTCCATACCAGTGGTGGCACCAGAATATTTTTCTGTAGCTGCTATGGGATAAGCTTGCTCTTTCGTTGAGGGTGCTGTCCTGTGAAGTAATCATAGGTCCTTACTCTTTCAAACGACCGGACAACCACCAAAAGCGTGACTAATAAATATATGGACAGTCTCTGGCTTGTTAATAATACCATTGAAAAACAAGACCAGAACTAAAAAAAACTTAATGATAGGTAACAGAGGGGAAATATTTAAATGCATGGCACAGGGCAAATGCATTAATAATTCTGACCGTTCCAGGGTCCTGGAGATTTTTTGCTATGTCCCTGGTTCAACTATCCTTGTTGCTGTTTCTCAGGTAGTTTTTCCAACAAGACAAACAAGAGAAACTGGGCTCACACCTGACTGATGTAACATGAAAGGTCAAAGCGACATATATCAACAAATACCGTAAAGGTCTAAACAAGCATCTCTGTAATGCTGCACAAGATAAAACAACTCCCAAGTGTTCATAATATGTCCATGCTTTTATTTTATTTCCAGAATATGGAGAATCTGGTGGAGCTCTGACTCCTAGTTCCCCTCGTTGAGTACATAGTGATGCAACATAAGCAGAATGCATTGTTTTGAACCTTCGCTAAAACATTTCTCTTGAGCCCCAAACAGACATGATGGATATTTTTTCAGAATTAGTCTATCTGCCTGTACATTACCAAGCAGTCCAATGCTGGTGTTATTGTGTAAGTTTATTATTTTCTGAAATTTGGGCAGTAAAAAAACTATTCATTTTCTCTCTCGCTCTACCAACCACCTGTTTACAGGACGTTAAATGATGTCACATGCTCATCATCATTTCTCGTTGTCAGATGTTTCTTTGTGTCAATTCATAACACTAATTTAAATAACTATGTGCCTTTAAGGAATTGTTTTTGATTTTTAGGTTCACAATCACAAGCTGATTTTATAAAATATTACATCAAATAAAAATAAAAGAATTAGATGTGCTATTGAAGCGAGTGCTATGTCTAATCCAGGTGGAGGATTAGGGTTAATAATCTAACAATTCAACCAGAACAATTACCAACCCTTTAACAACAATATCACTACCTCAAACCAATGAGTTTGTTGTTATAGACTCAGATATAGAAAATTGTTTGAAAATTGCAAAGATCCTCAAGTATTGACACCCAAACAAGGTTTCAATAATGAGCAGTTGGAGGGTTTTTTCCATCAGCAGTTCAATAAAATTGGTAGTATGAACCTGTTTGATAAGCAACACTTTCATCTATGTTATGTACAGCATTAAAACAAGTGTGATGAGCAAAATAAATAGCTAAATTTCTACATTTGTGAGTGCACTACAGCACTACAGAGATCTATTTTCCTCCCACCAAGCCAACACCTTAACTTAAAGCCAGAGTAACAGTGCCCACGCACTCCATTTGAGCTTACATAAAAATTATTATTGCAGTTTTCATTGAACGCTCATAAATGCTCAAAAAGCAGACAAAAAGGAAGCTTAGTGCAAATTCTTTGCAAACTGTATACATTAGCTGTTACATTACTTAGTTTTTAACTTTGCTCAATTGTTTCAATTTCCTCGTGTATGTTTTAAATCTGACGATTTCACAGCTTATATAACGCTTTTCCTCTTACTGGTTTAGATGAGTGTTTAAGGGAGGGCCAAAAAACATCTGGTTTCAATATTCCTTTATAGCCAAAACCAACAAATAACACATTGATCTGGAACCTTCTTTCTGAAGAAAACATTCAGACTGGCTAATAGCTTCAGCAGGCACATTAGAGGCTGGATGGAATGAGGTTCTCCATCAGGCTGCTCCCCCTAAATGACCTACTGCGAGACACTGTGAGCTTTGGCACATCTACATGGTGTAATAAACACCAGGTAGACCAGATATCCAACATCAGACTTATCAAATCATCTCTGCAAATTACAAAACCACTGACTCACAGAATCAATCAACAGTGAAGTTAAACAACAATGGTGTGTAAGAATTACATGAGTAGGAGCCAAATGTCAAGCTAAGTCTTAACCATAAAAATCAGTCACAGTGCATCTGGTCTTCATTCACAGATGGATCCACGAATGGTAAATGGCTTTTCAATATGGAAGCAAATCGTTACCCAAAAAAAAAGCATTTCAGAAATGCTTTTTCATTTTAAGAATGTGGCTGCATTGTTTGACTCATAAATGAAATTAGTTATCAATAATCCTATTTGCATTTTAATTTTCTTCTTCAAGACTGCTCATTCTTTCACTTAATTAAAATGAAAAAGAAAGACATTTGAGATTTATTTTTCAAAATGTACCCCAGCAAATAGATACCAAAATTCAATTTGAAATGTAAAATTTGAAAATGAAAAAGCATTTCCAGAAATGCTTTTTCATTTTAAGAATGTGGCTGCATTGTTTGACTCATAAATGAAATTAGTAATCAATCATCCTATTTGCATTTGCATTTTCTTCTTCAAGACTGTTCATTCCTTCACTAAATTAAAATGAAAAAGAAAAAGACATTTGAGATTTATTTTTCAAAATATGCCCCAGCAAATAGATACCAGAATTCAATTTGAAATGTAAAATTTGAAAATGAAAAAGCATTTCCAGAAATGCTTTTTCATTTTAAGAATGTGGCTGCGTTATTTGACCCATAAATAAAATTACCGTAATAATCAATCATCCTATTTGCATTTGCATTTTCTTCTTCATGACTGCACATTTTATGCCATAATCAAAAAGAAAACAAAGCAGACATTGCTTTTTCGTTTTTGTGGTCTGCCCGCAAAGTACTGCCCAGAACTCGAAAACGAAAAAGCATTCCGAGCTGCGGGCGCAGAAGAGTGACGTCAGCAGCCGCTCTTCCTCAGGTTCCTGCTGACCGAGCTACCCATCTTGTTCGGTGGGAGGCGCTGTGCACGTCTGCATTGCATTACATTGCAAACGTGCCGAGAAATTGATTGAATTGCAGCAGGACCGAGCTCAATTTGTGGCAGTGGCAGGCAGAACTGGTAGTTCCGCCACAGCTCCACAGTTCTGGTGGCAGCTTGCTGTGGCAGTTCCGCCACAGCCTGCCACCGAAGCTGCCCCGGAACTGCCACAGCTTGCCGCACGGTGGCACGGGATTCCGCGTGGATGCCAGAAGGTGCCACACCGGCCGTAAAACTTGCCAATGCGGTTGCCGCTGTTTTTGTGGAAGCTGATGCTGATTATCGGCAAATGGGTTGTCATTATTGTTATAGCCTGTTACCTTTACATAATGATTTCATTATTGATTATTATTTAATAAACAGCTTTAGACCCATAACATAAGGTGATTGTATTTACTTGACATGGAAAATAAATAGCACTATGTGTATGTGTGACGTGTTGAAAGGATGACGATTTATTGCACAAACAGCCGGTTTATTATAGAGCATGAGCGGCTATTCTGAATTGTCACTCACAGAAAAATATAAATAAATGCTTAAAAACATGCTGGATCTCCCAGGCCATAAGGCTGCCACAAGGATGCCACAGCCTGCCACCGGAACTACCAGTTCTGCCTGCCACTGCCACAAATTGATCTCGGTCCTGCTGCAATTCAATCAATTTCTCGGCACGTTTGCAATGTAATGCACTGCAGACGTGCACAGCGCCTCCCACCGAACAAGATGGGTAGCTCGGTCAGCAGGGAGCTGAGGAAGAGCGGCTGCTGACGTCACTCTTCTGCGCCCTCAGCTCAGAATGCTTTTTCGTTTTCGAGTTCTGGGCAGTACTTTGCGGGCAGACCACGAAAACGAAAAAGCAATGTCTGCTTTGTTTTCTTTTTGATTATGGTATAAAATGTGCAGTCATGAAGAAGAAAATGCAAATGCAAATAGGATGATTGATTACTAATTTTATTTATGGGTCAAATAACGCAGCCACATTCTTAAAATGAAAAAGCATTTCTGGAAATGCTTTTTCATTTTCAAATTTTACATTTCAAATTGAATTTTGGTATCTATTTGCTGGGGTACATTTTGAAAAATAAATCTCAAATGTCTTTTTCTTTTTCATTTTAATTAAGTGAAAGAATGAGCAGTCTTGAAAAAGAAAATTAAAATGCAAATAGGATTATTGATAACTAATTTTATTTATGAGTCAAACAATGCAGCCACATTCTTAAAATGAAAAAGCATTTCTGAAAATGCTTTTTCATTTGAAATATGGTAACGATTTGCTTCCATATTTCAAATTCTTACACATGTTGTTCTTCACCCTGCTCTCCTACTATTCTCCAATTGTAGAATATTCTTAACAGTTTTACAAGTGTTTGCATGGAAATGTGAAAGCAGAAGGGCAGTGTGTTGTCAAGAGTTTGCAGCTCTCTAACCTTTCGGTGCACTTTGAGGTCAAAGTGTATTGATGAGCTGAAGTCTGAGAGTCAACTCAATATGTTTAAAAACGTGTTGTAATCTGTAGGTTGAGCGAAACGCTCAACCTCTATACCTCTTTCAGCTCTATACCAAGACATTAGCCCCAGAAACTGAAAATCATAAACTTCTGTCACATTTTTGTGCATTAGTATATCTAAAAAGTTTTCTTTCTCTTTTGCCTGAGTCTAAACATGATAACGTGAAATGCATTTTGTGAAGAGTCTCATTTTGTCAGGTCAATGAAATATTTGCACTGCTTATGTTCTGCATAGTGTGTATTAGGGTGCAAAATGTATGCTCTTATTTTTTTTCATTATCTATTCTAATCTGAATAATGACGATAATCTGGATATGAAACTCAGTGCTTTGTCCATAGTCTATCAGTGCCATCTAGTGGTCAAATAATTAATAGCTGGATTAATATAAATAGATGGTTACAGTATCCTTTTCGTTAAATCCTATTCTAAGCATTCTGCAAGCTGAGGTGAGTGAATCTTCAGCAGTGCACACAGAGCAAATGTATAGTGTACCAAGTAATTGTATAGTGTTACTATTATTACATTTAAACAGCACTTGTGCAATTCAGTAGCAGTGGCTCTGATGTCTGGCACCTCGAAGTTATGATGCCTATGCTAAGGAACTTAGCATAGGCATCATACTTATCATTTACTCATCATTTACTTATCTTCTTACAACATTGAAATGCAAGGCAGATTTACAACAGCACGATGGGACAACATGCCTGACCGGGCTTGAAGGTGAAGATGAGTTGCTCACAAAACAACTAACCACGTACAGGGTCCCAAAATGCGGCTTATGGGCCACAAGCGACCCTCGAAACATGTTTGTGTAGACCACCAGCACAGGTGGTTGATGCAGATAGACAATTTTTGAAATTCTTTAGGGCAAATGTTACACCAAGTACTCGTACTCGTCATCTCCCGCTTTATCTGGAATGGGGTCGCGGGGGCAGCAGACGAAGTCAAGACGCCCAGATAGATGCTCAAGCCACCTCAACTGACTCCTCTCAATACACCAGTTAATTATGTTTTATTACCCATGTACGAGGCCACCTACACACAGGGGCAAGAGGGGCAGGAAAATGCCTTGTTCCCTCAAATCAAATCTGCAATGAGGTATAAGCTTTTTAGTCATCTGTAAGTGATCTTTTGTCTGCTGTCAGCAGAGAGCTCCACTATCGCCCCACCCCCGTCCTCCAGCTAACAACACGGATAGGTATGGTGTAAACCAGAAGTATGTAGAAAGACAGATGGTTGTAGATTTTGTTAAGAGGATAGAAATGGCAGTGATCAACAGATATTTTAGGAAATGAGAGAAACATAGGGGGTACACAGGTGTATAATATCATTTGCCACCTGAAATGAGTTTGGGATTGTACAGTTATAGCAGGGAGAGAGTGGCAAAGCAGCATAGGATGGCAGCATGTAGAATAAATATGGAAGCAAAGAAGAGGAAGAGAGCAAAGACAAGCCTAAGGATTAGATGGTAAAAACTGAAAAAGGAGGAGTGTTGCAGAATTTCAGGGATGAGTTAAGGAACGTTTTCGGGGGTGGTGAATCACTACCACAGGACTGGAGACAACAGCTAAGATGGTGAGAAAAACTGGTGGAGTAACTTCAGGCCAGTAGAGAGAAGATATGGAACTTTGGTGGTGAGAATGATGAGAAAGTGCAGGAAAGCATTCAAAGAAAGTAGGCAGAAAATGTTAAGGTGAAAAAATAGTCTTTTAAGGGTTTATGGTTGAATACCTACAGTGAGGTGAATACTTGCTTAGAGACCAAAACATTAGCCTGTTACATTACATGTGACAGAAATTCTGACCCAGATTGATAGGGTCTTGCTTTGATACAAGCGCTGGGCCTCAAATGAAAACAATTTTGTCAGGATCTGCCATTTTGGGTTTTTTGTTAGTTTATTACTTTCTAGATTCTTGTGATCGGGTGTTGGTTTATTTTCCTTTTGGGTCAGAGTTTCCCCAGCTTTTATTTAGTCTAGTTTTTGCTCAGCTCCTCTAGTCCCTGCTTTCCTCCTGCTCATTAGTTTCACCTGACACATTCCCTCAGCCTCCCTGCAGCCTGGTCCACACCTGTTACATGATTCCTCTGATTACCTGCCTCCTTGTCTCAATGGTCCACACTCCACTTCCCTCAGTTTATAAATTCTCTAGTTTGCATTGTTCCCCGCTGGTTCCTCACGTTAACTCCCTAAACTATCTTCCCGAGTTCCTCCTTGTGGTTTGTTTTCCGTTTGCCCCCTGAACTTGTGCTTTGGATTACCCGCCAGTACTCTGTACTCTGCCTGCCTGCTTGTAAGTCTGTGTTAATATTCATTAAACCTCTAACTACTCACCATGCGACCTCCTCGCCATGTTCTGCGCTCTGGTCCTACCTCCAAAACCCTCGATTGTGTCAAAATTATCTGCATAATGATGTGTCCTTCATGAGTGCAGTGGGTTGAACAGAGATAAGGAATTTGTTCAACCAAATTCTGAGTATCTCATAAATTCCCGACACAGAGAAGTAGTCTTGTGGTCTGTCTCACATAAACGAACGTGCAGAGTAGGGCAGCAACAAACGATTACTTTAATAATCGATTAATCGGAGGATTATTCTTTCAATTAATTGATAAATAGAACAAAAAAAAACTATTTCAATTTTCACCTTTCATCCTTTTTAGTTTTAAAGTAGAATATTTAGACTGAACAAATGAGCTCACAAGAAACAGGTTGCTGCTTGAATGTTCTGTATAAATAAATAAATGTTTGTCAAACAGCTTCAGTAAAACAAAAAAGGTGTGTGCATGATGTCTTTCCTATTATGAAGCCTGTCATTGTTTGCAGTTTTTTTCTTGAATGAGAAAGACAGTATAGTATGAGTATGTATTGTAGCATAATTTACAACAATTTAATAAATGCCTTGTTTTATTCGCAGTACTAGGTTAAGGCAAGTAAGCAGGCCAAAGAGCAATTAAACACAACACACACACATAGATATATCTACATAGATATAGATAAATAGATATATCTATAGAGATAGATATAGATATATATGTATATCTATGTAGATATCTAGATATATATATATGGAACAAAAGGAACAAACCTAGGATATTGTAGTGGCTTATGCTGCTGTTGAGTTCCCTTCACCCTCATCCACTCCAACATGTTCCGGCTGCAGGTGCTGTATCATCACCGTTGTGCTCCAGTGCCATGTCCAATCACTTTTGTAATGCTTGCATGCTACGCATTTTTTGGTTTTGTGAAGGATGAAGTGCTCCCACACTTTTGAAAACTTGGGTCGCATCGTTTTCTCTGTGTTGGTCATTTGTAGGATTTGCTTAATTTCCTTTGAAAATACTGCCTCCGCTCTGCCTACACCTCGCTCTGCTCAGCTCGCTCTGCAAGTTGAGGTTTTTTTTTTCACTTTATTTTGGTCAGCCTGCATTGACAAAGCTCTGCAGGTGACGTAAACGGTTCCGCGACATGGCGAGTGACGCAGAAATTACACAACACAACGAATCGATAATGAATTTTGTTGCCAATAATAGATTTTTTATTTTTTATTTTATCGATTCATTGTTTCACCTCTAGAACAGAGCTTTTAAAACTCAACACGAAAAACAAGTGTGATAGTCAGAGAGTTAGAGGAAGTAGACAGGACTACTGTGAGGCTAGGCATATAACAAAGAGAGCATTAGCAAAGGCTCAGTAGTATGGTTTCATGCCCAGAAACTTCAACACAGATGTAATTTTTGCTCTGTGAGATCTTGTAGAGAGAAGGTCAAAAAGAGCCTTGAGAACCTGGAAAAAGCACAAGATAGTGTGACTAGAGAAGAACTGCATGAAGAAGTCAGAAGTGGCAGAAACATATGTGCAGATAGTACAGGACATGTTTGAAGAAAGTGAGACAGTGGTGAGGTGTGCAGTCAAAATCTCAATGGGTTTAAGGTAGGGGTGGGGTTACAAAAGGGATCAGCTCTGAGCCCCTTTTAGTTTGAAATGGTGATGGATAGGTTGTCAGAGGAGGTCAGACTGGAGGCTCCTGAACCAAGATGTTTGCAGATTACATTGTAATCTGTAGTGAGAGTAGAAAGCATGTGGAGAACTTGGAGAGGTGCAACGAGGAAGTTGGAAGGAGAAGTTGTAAAAAGCAGCTGAGATAAAAACACCTGGGGTCAACCATCAAAAACAGTGGACTGTGTAAAATAGAGGTGAAGAAGAAAGTGCAAGCAGGGTGGAGTGGATGAAGATTGTCAGGAGTGATGTGTAACAGAGGGATAGTTTCCAGATTGAAAAGCATATAGATTTTGCTTTTCAACTGCCATGATAGATGGATTTGGAGACAGTGGCACTATCTAGAAGACAATCAGAGTTGAAGATGCTGAGGTTTTAATCATATAGTGAGATTTTCACTGTATGGGATAGACAATTAGAAAGGAGCAGATTAGAGGAACAGCTAAGGTTGGGTGGTTTGAAGATAAAGTTGAAGAGACAAGATTGAGATGGTTTGGACATGCTCTGAGAAGATATAGTGGATCTACAGGGGTTGGACAATGAAACTGAAACAACTGGTTTTAGACCACAATAATTTATTATCATATCAGACTTCAATGACTGCAGACCAGTTTATCTGATATCATTAAGGCCCTGGAGGGAAACACGTTGGCCTATCTGAGTAAGCAAATAACCGTTTCAGTACACCCCACCAGAAAACAAGACTAGACAAGATCAAGACTTTGAGCGAGGAAAGACCAACAGAAAGCCATTGAGAGACTGTTTTCAAGACCATTGCTGTAATAACGATAATGTACAGGGGTTGGACAATGAAACTGAAACACCTGGCTTTAGACCACAATAATTTATTAGTATGGTGTAGGGCCTCCTTTTGCGGCCAATACAGCATCAATTCGTCTTGGGAATGACATATACAAGTCCTGCACAGTGGTGAGAGGGATTTTAAACCATTCTTCTTGCAGGATAGTGGCCAGGTCACTACGTGATACTGGTGGAGGAAAACGTTTCCTGACTCGCTCCTCCAAAACACCCCAAAGTGGCTCGATAATATTTAGATCTGGTGACTGTGCAGGCCATGGGAGATGTTCCAACTTCACTTTCATGTTCATCAAACCAATCTTTCACCAGTCTTGTTGTGTGTATTGGTGCATTGTCATTCTGGTACACGGCACCGCCTTCAGGATACAATGTTTGAACCATTGGATGCGCATGGTCCTCAAGAATGGTTCGGTAGTCCTTGGCAGTGACACGCCCATCTAGCACAAGTATTGGGCCAAGGGAATGCCATGATATGGCAGCCCAAACCATCACTGATCCACTCCCATTCTTCACTCTGGGCATGCAACAGTCTGGGTGGTACGCTTCTTTGGGGCTTCTCCACACCGTACCTCTCCCGGATGTGGGGAAAACAGTAAAGGTGGACTCATCAGAGAACAATACATGTTTCACATTGTCCACAGCCCAAGATTTGCGCTCCTTGCACCACTGAAACCGACGTTTGGCATTGGTATGAGTGACCAAAGGTTTGGCTATAGCAGCCCGCCCGTGTATATTGACCCTGTGGAGCTCCTGACGGACAGTTCTAGTGGAAACAGGAGAGTTGAGGAGCACATTTAATTCTGCCGTGATTTGGGCAGCAGTGGTTTTATGTTTTTTGGATACAATCCAGGTTAGCACCCTTTCAGACAGCTTCCTCTTGCGTCCACGGTTAATCCTGTTGGATGTGGTTTGTCCTTCTTGGTGGTATGCAGACATTACCCTGGATACTGTGGCTCTTGATACATCATAAAGACTTGCTGTCTTGGTCACAGATGCGCCAGCAAGATGTGCACCAACAATTTGTCCTCTTTTGAACTCTGGAATGTCACCCATAATGTTGTGTGCATTTCAATATTTTGAGCAAAACTGTGCTCTTACCCTGCTAATTGAACCTTCACACTCTGCTCTTAATGGTGCAATGTGCAATCAATGAAGACTGGCTACCAGGCTGGTCCAATTTAGCCATGAAACCTCCCACACTAAAATGACAGGTGTTTCAGTTTCAATGTCCAACCCCTGTATTGGATAGAGGATGTTGGAGATGGAGCTGCAAGGCAGGAGGAAAAGGAGGAGACCCAAAGAAGATTTACGTTTATGGTTGAGCAGGTAAATAAAATCACCATAAAATGTGTTTTTAATAAAACAAATTGTATATATGGCTTTGCAATTCATTCAACTTGATTATTTTGGTCTAAGTGGCAAAACATTTGGACACCACTGGGTTACAGCAATACCAAACCAGAGGTCTTTGAGCAGAATCTTTCAGAAAGTGTACATTGATGAAGAATAATCTTCTCCCCAGTACATCTTTTTATTTAGCAGACCAAGTATTGAATGTGGTGAGCAAAGTGTCATATGTTAGGCTTCAATAAACATTGGAATTGTCAGGTGATAGTTTTGTCTGCTTAAAGATTTTTGTTTACATGGGTGTATGCGTGTTATCTATGATATGGACTAATTAATGGACTAATTAAATCTCTGAAATAAAGGTGAATAATTTATTGGCCTTTCTAAAATTTGCAGGCCAATATGACCTAAATCCAAAGTAACATGTACTTTTTATATTATTTATATACAGGTACAATCATATAGCATTATAACGTTTGGCAAACTATTTTTTAAAGACACTCAACAAAAACATTTTGATGCAACAAAATAGTGAGTCAATTGTAAAAAGTGAGTTAAATCAAATATTGACACAAAAGTTCAGGATATGTGCATAAAGTAAAATCCCTTTGGGTTGGAGCTGGTTCTTAACTGGTTTTGTAAAAAAAAATTGTTAAAACAATATAATCAAAGAACCTATTTTGGTTTTCCACAGCCCGAACACCACCACGTTACCACTTCATAATGCCACAGAAATTCCTCGTCAGCAAATGTTTGAACAACCCTCTGTGGAAATCTGAATCTTTGGAGAGAATCATAATCCTGCATCCAGCAATTGACTATCTTAAGGACAACGTATTAACATCAGCTAGTAATATTTAAAAAGCAAACAATGTTTATAAATGGAGATACAAACTGTATTTACAGATTTTGTTGAAAAGAATTAGTGTGAATACAGGTCAGTGACCTTATTGTGTTTTCTGATCTGTGTCAAAACTGTATTTTTAGTGTTGTCCTAATTGAAGCAATAAATATTAGCAGAACCAACTCAATAGTTTTATACATGATGTTCACAACATTTTGGTCTTCTTATCCCGACCCCCTGAGAGGAATGCAGCCTGGCTCCTAAAGAGTCTGTGCTACTGTAGGATAACTTTAACAGTTTTGGGGGCTTAGAGCTTCAAAGAACTGACTGACCTTCCAAGCAATGGCCTGGTTCCAGTTTAATCATAAAAGCACCATCACCTGTCCATCTCCACACTTCATATATTGTGTTTTTCATTCATGCTTCTCTTTCCCCTGTGATCCTTCTGGGACCCTCTGCCAGCCAAGAGATAAAACTGGAGGATTTGAGCTCACTCCCGGCAGTCACCCAAGCAGCTATCAGTGAGGGTTGCAGAGAGGAAAGCTACAACAAAAGCCATCTATATCTGTCAAGTAACCCAATGGCTGAAATATAAAGTGTGCAATATAGTCAAAAAAGGGTGTGCAAAGACAAGAAGAATAATACATGGCAAATATGTTATCTTGTAGAGAAATAAAGGGCGTGGAGTGGGCTCAGCAGGAAGAAATGAAGTCAATTATTTCAACTCAGGAGGCCAATCAATGTTCTATCTAATTTAAATCTGTCTTTGTTTTCCCTGTTAACCTTTCTGAAATGAGACTTTCTGTAATTGATCTTCTGACTTCTTTGTAAGACAGCTGATTTATGTGACTCCTGTTCTATATCATGCATGCCCAGATGTACTCGGCATCCCATTTGCCTTGCAGTAAAACAGGCAGTCAGCATGGAAGATGTTTTTTTACCCAATTAAATATGGGATTAAAGAGTAAACAAGAAAACAGACTAGAGTTTGGCTCCAAAACATCACAAAATTATGTAATCTTAGAAAAACTATTTTAGCACCATTTTTTGGCATATCGGCAAGTATGCTTTTATTTTCTAACATCTAACAAATTACATATTTCTTTTCCAAGGCTGAGCCTAGAGGTGGGCAACATATATCGTTGACAATAGTATTGTAAACATTGCTTTGACGATGTGCAGTTTTACGTTGTCGAGTATCCATGCTGTTTCGAAAAGACAACAAATGGAGGGTGCAAATGGAGGGTGCATGAAAATTCTCATTCAAAGAATGCATGCCTCAGAAGCCAATCAGCGGACAGGATTCAGTCTCGTGACTCACAGCAACCAAAAGAAAACAATCTTCTCACATGGAGGAAATATGCACCAATATTCTGTCTCAGCAGATGATTTAATAGCAAGACGTGAGTCCACGTCCCTAGCCTGGAAATGGTTCGGTTTGGACAAGATTGAAGTCGGTCAAAATAGCGTTATATGCAAGATATGCCGAAAAGCAGTCACCGTGAAGAGCAGTTCAACAACAAATCTGTTCCACCACTTGCGAACGAACCATACAAAAGAGTATGAGGACTACGTAAAACTTTGTGAGCACTACTACGGCCAAAGAAAAGACAAGTAATTCAGCACAACACACTCAGCAAATATAAATATGGCCATTGTTGGGCAATGTTTTGCAGAAGGCCATAATATGTTTGTATGCATGTTTTGTAGAAGATGTATGAAGCACTTCAAAAATAAACAAGAGCTATTGTTCTGAAACACCGTGTTTATCCATAGATGTCCTGGTAGGCAAGTAGGGTTTGATTGCAATTTTCGTTAAAAAGAAAAAGAAAGAAAGAAAAAGGATATCTTCAGATGATCTTTATCGGAAATGTTTTTTTTTAAATAATCAAGATATTTTTTTTGTCCATATTGCCCACCCCTAGCTGAGCCCACGTGCTCCATGCATCAACATCTTGGTTAAGTCAAAAACATGATGGAAGAAAATGAGCTCCAGCAACGTAATCCTTGGGATGTAAACTGACTCAAAGTCAGTATACAAAACATCCTGCAGTACCTTTTTATATATTTGAAAACAATTTTATTTTGGTTATCAGGGCCATCTAACTTTCCTCAAACTGCTGTCAAACTGTTTCCTATCTTGCCATTTATGCTGACACATTGAAAACATTTGTTATATGGCTTTGAACGTGAGGAAATGAAGGTTATTTTGAGGGACAATCCTTTCAGGTTTTGATGTTCCTATGTGTTGCTTTTGATGCACCCCTTTCTCCTAGTAGGGTGTGTGTATAAGGATCAATGATGCGGAACTCAGTGTTCCACTACATCATGACCGGTATAATACCATATTTTCCTTTGGTGTCTAACTTCTTTTTTTAATATTAAAGGATCAACTAGCCATCTGGGAATAACATTTCAACAACCAAGTAGTGCTCGTTAGAGGTCAGAAAAGTGTTCGCTGAATGAATCTGGGAATAGGTTGGTAAGTTTGAGTATTTTGCATGCCGGGATGAGTTGGGTATTTTCACAGTGTTACAGTTTTTTGTCTTAAGTTAAAGGCTTTTTATACATTTTTACCAGAGGTGCCAAAAATATTTGTCTGTATATTGTGCAGAAAATTGCATATATTAATATTGAAATAACCCCCAAAATTTCCATGTTTTAACAGGTCACTGAATGCCTGGCTGAACTGATTTAAAGGGGTTCATAGTTTACTGTCCATGCAATTAAAACTGGGGCAAGGTCTTTTTCATGTCAGTGAGGACTCATATGGTAGATTCACACAAGGAAAGTCCTTTGGTCCGCTTGTTTGGTCTGGACCAAAAGCGAACTTTATTTTTTTAATTGGTGCGGTTTGTTTTCACATTGTACTTTTTGCAAGTGAACTATTACTTGTAAACAAACCAACGCGGGTGACGATCATTGTTCCCATTGGACAGAAATGACGGGGGCGGGACAGAGCACAGACCTATTTATATTATATTGTAGATATGTTTATACTGTTTAATTTGTATTGTATTGCACCGACTACGCCAAAACAAATTCCTTGTATGTCCAAAAACGTACTTGGCAATAAAGCTTTTCTGATTCTGATTCTGACCTGGAAATTTAGGAAAACAGCTGTAGACGTGCTGCGTGCAGCACCTCTGTTCTGCATATTTGTGCCGTTACTACAACTGCAATATTATTGTGAGGGTGAAGAGCAGCTCATTCAACACAGACTTTGAGACGTTCCATTTATAATTTTGGAACCCCATCGGAGAATGCGTGCTGAACGCCGACGTTCTCTACGTGCCGTGTCCCACATCAAGCCAGTAGCGTTGCTAAGCAACACACAGCTTATCAGGTATGATTACCTTACAACACACACCTTTGCTACCGGCTACGGTGGCTTTTTATGTCCAAAGAGACGTACGCTTTTTGTAGTTGGTTCAGATCGGGGCCGGTTTGTATTCAGACCATAGGCGAACCGCACCAGAGTCCATTTGGAAGCGGACTGAGACCACCTCAAAAAGTGGGTCTCGGTCTGGTTGTTTGGTCCGGACCAATGTTCGCTTGAGCGTATTCACACCTGCACAAAAGGTCCGGACCAAGGGGGGAAACGAACTCTGGTCCGTTTAAAGGGGACCAAAAGTGGCATAGATAATGTGTGCCCAGGACCAACAGTCATTCGAATGTATTATTTTAACAGGCACGTAAAGTATATAGATTCTTAATAGAATACTTGCTTAAGCCTCCATCACTGAATTCCAGTCCATATCAATATAAAGGCACCACACAGAGGGCATCACTCACACTCTAAACATGTGTAAGTAGGCTACTGCTTGGAGAAGGTTCTACTGTGCTATTGAGTTATGGCCATTCCCAACAGAACCATTCTTCCTTACAAGCAGGATGATTGCTTAACTATTCCAAGGAGAACTGCACTCACATCCACTTTACAGGACATCTTATTAAAAAGCCACTCCATCTCTAACTTACTCTTCATAAAAAATTCATGATAAAGAATGTTATTCATTTTGTGTCTGGAGAAAAGAATATTACAAATGTACCAAGGGTTGGAGGCAGTTTTAACAAAATGAGATATCATGCTTCTACAGGAGAAGGACTTTATAGCTAGAAAGATGGAAAAGAAAAAAGTCAGTGGATGAAAAATGATAGCACATTTTCAATGATTGCTAGGAGTAATGAGTGTCTTTTTTTAGTATAAAAACCTTGGCTGCCCAAACAGTCGATCTCCGAGTGATTAAATCCTCCTTTTCTTTGAAACAAAAACTGTTAAAAAATGAAGATGCCCATAAATCAGTGGGACCCTCCCTAACTGAGGATGTGATGTCCTTAGGACCCTGTTGGAAACTTCTTTCTCCCCTCACCATAAATAATCATATAGTGTAAATATAATATCTGGCATTTACCATGTACCTTTGGCAAATTCGGGTTTAAAGCAATCTTTTATTATCACCAAGATGGTTTTTTTCCTGACTGGAAGTAATATTAACATTTTGGTTTTAAATCAGGCTAGACTCCCAACTTGAATCAGACACACAATCTGTGAAGGGAGCTAAAGATTATGGTGATGGCAAAGGTGGCTTTCCTACCTCCAAGACTTGCAGCTTATCACCATAGATAAATCATTACAATGCATGCAAAAAATGCTGTTTCCAATAAGATGTAAATAAAAATATTTGTTCATGACTGATAGCCCTTTTACATTGTCTGATCTTTTGAACGTTGCCTGCCTCATTCCCTATCAGAAACTAAATTGTTGGTTGAAGGAAAATTATTTTAGATCTGAATCTCGCAGGTGGTATTAATAATTTTGGCCTTAACTATATGTATATATACTCCAATATATATATATACTATGTATATATGCTCTTTGAGGAAACCTTCATAATATGAGCTATAACAACATTTAATTTCCCTTTGGGATTAATAAAGTATTTTTGAATTGAATTGAATTGAAACCACTTCTATCTCCCATTTCCACAAATTCCTACAGACTTTACCACTTCACTTCTCTCTTAATATTTCCCCTCCCTATATCCATGGATTTCTAAGCTGGTCCCACATTAAATGAGCAGCTGCTTTAGGTGAAGGAGATTCCCTCCTACCACTCTTCTTTTCAGGACATGTCACAGCTTTGAAACAGTGATATGCATCAGTTGGGAGTGCTCAAAAAGGGATAATGGTTTTGACTGTCCCTATGCTGATGATTGTTTACGGTTATGATGTCCTTCACTCAAACCTGGCAGACGGTGAGACATTTTACAAATGTGTGTGATACATTGCAAAAGACTGTTGCAATATCTAAAAGCTAAATTAGTTAAATAGAAATGCCAGGCTTTTCCAATTCAATTCAGTTTATTTATATAGCGCCAATTCACAACACATGTCGTCTCAAGGCACTTCACAAAAGTCAGGTACATACATTCCAATTAATCCTAACCATTGAACAGTGCAGTCAGATTCAGTTATTTTTCCTTGTCCAAATGTAATATGAAACAGCTGTTACTGAGGAGGTTGTAACATGCTTATTAGCAACTGGTACAAATACAAATAATGATAACAGGAAATCTGTGCTTGTCTCGGTTCCTTAATGATTAATTTAACATCAAGCATTTTACTAGTTCTTAAAAGATTCCAGCAAACATATGACCTTTGGCCACTTGCAAAATCTCACAATACACAAAACCTTTAAAATCTCCAACAATCAAAGTCCGAACATGATCTAAAATAATCGCTGACAATAAGTCTGCAAAGTCCTGAAGAAAGTCAATAAATTTGGGCGGCCATTGGCCAACCACGTAGAGCAGCGGGGAATCATGTTTTATCTCCACAAGCTGAACCTCAAAGCTGGAAAATCTGTCAGCTGGAAGATGCCGACATGAAAAACAGGATCAGAAAACAACAGCGACTCCTCCATCTTTACCTGCAGTTTGAGGGAATAAAAGTGTTGTTAGCTAGAGAACTAGCAATGATAAGAGACGAGCGGACAACCACCTCATCCATGGCTGTGGCCGAGGCCTGACTCAATGGACAAAGATTGCTGAGCTCCACACCACGTTTAAGCTGCCAAGACCAACGGGGAAAAGCTGCCACCAGTGGGTGAGCCTGGTCCACCGCTGCTCTAGGAACAACAGGTTGGATTCAACGCATGGAAGAAAACGAACTCCTACAAGATCAGAGGTTTCTTTCAGACGACTCGAAAAAAACCTTAATCCTCACCAGAACTCCACCTTCCTTTTCTGTCTCCTCTAACTCTTTCGTCGTGGACAGTTTATGGGTGAATCTCCATGTTTCGTGTTTTCATCCATTCTGTTACCCATCGGCACTGCTGTCCAAATATATTTTTCACATAGAAGTCTGTCTTACTAAAGCGTTTTCTTTGACCAGGGTTTAGCTTATCCCTCTCCCTTCACCCAGCTGCAGCGCTGCTTCAGGATGTGCATGGAGCATTTTTTTATTAATCAATTACACACAAAACAAACATATTTACGCCTATTTCTGTATGACTGAATTTGCATCATTAGTTTTTATATTCGAAGCAATGCCGTTGCCATTTTTAGATACCCCAGTATACCTTAATACCACCCAACCCTAATTGATTCTGTAAATTACAAATGGTTCCTGAATGCACCATCCCAGCCACTTCTCCTTTACAGTTTGAGAGATTGTGGTCTCATCTATAAGGCACATTCTACTTCAGACACGTCAGTTTTCAGCAATGAAATAAGGAGGGGATTTTTCAGTCACCACCATATTGTGTTACATATGGTGTTACATATAGCTGAACTTTGGACTTTACAGCTGCACGGGGAAGCTTTTTGAAGGTGTTTTGTCCTCACAAAGGGCATAAGGAAACCACAAGATTAGCCCTCTCCTCCAGCTGCTAAAACTGCCTAGAGACGGTGGTGAGTTAGCAAACATTTAACTAGATGTTTCCGCTCTTCAGAATGGTCTGGTCCAGTCTCTTTAACTGTTTACCAGCTCATTAGATTTATTGAACAACCAGCATTGAATCCAAGGGTCTAATTAGACAATAGGACAATTGTTTAAAAGCCTTGCACTGTCACAGCAAACCTTCACAATAAGAGCCATTTCCAGGTATAAAGCACTTTGAACTACCACTTTGAAGTACCATAAATCTAATTAGAACTGTTCACAGTATCCTCTCTCCCCATAAACACGCAGTCTAAATTCTAGTTAGGCTATAGTTTATCCCCAACAGACAGACTTTCATATTCTGAGTGTGTTGGTGAGAAGGGGATGAAATTATGAAAAAGATTACAACTACTGATAATTGAGGGATTTTCACACATTATACAGGATACAAAATCAAACATAAGGTGGCAATAGTAAATTTTACCTGAGTGCTGTATTCCTTTGAAAAAAATATCTAGTTTATAGTTTAAGAAAACAGTTTGAGATACAGTGTACTTCATGTCTAAGACGGGCCACATATTTCTGAAATGTCAGTTGTACCTGATAAATTCCTGATTTTACTGCAAAAATATGATATTTTTGTCATATTGCCGACCCCTGAAGATAGTATTCCATTATGATGAGATAATGACTTAAAATTATTTATAGAAGCTCTGGGCATCAGTATTTCTTAGCTGCAATTTATTGCTTATTTATTGCTTTTATTATGTTTACTTCACTGAACTGTGCATTATTTTCTGGTTGCATGAGTGAAATGATATCTTGTTTTTATATGAATCATAAAAATGGCAAATAAAGAAATCTGGATTTCCTTTTATTTTTATTCATTCATCCGAGATGGTCTGTGATTCATTATGGTGGTGGTGAACTTCACATGGAGATTTTTTCCCTGCAATGTTGCCCTGTGGGTTACACAGAACAAAAACAATGGACCTATTCAGTTACCCTCATGTAAGTGCTTTTGTTGGGATTTGGTGTTAGTTCAATACAACTAAAAACTGAATTAAAGTCTCCGTCTCTACACAGCAGAAACACAGGGGTCACATATTAAAACTG
This sequence comes from Girardinichthys multiradiatus, assembly GCF_021462225.1. Taxonomy (NCBI): domain Eukaryota; kingdom Metazoa; phylum Chordata; class Actinopteri; order Cyprinodontiformes; family Goodeidae; genus Girardinichthys; species Girardinichthys multiradiatus. The sequence continues at coordinate 43,884,957 of NC_061807.1, forward strand.
GATGGAAGCAGCACTCTTTTGAGCTGAGCTACATCACCAGTGTGTGGCTCATCCTTTTGCTCTTCCTCCAGGGAGGAGATATAATCAAACCATTCATGTCTCCATGAGGCATGGATCACATCCTCCACATTAAAGTCTCAGGGGACGGACTCTGCTGTGAGCTGATTCTGTGAGCTTACAGCCTGCCTCCTATTAAAAGAAACATCAGGGACTTTTTTAAATGTCATAAAACAAAATTGTTCAACATGCAATGCAAATTCATGAAGTCCACTGACACTACAGGTTTGGTTATTATTATCAAGGAGCCTTTTAAACTGATTATTTTGGTGACAGTGGGCAACCTATGTCAGTGTAGGAAAGAAAAAAAATTAAAAGAATCTACTTCCAAACCCACATTATAATAAAATATAATTTAACATATGTCAATCCACCTCAGGGGCCCCAGCTCCAATCTGCAGGGGCTGACACCCTGCAACATTTAGTTTTGTATCTGAAGGAGCAGTGGAAACAACTGCTTCAGCTGGTTATTTACGTATTTAAAAACCATCGGACAATTATTTTACGGAAAGAAACTAAACAGCTGTGTATTCCATGACCCAGACTGTTCTGCTTGGTTAATCATTGTTATGATTCCAAACTTCACACGCTTTCAAGAATTAAGCTTCTTTCAAATTTCAGCTTATTACAACATTAAACTGTAATGGGAAACTCTGAGAAAGCTCTCTGGAAGCTCCTCTGTACACACTGAAGATTCACTAAGCATAGACATTAGAGCAGGAAATTGGATAATGACTAAAAGAAGGCCACGCTGCAGACCAAAAAAAACCCTTGAATAGCATTTCTGTAGGTGGTACAAATAACAAACACATAAAGCTCTACCAGCAACAACATTTTTGCCAACCACGCAGCAAGTGCCTGCTTACTACCCCCAGCCCCCCTGCACTCCCCACAAATAAAAAGCCTTCAACAGTTTTCAAAGCATCCCAGAAAGATTCCTCTGGGCTCAGAGTACAGACCTTGCATTGCAAAGCATGTGGAGCCCATACTCTGGGCATGCTGAGCACTGTTGCTGGCCAATGGGCCATGCTGCAGGCAGATATTGTAAAGAAAAGTGCTGAGCACAAGTTCATACAAACCCTAAGAGAGAACGCAAGAAGTTTGGAGGGCTTTTTTTAACCTTTTTGATGACATGGCCAAGATTGAAGGAAAGTTAAACTGAAAAGCAGCATGAAGGGGGTCATTACAGGGAGAGAATTCATACAGGTCTCCATATATTTTCAATTCACTTTATTTAGTTTACTTAAATTGCCCAATTCACAACAAAATACACACATAGAGAGTGAATAAAACATCAGCCACAGCTACAGGGTGGGCACAAGGAACCTGTTAAAAAGACATACTGTTGGGTTTAGTAGCATGTTTCTCTTATTCACACTGCATCCGTCATGGCCGGATGAACACCCGGGGGGGCCTTCCTTTCAACAAAGTCCCCACAACTTGCAGCTACATCAAGGAGGGGATTGGTCATAATGTAGCATGTGATAATCTTTTTACGAAAATGTATAAAACTTTTTATTCAATGCACACCGAACTGGCCAACTTTGGCTCTTCTCATCTCAGTGTGTTATCACAGGGGTTTAAGCTAAATGAACACCAAAACATTCTTTAGTGTTGATGTGATGAAAATGATGGCTCAAACCTGAGCCTGACCAGCAAAACAGAAGAGGTTATTTAATGCTGATTACTGACTAATGGGACCTAAAAAATAAAAAAGCTTTTACAAGCCAATGCTTCCCAGAGATGGTGACTCATTACAGATTGCAAACACTGATAAAGAGCTTTCCAAGCTAAAAATTATTTAGTGTGAATGTGTATAAAAAACTGTGCTTGAAAAGTTTAATTATTTAACTTAGTTAGGCCAGAAAATAAAAGTGTTTCAGAAAAAACTGGTGACAAATTGAAAGTATTAACTGCATAACAATCTCAGAGCTTTCACATGGTCAGTATGTAGTTATGAGTATGGTTTCGACCTTATCTTCTCACCTTAAACTAGATGCACACTGACAACTAAGTAGACCTTTGTGGTTGGCTGCATCACTGCCTGCCATTGGCTATTTGATGCAAATCAGCACAAAGCAATAAAAGGCTAAGCTGCCAGCCATCCAGTACCTCTATAGACAAACCTGCAAATGGAGGACTCTCCCAGACACACACTCCTCACACAAGGATCATCAGCACAGGAACATTCAGGTTCATAACAGCAGATTCAATAACAGTTCTTATCTACAATACAGTAAAACCCTGTTTTAAGGGACTCCTCCCTTATATGCACAGAGTGATGTCACCTGTGTTTCATAGGAATAATTAAGTGACATTAAGGCTTGAAAAATATATTGGATCCTGCTAACAATTTCCTAAAACCTGTATCAGCAGATCAAATCTTTACAAAACCAGAGATCAAAAATATGCCACAATTCTCTCATAGGTGAATCCTTAATAAAGGCCTGTGGAAATGATAGTGTAGCCAGTAAGGTGCTATCTAGCCACTGCTATCTTTTCCACTGCTTCTGTGTGGAAAAGAAAAGCTCTTTAACTTTCTCCATTTCAACTGGTTTCATCCCATTACCTTCGGTGAACGCTGCATTTAAAGTTATTCAACTCACTAGTCACATTTATAGACTTGATTGAGATTTATAGATGAGAACTTTATAGACCTACCTGACACCAGATCTCACCACATGTCACAAGAACCAGTTACTGATATCAATGTATACTAAGATCTGATATATAGTGACTAAAGTTGAATAACTAAGAACATTATGTCAGTTTTGCTGAGAGCCTGACTAATTTCCATGCTAAAATCAACTTCTTAGACTTGAAGTGTAACTCTATAAAAATGGCAAAAAGGGATGATATTCAGCACAATTTAAAGTGTGTTTATTCTGTATTCTTCCTTTAAGTCAATGTGTCAACATCAAAATCTCAATAAATATCATTTTTGTAGCAACAGAGATGATCTTACTGTTCTGTTTCACATAAAAGCTAGAAGTTCCTGATTTACATTTTTCACCGTTTTCAGACCTACTTTACGTGTGAGAAGTCGCGCTCTCTTAGGGGGGAAAGCTGCCGGTTGGGCCCTTAGCAACAGCTTAGTTTGCTTATGCCTCAGGCTGGTCATGATTAACTACATCACATGAACTCTTCTTTATTCAATAGAGCATATTGTTTGAGTGTTGTGATGCTTCGTGGTATTTAGGTCCACATGACCAGAATGATGATGCCTGTTCTGTTACACAGTTTTGTCCCTATATGTCTGAGTAAAGCGAGGAGTTGTAGAATATTGAATACAGTACAGAACATATACCTTATAAACGAGTAACACCACAGAGCCTGGGACAAAGTAAACATCCACAGAGTTGGTACTATTATCACTAAAGTCTATGAAAATGACATAATCTGTATAGGAATATGTGGTCCTTCGCAGCGTGCCAGCGCCTGTCTCTGAACTCTGCCTTTTATGGACACAGCGAGACAGAGCTGCCTCCTTATTTCAACTGAAAAAATCTTTTGAACGTTTGTAACGAAGCGAATTATCTAAAGCATCTTTCATAAAGTTAGTTAGTTGTCAGGTGATGTCTTTAGTGTTTCTTCAAATATTCGGAAGATATTAACACATATTCAAGTCCAAATTAGGCCATCTAATTTTGAATACCGTTTTAAAGCGAAGCACAGAAAAATAAGTTTGGATTGCTACCATAAATAAAACATAGAAAAAGAAAAGCAATTAGCAATTGTTCATTCCTAAATAGATCAGTTACTATGAAATAACTCAAAGACGTTATTTCGACCATAACCGCCTGAACTTTTTTCGGTACTTTCTTCCTCTTTGTGAAGCAGAGGGAGCAGCGAATGACGACGGCAGAGATCAGCGACTATTATGCGGTTATGAGCCCGTGTTTTGGCTTCAGATGAATAAATCCAGGCTAACCGGGAGAAGTCTGGCAGGTCATGTTTGTCTTGGGACGCGCGTTCCGCCGTTTATCGCTTGGTGACAAAAGTTGGACCACTGTCGCTCTAAAAGATTTCTTATTTCACTTACGCTTTGTTTATTTGAGCTGCATGTCCATTGCCTACATTGATTTTTGTCCAAAATAAGCGCCAGAGCTTGTAAAGGAAACTGTAGCCACTAGAAGAAGTTTTTCAGCAGCATGTTCGCCCCTTCTTTTCTTTACCTTGTTTTCCTGGCTGTCCGTGGGCTGTTTCCAGTTGGCGGTTCAGCAGAAGAAAAAAAAGCAAAAACAGCAAACGTCCACATTTTGCCGGTGATATTTGGGCATTTTTCTGCCTATGTTTACTGTACATCCCTGTGTCCCTCGGTGGCTCCCCGCCGGCAGTCCTCCCTTTCCTCGCCGTCGTCCAACTCTACCTCCCTCTCGCCTCCGCCGAGCATCAAACCGCAAGAAACATTGAGAGAGCACTTCCTCTCCGCAGCTTCGACATAAAATCTATCACAATGACACAGAGTCAAGAAAGAAACGGTAGGCCAGAGGACCACGCAAGCTCTGTCCTCTAAAAAAATACTCTGGCCTTGATCATTCAGTTATTTTAACTAATGGTATTAATGACCTGCGATGGATTGGCGACCTGTCCAGGGTCCACCCCGCCTCTCGCCCGTAGACTGCTGGAGATAGTGACCCAACATGGAATAAGCGGTATAGAAGATAAATGAATGACTGTATTAATGACAGTGCAACGTAGTCGAGTCATTCTGATGGGATTTCTTTTAAATTATTATGTTTAATTTTACGATTGTTTCTGTTCTGTTGATATATCTGAGAATCATTTCTAGTATAGAGCTACAGGTAACATTTCCTTTTGAATTATACAAGAGGCAACTGGCTCAAGAGATGAAGCAGCGCAGTGTCCAGAATAACAGTGCGTTTATTGTGCTCAAAAAAACAATATAGTAACGTAAACTAGTCTGTCAACATCTTCCAGGCGAATTATTAAAGAGTTAACTATAATAAATAATTAGAAATAATTTAAAATAAAATTGTAACCTCTAGCAACAACCCAGTTTGTGCATGTTTGTCTTGTGTCTACCCAACATTCTATACATAAAAATAAAACTATATCGTTGACCAAATATAATCTCTTCTACCGAAGACCTAGTCAAAAACATACAGCCATAGAGTAGATCAATAGTTTTGTAAGTTTTCAGCTTCGGACCCACAAAATTGCAGTGGAAGAGACTTATGACCATAGCTATTACATAAGCATACAAGGGTTTCTGCTAAGTAAAACTAAACTGTGGTACAATGACAACACATGCAGCATCAACAGCATTATAATATTTTATCTTTTTGTAAGTCCTCACTTTAGCTCTTCTAACTTTTTTAACAAAACTATGCTTTATAGTAGGCTATATACTATTAAATTTTTTTCTTTAATTTATTTTCCAAATATGATTTCAAAATCCCACATTTGCTAATTCACAATAACAAGTAAGATGGTAAGATGTCTCTTAAAACGATCTTTGTCAAATTCTGTTTTAAAGTGTTCTCCAAAAACCCGACTCAGGACAAAGAAAAGCATTGTCTTTTCTTTCTTTAACTGAATATGAAAATATTTTAAAGCCTTTATTAAACATGTTTTTCTGTTTTATTTTAACTTTGCGATTGCTTGGCGTATACTTCAATCCAATACATGTGCTTTTATTTTGAAATCAGTTAATCAGGCTCATGCTGCAAATCTGTTTAACCTTACATCCGTTTGTGCTCTAAAGAACACATGATTGATTAAACATAGGAATAAATGAAATGTTCATGTGCAGAAAAGTAAAGCCAAAATGTTTGTGAGAGTTGCCTTTACCGTTATTAGATGTCTTTCAGGGGTCCTTTACTCTGGCAGATTGGCAGATTGTTAATCCTCAAGTAAAGAAGAAATAAAAAGTGAAAATGCTGGAAAGATGATATACAAGGTTCTATTTTATTGTTTCTGATATTCTCAAACATCTTTGTTCTTAAAAAAAACCTTTCTGGAAAAAAAAAATCTACCATAGTGAACTGTTCCTAGTTTTAGCTACAATTAAATCAATTTTGGATATTTAGTCTCATTAAAATCACAAACATCAGGGAATTTATTAGAATTTTATGTGGCAGACCACCACAAAGTATTAATGATTGTAAATGGAAGGCAAACAATACAGGGTTTTTAATTCTTTTTACCAATAAAAATCTTCTTTTTTTTTTTTACATGTGTCCTGTCGCTGCATACCAGGCATATCATATGGAGCAGATAGGTTCCTACATGTTCCAGGGCAGTTTGCTCTACAAAAAGGATATCTTAAGATGGTATCCTGAATGTGTGATTAACTTTATTAATTCCAAATTGAATCCAGCTTCAGTGTAGGCAGGCCTCATTGTTATAGTAACCTGTGTTTGTATGGCCTTCAACCATTTGAGTATGTGTGTTGGTGCATGTGTGGTGGGTGTGTGTGTGGGTATGTGGGTGGCTGGGTGGGTGAGTATATTGGTGTTGAGCATATGTGTAGAAATAGGTGTGTTTATGTTTAGTGGTTGTGTGTGAGTTTGTCACCTGGAAGTGCACATTTGTAAGTGTATCTAGAACGGGAGAAGGCCTGCAATCCACAGCAGCTAGGAGCCAGAAAGGGCAGGTAGAAGAAGTCCCACATCTCAAAGTGGTGGGCCCCCAAATACAAATCTGAAAAGTGTGGCGTGTGCATATATTAAGTTTAAGCGAGGGGAGGGGACACTTTGTAGAACCACCCTTTACTGCATTACAGCTGTAAGTCTACGAGCTTTGTATATCAAAAGACTAAAATCTTTGATTGTTCTGGTTTGCAAAATACATCAATCTCAGTCACACTCGATGGGAAGTGTCTGTAGATTTATAAGTCTTGCCAGAGCTGGAATTAGGATGAAACAGTTGGCTTTACCTTTGGACTTTGACTGGACCATTCTAACATGAACATGCTTTGATTTAAACAATCCCATTGTAGTCGTGCCTGTATGTTTAGGGTCACTGTCCAGTGGAAGGTGAACATACATCCCAGTCTCAAGTCTTTTGCAGGCTCTAACTCAGAAGTTTTTTAAAGCATCTGTTTTTCAGTCTCATACTGAAAGAACAGCTGCTACCTGCTAAGTTTAAACCAACACACTTAACAAAACTAAGAAATTCCCTTTGTATAATAATTTTAGGCCTACATGGTTGCTGTATGGAATAATTCAATAAATGGATCACAAAGAATCCAAATTTTGAGGTTAAGTAACTACTTCTTTTTATCTTCCTGTAGCTACTAGCTGAGCGGCAGTGCTACAGCTAGCTTCTACTTATACAGGACGTAAAAACTGGAATTGAGATGTAATATTTTGTTAGCACCTCTGCATAGGAAACACATTTTGTTGTTGCTTGTGTAACTTTACTGTTATGCACTCCTCATCCAGGCAAACTGAAATTAAATAGCTTTAATCTAAAAACTGAACAAAACAGACTGTGGAGTAGACAAATTCCTATAATCATTGGAAAAACTTTGAATGAAAGAAGGTTATCCACTACTGCAAAGAATACTCATTATTATAACCATAAGGGTGTATTTCTATTTATTCAAACACTAACTTTCAGGAATGTAGCATTTCTCAATAAAATGTTTTATATAATCAAAAAGCCTTTTTTCTTCTCTACATTTTTTGGAAAATCAAAAAAAGTGCACAAACTTATTCACTGTTTAGTCTCTACTCTATGGAAGATTCTCTGGGATGATATTTAGAAATTGGTCTAAAGGAGAAAGGCCATATGTTTGCTCCAGAGGATTCTGATCATGTACCGCCGAGGTGCTTACTTTATAATATGTGCAATTGTAGCACTCTGGTGGGTCCAAATAAAGGTCAAAGACATTGTCTGGCTTTTCCCTGTGTGGTGCGATAGTGTGTTGGTTTAATGCTCAGTGTCTTTGACTTTAGAATTATGGATAGGATTTAGACTCAAGTAGGAGGGGGCTCTGAATAAGACGGATTTATTTCACCTTATCAGAAAAATGTCTCTGCTGCCACACAGTCAGTACAAAACTCTGCAGTCTGCCTGCAAGGAGAGTAGGCTAACTGTTGTACTTGTTCAGTGAGCTATTTCACAAAGAGCTTTATTTGTGCTTTGGATATTACCACCACAACTTATTGCACAGTAGGGTCAAAGGCTTAAATTCTTAAGGTTTATATATTGTGTCCAATTTATATTGAGGAAGGGAGGTGTCAGATGTGGGGGTGTGTGTAGATTTATTTGTCCTTCACTGATTCAGTGGTATTATCCTACTGTAATAATGTGTGACGTGCAAATTTTAGTATCTACCTTCTTTTCCATTGACCTGCAACTATTTCTACAGTAATAAAACAATTCACAGAGCAAAATCTCTCTAAAGAACTTTCTCAAAGAACAGTCATAAATTCACATAGAAACATTACTACAACATTTTTAACTCTCATAAACCTCTGGTACTGAAATAAGTAAAGACGTTTAGGTACAAAAAACAGGAAAAAAAAGCAGTGTTGAGAAAAACTTTACAGTTTGGTATCAGCACAAACACCTCACCAAACTGTTAAGTGTGGTGGTAAAAGACTGATAATTTGAGCTTGGAAGGATGGATGGATGGATGGATATGGATGGATGGATGGATGGATGGATGGATGGATGGATGGATGAGTTGACACCCCACTGGGATCCATCCATCTATCAGCTGATGTTTCTGTAAAATTACAATGCAATCTGTATTAAAGCAGTACAGATTCATCTGAGTTGCATTTTCAAAAGTAAGTTACTTTAATGGTCTGTATCAGTTTCATTATGTATCCTAACAGATTATTATTTGTCACTTCAGTATCAGCACAAAGACACCAAGAATTTTGACGTCTTAACCTTCATCCCAGTAAAACACGTAATGGCCCACTGGAAGCCAACAACAGTTTTCTACATATTGTGAATACAAGTGCTTTAAGTGGCTGAAAATTGGACTTAAGTAATAAATTTCTTTTTTTTTGTGTCATGGTTGTGTTTTTGTGCCACCATGTCTCCCCCTCCCTTCTCCCTGCTCTAATCAGCCTCATTTAGTCCACTTATGCCATGCCTGTATGTCTCCCTGCTTTACCTGTGGGCTGTACTACTTAAGCTCTTCACAGCCTCTGCCACCTTGCTAGATTGTATACCGTATTATGGCAGTTATAATCCAGCGTTCTTTTTTCTGCTCACGTTATCGACTTCATTCCGCGACAATGAATTATTCCCTTTTTGCCTTGTGCATGACTGATCACTACTACCCATTGGATGTCTGCATACTGATCCTCGCTCTGCCTATTGACTACTGATTTTCACTTAAACCCTCTGAGAAGTATTGCCTCATCTATCTCTCAGTGAATGGCTGTTACCTGATTATTAACCTTGCTTTGGGTGCTGGATAACTGATTTATTTGAAAAGATTGTTTGTATCTATTTTCTCTGACTTCAAGTCTATCAAATGGAAGAAGAGTCTTTGTTCAATCTCCCACCCGAGCCCCACATGTCTGGATTGTGTCTATGTGCTCCTAATCGCCCACCTTCTCTGACGTCAACGAAACTACTGCTCAGTCCGCTTTAAAGTGCTGCAGGCTAGTGGGATTGAACATTTCAAATTCTCTGTGTCACTCAGCCATCCAAGTCACCAACCTGTTCTCTCTTCCTACAGAGTTTTGAATAGCAAGCTATTTCCGGAGCTGCTTTATTGATTCTGCTTCAATAAACAGATTTTTTTATAACAAACACTTCTGTGTTGTGGCTGAATTGAAGGGTCTTCTATGTGAATCATTACGGTCCGAGCAGAATCTACTGCAGAATCCACCTTCTTTGTTCACCTTCACCACACAACATAACACGCTTTAGACTTACTTCACAGAACAGTTTAGTCACAGAAGAGTTCACGTAAGAGGTGGTGTCTGGGGTGAGAATATTAGTTACCAAACCTTGTTGGTGGTCTGGGACCGTTTTTGGCGGAAGACCATAATCTCTGATGGTCAATCTCATTTGTCTACACAAGAGAGAGAATGAAGATTAAAGACAGGGTCATACTTTTATTGTGGAGTGAGGGTCATCTGCTTTCTCATTGTCTGCTCAAAGGCCAGAATTAGTAGGAGAAAAGAGGTTCCTCCACACGCAGATTGGGTCAGAAGCGAGGTCAATAATTGGTCACGGACTGTCTCTCATGTCATCATAGAGCTAATCTTCCAGTGTCAGAGCTGACTATGAACCAAAACCCTTTCTCAGATCTATAGAAAGTTCCCTCTAAATACCATGATCTCAAGGAAGTATTCAACAAACTTTGTGCCACCTATCTTACCTCTCATTGGCCTTCTGATTGAGCCATCAATCTTTATCCCGACACTTTTCCTAAAGACCAGACTGGAAGTTTCCACCCGTCATCCTCTCCTGCCGGACCAGTTTTATCTTTGTGGGGACAAAAGATGGATTCCTTTGACCATGCATTGATTATAGGAGTTAAATAAAACCACCGTCAAGAACCGCTACCCCCTTGTACTCATGAATACCGTCTTTGAATCCATTCAGGGGTCCACCATTTTCACTAAACTCTACCTAAGAAATGCTTGACATCTTTTTTTTTTAGGATTTGTTTTGAGGCGCTAGTGGCCTTTTTTTCGTCAAGACATGACGCGCAAAGCTCAATTTTTACGGCCGTGGTGTCACATAATAAACTGATTGGCGGCAAAAAGTCTACTCATCGAACTGTGTAATATGTGACACACTGCTCCAAGCCAGCGGTCCCGAGTACGTGCAGTGTCGCAGCCACTCTCTGCTCCGCACTGACTGGTGTATTCCCCTACTTTGTCCCTAGTGTGGTTTAATGGCCTTTAACACCATTTTCTTTTCTTTTTGTTTTTCCTAAGGTCAATTTTAAATTAGCTCTGCTTCCCCATCCGATAATGCCATGGCAGAAAGTTTGGTGAATGTAGGAATATGTCACCACAAATGTAGGAAACTGGTACGCTCGACTATGAATCCTCAAATATCTATGGGCAGTGCGCTCGGAGTCCTCGCAGAGTCCACACTATTCACAGTATGCCCGACTATGTTCTGCTCTAATAATGAGTCTAAGGATTTCATCCAGATACCTAATTGTACTTAGCCTGTTCCTGCTTGCACAAAAGAGCAGATACCAGTCCAGCTGATTCATTAAGGGCCTCTGACGGCACTATCCAACTCTTTCAGAGTAACTACCTGTCACCTAGAATCTCCTCTATGCTGTGCTGGTTAGACACAACAAGCCTTCAGGCAGTAGCACATATTGATGTGCCATCCTGGTGCAAATGGACTGCCTGTGCAACCTCTGTAGGGTCAAGGTATTGCCTCATGCTATCAAATATGACATTGACCCTGGTCAAATACAAAAGATGTCAAAAAAAATGAGGAGGGAAAAAAACATTTTGGCCTCCACCTGCAAAAATATTCCTGATTTCAGGATTGTCTCATTGTGGTCCTTTAGTGTACCTGACACTTAGCTGACATTGGTGCTGAAGCCCCTTAACTTAACTGACCAGATCAATATTCCAGACGTTTGACTGACTTGATGGGCTGCACGGTGGTGCAGTTAGTAGCACTGTTGCCTTGCAGCAAGAAGGTCCTGGGTTCAATTCCCAGCCTGGGGTCTTTCTGCAAGGAGTTTGCATGTTCTCCCCATGCATGTGTGGGTTCTCACTGGGTACTCTGGCTTCCTCCCACAGTCCAAAGACATGCTCGTTAGGTTAATTGGTCACTCTAAATTGCCCTTAGGTGTATGAATGAATGTGTGCATGGTTGTTTGTCTGTTGCCCTGCGATGGACTGGTGACCTGTCCAGGGTGAACCCTGCCTCTTGCCCATAGACTGCTGGAGATAGGCACCAGCTCCCCTGCGACCTACTATGGAATAAGCGGTAGAAAATGACTGACTGACTTGATATTACACTCTAATTAAAAAGCATTCCTTTCATTTTATTGAGCAGCAATTTTTATCCGAAGCTTTGTGGTTTTGTGGTAAATTCTATTTTTAATGCAAATGTTTTATTCTTGAGCCTGTAATAACTTTAAACTTTATCTTCTGGTTTGGGCTTTTAATATGTAAGAACAAAAACAAGCTGTAAAGAATTGCTTAAGTGTGTGGCAAAATTGCAGGTGCTGCCTAGAATAACTGACAGAACTGCACAAGGTGAGGTCTGTCAAAAAAGCCAAAACAATCTTGGCAGATCCTGATCACCTGCTGCACCATGAATTCAAGTTGTGTCCGTCTGGGAGCAGATATCTGCTGCCAAGACATACGACTACTACTAGACTAAAAAGCCCATTTGTACCTGCTGCTCACAGATGTTTAGTGTGATTTTAAGGGAATGGCTGTCACAAGTTGTTTTTGTTTTTTCACACTGTTTCGGTGAAATCAATTACCCTTAGGAGATAATAACATTAAAGACTACCTGACCAACAGGCCACAGTTTGTGAGACTGAAGGGTTGTGTATCTAACCAGGTAGTCAGCAGCACAGGAGCACCACAGGGGACTGTACATCATTCCTTTTCACTCTGTACACCTCAGACATCCAGTAAAAGACAGACTCCTGTCATCTGTATAAATAGTCAGATGATTCTGCAGTCGTGGGGTGGATTAGAGATGGACAAGAAGCTGAGTATAGGGAGCTGGTGCACTGCTTTGTGGCATGGTGTAGAAACAATAATATCATCTTGAATGTGAATAAAATAAATGAGATGATTTTAGATTTTAAGAGAAACAGGAATAGAACAAACACTATTTCCATCATGGGAGAAGAAGTGGAGGTGGTGATGGAGTATAAATCCCTCGGTATTCAACTGGACAAGCCAGTCCCGTTTCTGTCTGGGGGAGGGGGATCGGAGGTGTCTGCATGGTTTGGGTTGATCTAGGGGTGAACTAGTCTCGGCTTCTTGGTGGGTTTTGGTTTTGGCTCTGTGGGCTCTCTGCCTTTTGCGGGATTCGGTGTGGGTTTTCTCACGGGGATTCTTCTGGCAGGGGTATGGGTGTTGGGCATGTTCTTGGACCTGGATGCTGTGGGTCTTCTTGTCACGGGGGTGCACTTTCGCAGGGGGCTTTGTTTTTGGAGTGCTGGTGGGGGCGCATTTACACGGTGTGGGCTTTGTGCATGGCTTTTGCTTTGGGTGCTCATTGCTGCGTTCTGTCCTCCGCTGTATGGCGTGCTGTGGTGTTGGGGCGGTGATCCTGTGCACGGCGGCTCTGGCCTCCGTGTGTGGGAGCTGCAGGGCATGCGTCGCTCGGCTCGACGGTTGCATCAGGCTTCTCTGCCTTCTACTGAGGTGGGGTTTCCACGTCTGCTGGGTGGTTCCTTGTGGGTGGTGTGTGCTTGGGGTTTGTGGTTTTCACTGTACCTCTACAGATGTATGGAAGGATGTGTGGTGTTGGTGTGGCGTTAGCTTGGGGGGGAACCGCCGCTTGGCTTGGCTCTGTTGTTTTTGCTTGGCTGGCATGGATGTTGGTGGTTCTGCGTCTCAGGGGGGAGTGCGGCCTCTTTGCTGTGTGTGCTGTGTCTTTAGGGTGCCGCAAGGGGCTTCCATCTCTGCGGTCCCATGGCAGCCTGTGCCCTAAGTTTATTGTACAACTTAGACACTCATTTATAACATTGTCATGGCATTCACATGTAGGGCCTTGGGTGTGGGTGCGGTCAATAGCATCAAGAGAGAGGGTATTTTATTACCTTAACCTGTGGCACCTGCGCACACCTCTGAGGGTTAAGTTGCATGTTGACATCGAGGGTTCAATTCCATTCAAATCAATTTATTTATATAGCGCCAATTCCCAACACATGTCTCAAGGCACTTGACAAGTCAGGTACATACAGTACAGACCAAAAGTTTGGACACACCTTCTCATTCAAAGAGTTTTCTTTATTTTCATAACTATGAATATTGTAGCTTCACACTGAAGGCATCAAAACTATGAATTAACACATGTGGAATTATATACTGAACAAAAAAGTGTGAAACAACTGAAAATATGTCTTATGGGCTCTTCAAAGTAGCCACCTTTTGCTTTGATTACTGCTATACACACACTCTTGGCATTCTGTTGATGAGTTTCAAGAGGTAGTCACCTGAAATGGTTTTCCAACAGTCCTGAAGGAGTTCCCAGAGATGCTTAGCACTTGTTGGCCCTTTTGCCTTCACTCTGCGGTCCAGCTCACCCCAAACCATCTCAGGTTCAGGTCCGGTGAGTGTGGAGGCCAGGTCATCTGGCGCAGCACCCCATCACTCTCCTTCTTGGTCAAATAGCCCTTACACAGCCTGGAGGTGTGTTTGGGGTCATTGTCCTGTTGAAAAATAAATGATGGTCCAACTAACCGCAAACTGGATGGAATAACATGACGCTGCAAGATGCTGTGGTAGCCATGCTGGTTCAGTATGCCTTCAATTTTGAATAAATCCCCAACAGTGTCACCAGCAAAGCACCCCCACACCATCACACCTCCTCCTCCATGCTTCACAGTGGGAACCAGGCGTGTAGAGTCCATCCGTTCACCTCTTCTGCACTGCACAAAGACAAGGTGGTTGGAACCAAAGATCTCAAACTTGGACTCATCAGACCAAAGCACAGATTTCCACTGGTCTAATGTCCATTCATTGTGTTCTTTAGCCCAAACAAGTCAATTGCTATGTCTAGGAGAGAGAAAGGGTTAAACACTGAAAGACAACGCCAAGTGGATCATCAGTAGAGGGTGAGCATTAAGTTGTTGGCAGTAGAAGTTTGGACGATGACCCCCTCCAGAAAGGTGTCACAGGTAGACACAGAGTCAGGCCAGGTGTAGCTTCTAGGAAGAAAAAAGAGAGAGAACATAAAGATTTATGTGCTCCACCGGGGGGGTGGGGGTGTCCTCCTCTTGGATGTGGGGTCACTGGCATCTGGATCAGCTGAGCGGCGGTGGTAGAGCTGAGCTGGATAATGTTTCTACCCGGGCTATTGTTGCAGTGGCAGTGATGTGGTATGTCTGTGTGGTTGCGGGGGCGTGGCGGGGGACGCCAGCCCTGAGTGCTGGCTGCTGGCTGGGGACCCCTTGGCGGGTGAGGTTGTCCTGTCTTGGTGTGGGGTCGGTGGTTCTGTTGTGAGCCTGGTGCTCAATGGTGTCTGCACTGTTGCGCCTGTGGACGGGGGCTGGGGTAGCGTTGCGTGGGCCTTTGCCGTCATGGCACACTGTGCGGTGGGGGCGTGATGTGGTGTGGGTGCTTGGAGCGGGACTGTGTGTGAAGCTAGCGCTTTGTGAATGTTGCTTCATCGGCTTATCTGAGATGAAGCTCACCTTTGGAGGTGTGCTCATGTGCTGTGGGGAGGGAATTCATGGGATTTTGTGTCCTGGTTAGGGGTCCGGGCCAGGGTCGCTCAGGTTCAGGCACGAGTCCGGGCTAACCTGGACCAGGTTCAGATGCTGGGGCGGTCCGTCTGTCTCCACAGGCAGAAGGAAGGAGACCGCCTCCTGGGTCCGGGTGCTGGTTGTCCCTATGGGGTATCAGCACCTGGAACTGGGAGTATGTATGTGTGAGTGAGTGTACGACTTTCAGTTTGCTTGTCTTCACGTTGGTTGGTGGATGTGAGTGTTTTTATGTGTACGCATGAGGGTGGGAATGTGTGATTGTGACTGTGTGCCTGTTTTTTGTGTCAGGTTGGATCTTGGGCTGCTTCCTCTCCTGGATCAAATGTGGGGCCCATTTCCTCCCAGCCACACTACCTGCCGGTGGTTGGTGTCTCTGTCCGCTGGTGTACTTGTGGTTCTCGGTATCTGGGACTGGGTACTTTGGTGTGTGCTGGCTTAGTCCCGGTGGCTGCTTGCTGGGGCCTGGACCCCTGGGCTCTGTCGGTCCTCTGCTTGGGGAATGATGTGACCTCGGGTCTCGGGTCTCTGGGTCCATGGCTGGATCTGCTCGGGCGTAGACGGCTGCCAGTGGGTCCTGTGGGCTCGTCGCTGCAGCTCCCTGGGGTTTCTGCACTGGCTGCTGGGTGGTTCCCCTGGGACTCTCCCCTGCTCTTCTTGTGGTAGTCCTGGCGATGGTTCTCCCGGGTTTTCCTGTGTTCTGGGGGGCCTTTGGATGTCTGTGGCTCGGATCTCCTCCGTTTCTCTCCCGGGTCCAGGGGGGCAGGTCTGTGGCTCTTCCCACTCATTATTGCATGTTTTTATAGCAAAACCTTATACCGTATACACATGCGCGCTCACACTCAGACCCACATATGTTTACATTCAGGTGTTAACAGACACATAAATGTTCTATATTGAGCTGCATTTACCACTAAATACATCTTACATTGATAAGTACCATGCATTTTTCAGTAAAAAAGCTGGTAATATGCACGTTTCTGCAGGTGCAGAAGCAAACAGGGTATTATTTTGTATTATTTTGATCCTTCTTTCTTTCCTCCATTCTTTTCTCCTTCCCTCCCCTTTTCCTTTTTGCCCCAGCTTTTTCTCTTTCATGCTTCTTTCTTTTCATTTTTGTCTCCGTGTCCGTAACAATTGAAATAATCCGACAGCAGTTTCTAATAAAGTTTCTTTTTAAAAATATCAAGCAGAGCTTTAAAGCGTTAGCTGTAATGCTCCACTTGTGAAAGTAAATCTGTTGGGCTTTGTCACTCAGACAACAATTCTGAGTACTACTCTACCAGACAGGGTAGGGTTAAAAAAAAAAATAGGAAGTACTCTACCCAGGGAAGGTTCTGCGACCTCTTGGCAGGATCAGTCCACATAACATACAGAGCTTCGTTTTCACCTCTTGGTTGATCCGGTTCGTCAGTTCGTGTATTTGTGACTGAAATCTTAAGGAGAGGCTTATTTTGGTCCCTAGTAGGTTGCAGAACTGCGAAATGAACTGGGGTCCCCAATCTGATACCATATCCAACGGGAAGCCATGGAGACTGAACACCTACCAGGACAGAATCTCAGGAAGTTCTTTGGATAATGGAAGCTTGAAAGCAGAACAAGGTGAATCATCTTAGAAAAATGTTCCACTATGGTGAGAAGAACAAGAAGTTATTGGATATGGGGGGTGATAAAGTCTATGAATATATGGGACCAAGGATGATGAGGAACAAGTGGTTGCAGGAACCCTGCGGGTGGTCAGTGAGGACTTGGTTTGACAGCACAGCCACCATCATGAAACAAATTCTTTGACATCAGAGCGCATGGTCCTCCACCAAAAACGGTCCCTGACCCCCAACAAGTTTGGTAATACCTGGGTGAATCTGGTTTGATGTTCTTGTTCCCACGTCTTTTAGATAGTGAAATTAAGATGGCTGAAGAATAAAGCCCACCTGGCCTACCTGGGTTTAGCATTAGGTAACATTAGCTTTTCCTTACATGTCGTCGAAAGCTCAGATTCTCATTGCATGATTGATACCTCTAATGGAATTCTGTGCCAAGACATTCTCAATCACTTATGACTGCATGAAAACTGCATCAAAGTGTGATCAAATGACCAAGGTGTGAACTGTGGCTTTTGAGTCAGCCATGAATTTATCTGTATACCCACATATTCTAGAGTAAAATGTCACACTGAAAAAAATATAGTGAGTGATATATATAGAAACTGAACACTTAATTAGGACATAAATCAAAAAATAAATATATATAAGTAAATTTCGGTTGTCGGCCATATAAGCAATATTATTATCTGACATCAGCCCAAATTTTCATATCTGTGAAACACTAGTTGGAGCTAGTCAATATTTTGAACATGTTTATGAAATAAATGATGTTAAAATGAAAAAAAAAAAAAAACTTTTTTTTTACTTAAACATCATTATAGAACAATGTGGCATTGTGCCTACAGACAGCAGACCCAAAACACCTTCAAATGTGATAAGGTAAGAGATAACAAAAGAAAGTGTCATACCTGCTTGTGTTTTGAGTTCTTGAGCTTGTGTTTTTGTTAAATTACCTGGTCTTTTGTTTTCTGTCTCCCTGCACCCCAAGCCCACACCTGTTCTGTGTTTTCCCCTGATTGTCTTGTCAATCCCGGCTGGTTCCTTATATTACGTGTATGTGCAATCTCGTGTGTTGACTACCCTGTCTGTGTCCTGCCATGGATAATAAAGACTCATCCTACCTGAAAACCTCGAGCTTCAGACGTTCTTCCTTGCAATTTGGTCCTGGATGGAACCAGCCAACGGGAACAAGCGGGAGGAATGGTGAGGGGTGAGATTCTGGCCAAATTATTTTCTCACCTGGTGACCTCTCCCAGCTCATCATGGAGATGGCTGGAAATAGCTATCAGCCTTCAAGACTGGCTCGAGGTGAGGAGGGATTTTTTTCCTGATCCTCGGATTCACCACATCATTGAGGCTGAGCGACAATCGGCCCTGGGAGAAATCGTCGCTTCAATGAGGAGGCCTCCTGCCCGCTCCTCCGTTGCCTCTCCACTGAAGCTGGTGGCGGCTTTCCAGCTCATGGTTTAGCTCCTGATCAGCCATTGCCACTGCTTCCGACTCCTAATCCTGTTCCTGGTCCAGTTCCGGAGGGGTTCATGGATGAATCACCTCCACACCCCAATCCTGTTCCTAGTTCTGTTCCGGAGAGGTCCCAAGCCGAGCCGCCCTCACACTCTGTTCCTGTCCGTGAGGGGCTCGTGGATGGACTGCCTCCACTTCCAGCTCCTGTTCCTTGTCCTTTCCTGGAGGGCTCCAAGGATGAACTGCCTCCATCCCTGGTTCCCGTTCCAGAGGAGTTCGTGGAGGGCCTGTCTCCACTTCCTGTTCCTGTCCCTGAGGAGTGCACCCTCTCTGCATGCTGGGCCTTGGCAGCTCTGCTGCAGATCTCCACAGCCTCGCCAAAGGTCCCAGCAGTCTCTGCACCGATCGCCTGGGTTCCAGCTGTTTCTGCACTGCGCCTCTGAGCTCCACCGTGGGTTCTCCTGATCCCGCCGCTGGCCGTCAGATCATCAGTTCCTACGTCGTCGGCCTGCTCAGCTCCTACATCACCGGCCTGCTGATAGCCGGGTCTGCCAGGGACAGCCTGCTGATCGCCTGAACTCTGGGTCTGCCGGGGATGGCTTCCTGGCCAGCCTCCTGTACTCTGGGTCTGCCGGGGACGGCCTCCAAGCCGGCCGCCTGAACCCTTGCCCTCCTTCCGAGGCCCCCTCTGCCCACCCTGGTCGGATGTTGGTTTGGTTTTTGTTTTGTGGGCGTCTGGGATCCGCCCTTAAAGGGAGGGGCTATGTCATACCTGCTTGTGTTTTGAGTTCTTGAGCTTGTGTTTTTGTTAAATTACCTGGTCTAGTCTTTTGTTTTCTGTCTCCCTGCACCCCAAGCCCACACCTGTTCTGTGTTTTCCCCTGATTGTCTTGTTATGTTTGTCATTGGTTCCCCCTGCTGTTCAGTTTTGTATTTAAGCCTGTTTGTTTCCGTTGTTCCCGGCTGGTTCCTGATGTTATGTGTATGTGCGATCTTGTTTGTTGGCTACCCTATCTGTGTCCTGCCATGGATAATAAAGACTCGTCTTACTTGAAAACCTCGACCTTCAGGAGTTCTTCCCTGCATTTTGGTCCATCAAAAACCTACTTTATGACAGAAAGAAAAAAGGTAAAATAAGAGGGACAGATATGACAGATACACTTCCGTGTTACCACAGCAATACCAGCCAAGATACACTGAAAATAAGTGGTCTTGAGGAAAAAAACATTAAAGCAATTGATTTAGGTGCATTCTTATTTTCTATATTTTCCAATGCTGTAATGCAGTGGGTATTACTGTGTGGTTAATAATAGCATTTATTGATCAGCATAAATCATGTAGTCAATTCCATGTCTCGCCAAGATAATTCTTGTTTAAACAATGAAGCTCTGCAGACTGCTCCCTCTGCACTGATCCAAACCAGAAAGATTCAAATTGAGTGAAAATATATCCAGGATGGCTTTGAGCTTCATAAACATTATTAGTATTACTTGATATGCTGGATAGGTTCTGGACAATTTAGAAGCGGCGTGTTTGCTTAATTAAGAGAAAATAAAGCATTTGCAGGACTGCACTATATATTACATTTATATATTACTAGATGGCAAATGGGCCAGCACCCCAGGAATAGTAGCCATTCTTCCTGTTGCTCGAAGCCATTATTAGTATACTGATTACAAGGGTGTAGAGACACACAGACCATTCCACAGCTTTTAATTGTGCACATTCAGTTACCTGTTTTATTAGATGTTTTCTTTCATTAGATCTAATTTTTTAAACTGGTTGTTGTGATTATTAATATGAATATATTATTTAATATTTAATATTGAGACTTTAATATTTTATTAAATAATATTTCGGTCTGTTAAGGGTTGTTCTGTGAATACCAGCGCAATAAGGCAGTGGTATTAGGATGAAGTTGAAAGGGATGACCCAAGCTCTGGCATTATTGAACAGCAAATCTCTGTACACACATGGAATGAACTAACACAATTTCGTAAAATAGAAAAGTTTATTAACAAAAATAAGTCAACTCAAAGTCAAACATATTTCAATCAACAAACTCTTTACTTTGCTAAAACAATCCAACTAAACTACCAAGCAGAGTTAAAGA
The DNA here is from genome assembly GCF_021462225.1 of Girardinichthys multiradiatus. NCBI lineage: Eukaryota > Metazoa > Chordata > Actinopteri > Cyprinodontiformes > Goodeidae > Girardinichthys > Girardinichthys multiradiatus. The sequence continues at coordinate 43,905,571 of NC_061807.1, forward strand.
ATAAGGAAGACTAATGGACTATGTACAATATAAACAAGTTGATTAAAGATGATTGAAAATCATGACCAAAAGAGTGATGCAACATTACCATGTAATGTTTATGTTTGAGAACCAAGGATTATCTTGAAGAATCTGGAATTGAAGTTAAGTTAGTCTTGGAACTAACTTAGGCAATAATTGGTATACCTTCAAACAACTATGCACAATGGAAGATCAGATAAAACATTATTTTAATAAAATGATATTTTAAAGAAGGATTTGCTAAATAAAACCAACTTTCTGGATGACCAATTCTCAATGGTGTTTAATTAGCTGCCTTTATCTATTAAAATGATATTTAAAGAAATATTATTAAAGAAATAGTAGAATAATATTTAAGGAAATATTATTTTGAATAAGAACCAAATCTTTCTGGATAAATGGGTCTTAATGGTGTTTACTTAGTTATCAAGTTTAGTAAAATAATATTAAAGGAAATATTATTTCCTAGACTGAAAACTAAAAACCTTTTTGGGTAAATGAGTACTTTAGCTAACTCATAGTAGGCAAGCACGTGTTCTTAACTTAACTTAGTGCATATGATCGCATAATCGTATGACACTCTATGACACTCTGTGCAGGGTGTGTAGGGGTCACAGGGTGTGTGACCCCCACACACCCTGCACATACACTGTTCAGAGCTTTACCATCAGATTGCCACTACAGAGCACTGTTCACTAAAACCAGCCGCCACAGAGACAGTTTCTTCCCCCAGGATGTTTCTCTGTTGAACATTCAATAGAGTACAAAACAACAGCATACAGATGTTACAAATGCACCTTTTTATTATATATGTGTATATTGTACATTGTAAATATGTATATTCTGTAATGCAAAAACAAAACCAAAGAGCAAAGTGTACTGGAGTCAAAATCCTTGTTTGTATGTACGAACTTGGCAATAAAGCTGATTCTGATTCTGATTCTCTTGGATCCAGTTTGAAGAGTTATGTCTGTTTGCCTGCAAAGAGACATTAAAGCGCTGTGTCCCTCTATCCAGTTCTGCTAGGGACCTGTGTGGAAGAGGCCTGTTTGGTGGCGTGCAGAGTTTTTATTCAAAAACTGACGTCATGAGAAGTCCACTGTTATTCCTCTTCTTGTTCCTGGCTGTGCTGGAAGTAGGTTAAGGCGATTTATTTTGAAAGTTCCAGAAAGTTCTAACCGACCTTTAATGTTGTAACCAATGGCTGGGGTCCCAACATGGTCATTGCTTCTCCTATTACATTAAATGAGCAGTGTTTTAGTATCAGCCCTCCATGAAATTGCTGTGTTTTACCAACAAGTGAGGAAATCAAGAGACACGGGCGTCACAACCATGGGGGATGTGGATTTTTTAACACACACACTTTTCCCACAGGTCTTCCAGTCTGTTTCAAGAGAGCACATGAAGGTTCAGAGGTCAGTTATTCAATAAATGTAGGTTTGAACTATACTATGTTTTAGTTACAGTTTGTGAAAGAGGTCAATTGAAGTAGACAGTGTGTGTGTGTGATGCTTATTTTCATCCTAGATGTAAGGTAACATTAATAAGTATTTTTATTAAACTGTAACATATCTCTTGGTTGATGAGATTATGTTAAAATAAAAAACACAGCCATTAAGAATCTCAATTCATAGCTGATGCCCCCCCAAACATACAACAACCCCCACACTTTTGAAAAGCTTGGTCTACTACTGTCAGGAGACATAATGAGGATGCGCTGTTGCTTTCTGAACACTGGCACACCAATATTAAAGTCTAGGTTTTCATCAGAGAAAATTTCTACTCGAAACTAGAGATAAAGATACGATAAAGATACGATGCACAGCACCATTTGTGTCACTGTTTCGATTAGCACCAATCTCTGAGAGAATATGAAATGATGAAATGCTGAAAAATGATAGAAACATATCTCACCCATACTGATTCTTGATCAGCATTATGCTGAAATACACTTTAGCTGAGCAGCTGCTACAATTGCTTAACCAGTCACCTCTATTCTTGGAATCGGCTTTTTTGGCCAAGATTGTATGCACAAACAAGGAATTTGACGTTGGTTTCAAGTCCTCACACTGTAAAGACATTTATACAGGATTTTTATTTTTTTAAGTAGTACAGACATGTAATTATCTGTGCTGTCTTTACATAATTTCCTATGCTTTCCTGTTCTTAATGTTTCTTGCTTCCTGACAATAATTATATCTGTACTGTGGAGCTAATTGATTGCTCACAGAGAGACTAGTAGTGCATAAGACGTTTCTAACCAACTGCTCTTTCAATGTTTATACCAAGGACTGAAATAACTGGTTTTGAGAGCCAGTCCTCAATCACTTGTTTAACACCTAAAGGTTAGAGCAGCAAAATAAGCCCTGTCCCTATAGTTTTAAATGTTCCTGGTGCTTAAACCATCTGACTGAGGCTGTGCGCACACATTAAAGCTCCATGGGACAAAATGATCCAAGTTATGCACATACAGTGTTGGTCTGAAGCTAACTTTCCAATACTACCGTTTTGTTGGCATGCTACTGTCATAGTTGAGGTTTGTGTGGTGGACCAAAAGGCAGACAAGCTCGGAGAAAGCAGAGTGGGATCAAAACTCCAACTTTAATTTAAAGAGTTCACACACATAAAGGCAAGGTGCAGGGTGACAAGATAATCCAGTTTACAGGGTATTTGAAAAAAGGATCCAATGTAAGGACAAAAATCCATAGAGACATCAAAGAGACATAACGACACTGCGTGGAACAAAGGACAAAGACGAACTTAAATACAGACAAAGGTGGACATGAAACAATAGGGCAGGTAATCAGGGAAACAGGGAACAGGTGTGACATGGAGGCAGAGGGACACCAAACGAGGACATGGAAGAGCTTGACGAGACAAACAGTAAACAAACCCGAGGGACTAGAACACAGGGAGATAACAGAGCTAATAATACAATAAATAACACAGTAACAGTTACAAAATCCAAAAACCACACACAGAGACCACACAATAAACAGAACAGAACCTAGAAAATAAAACACCAGAAATGGGAACCCAAAAACTTACCATACTAGAACAGCAAATCACCTGACAAAATGTAAACAAATACCAAACCAAAAACACACAGTGTGACAGCTTCTACATTTACCTTAACAAAACATCCACTTTTCCCACTGAAACAAAAATACGACCACTAATATCAACCACTGCGTTGTTTGCTGTTATGTTAGCTTTAACTCCAAGTTCTCTCTCAATGTTTTTTCTCTTTCTAGAAGATACATCTGACCTCGCTTTGTGTTTAGCTGTGGCACCTTTCTGGAAGGGGACATCGGCCAAGCTGCTGCTGCCAACAACTCAATGCTCACCCAATACAGATTGTAAAAAAAAGTGAGATCTTTCCATGTAATTCATGCAACATTCATTAACTGCTCACAGATAAATCCATACAAATTACAATAAATATCCTTTTGTGTAATCCATACAACAATTATTAAAATACACAGTTGAAACAGTAGAGAGTGAAACAACCATATTCTCATATTCTGGGACTGAGAGACTGGAGAGGCCTGTGTGGAGTCACATATTAACTTTCTTAAGTATAAACAACAAGTGTAACCAAGGAAATGATGTATGATGATTTTCCATTTTCTACAAGTATTAACTGAAATGAGTAATCTTTGATTATCAAGTTAAAAGACGTATGATTGCAATATGATTGAGAACTGATAATTAAAATAAAAAACATTAAGGTTTAAAATTCTCAATCAGCTATATATGAAAGCGATATAATGTTGATCAGTTGTGATGTATGAATAAAAAGAAGGAAGTGATACCTGTGTCTAAAAGTAAATGCAGAAAGCTAAGAATTGAATGTGTAATACTGTGTAAAGTTTACGATTGAGCAGATTAGGGAAAGAACTGTAGGATGACTAGGAGTGATGAGAGCCGGCTACGGGCTGACAGCAAACCTTTTGAAGGCCAACAAACAACACGAAGAAGGGAGGAACAGGATAAAGCCAGCTGCATGCTGACAACGAATCTTTTGAAGACCAACAAGCAACGCAAGGAAGGGAGGCCGAGACTACAGCCAGCTGTGTGGCTATTACTGGTATCTTCAAGGCTGAAAAACAGCACCAGAAAGTCACGGTGACCATGACTAAGTATTGAGTAATAACGTATTGGGCAATAGCATGTTGCGCAATAACGGAGAAGCCTAACAAAGGTCTGACCAGTGAGAGCATCTGCACAATAAAAGCAATGCCAAAAAAGGGAACTGTTTCATCGCAGAAGACCAACAAACAAGATTGGACAGAGAAAGACGCTACAGATGAAGCAGAGGACCAGAGGCACAGCCCAGCTGATCGACTGCATTAAAAAGAGGATCAACCCGTGTGCCCTGGAAGGACTGTGCCTCGAAATTAAGAATCTGAGGACTGTCTGTGAGTGTGTGTGTGTGTTTGTGAGAGAGAGTAAGAGTAAGTAAGAGTTTGAAGTAAAAAAAGAAGCAAGGGGTGACAAAAATTCACCCACATTCAACAATAACAACATCATTGTGAGCTATGCATTTGTCATGGAGAGCCTGTGTCTATGTTTAGTGCTTTTATTTATTTTTAATTAGTCTGGGTTTAATATGTTAATTGGTCTCACTCCCTCTGTCTCCCTGCTGTCTGTTCAACCCATGTTCCTAGTTTCCCTTGAGTACCTGGTCTTCTTGTTCATTGGTTCTTACGGTTTGTATATAGGTTCATTAGTTGCCTTTGTCCCCCGCTGTATCCTGGTCGTACTTATCTCTGTATCCTGGTCGTACTTATCTCTGTGTCCTGGTCGTACTTATCTCTGTATCCTGGTCGTACTTATCTCTGTGTCCTGGTCGTACTTATCTCTGTGTCCTGGTCGTACTCATCTCTGTGTCCTGGTCGTTCTTATCTCTGTATCCTGGTCGTACTTATCTCTGTGTCCTGGTCGTACTTATCTCTGTGTCCTGGTCGTACTCATCTCTGTGTCCTGGGCGTACTTATCTTTGTTGCTTGTCGTACCTGGTCGTGTATTCTATGTCCTGGCCTGGATTCGGTTTACCTGTCTGGTCCATAAGTGAGAACAATAAATCTCGGACTTACCTTTTTTCATCTGACTCCTGGCGTCTCCTTCCCTGCACTTTGGTCCTACCCACAACAGCACATCATGACAGCATTACATTTGATTTAAATTGGAATGCCTCTCTTTTCTAACTGTGTTAGATTTCTTAGTCTAACTTGCTGTGGATTTAAATAAAACCACATACTGATCTCCAGGTCTCTGAACAGTTGACCATTTACATGGTCTTTATCTACAGCTTCCATCTTCATGCTTCCTCAATGATATGTTTCTTCCTCACAAGTAACAAGGCTCACCGCCAATCCAGGATCTCTTTAATAAAGAAATTGTTGTTTACGCTGTACAGTGTGAGCGGCCATTTGCCACGACCAAGAAGAGAGAACAGAGCAGAGAAGGAAAAAGAACACAGAAGCACTGAACCAGGAGTACTTTCTATGGGAAGGAAAAGTAAATGTTAATGGATATAGCTCCTTTAGTGGTTTCATCTAGGAAGAAAAAACGTATAAACTCTGAGACAGTTTACAAGTTTAGAGTATGAGAGAGAGCACATTCAGTTAGTCACAGTAAAAGCTTGGTCAGTAGCTATGTCTAGGAGAAAAACAGGGTTAAACACTATATATGAATGAATGCTGGGTACTGGAACAACAAAATAATTACTTAACTTTGTTGCACATGATCGGCGTGATTGTGGTCACTTTTGGCTCCAAGGATTCTTTGAAGTAGAAGCCTTACTCACCTGTGAGTTTCATGGCTTTCAGCTGATGCATGCTCTAGTCCCTCCATTAGCCACTGTCCGCAACCGGAATGAGACCAAGTGGAGGGGGAACGTGCCCTTTGGTCAGAGATTCCAGCTCTGACTTCTCCTCTTCCTGGGCTGTGTTAGGGACGGGTTAGTTTTTAGTTTTAGATTTTTAAAGGTACAGAGATTCATACAAGCCTTCAATTATGTATAGTTCAGAGTCCATGTTCAACCATGTTTTACTTTGTGGCTGGGGTCCTAACAGGGCTTAACAGGTTAAAATTATAAAACAGTTTTTCTTTTTCAATATACAGTACCACAGACATATGTAAAATATGGGATAAATTCCTTTAGCTAAAAATACAATATGTCTGTCACTGGTAAAACTTTTGGGCATGACTGTATGCTTGGGTTTAATGGTTTTTTCACCAAACATAACTTCAGTAGCATGAGAACAGCTCCTGTTTTTAGAAAAACCTAGCAAAATCCTCAATCAGTCTTCAAAGGAAATTGCAGTGTCACAGTCTGTTGTTCAACCTGCCTGTTACTAACGTTCTCTCACCCCTAAGAGGCGCTGGAGCTGCAGACCGGAGTGTTGACAGGTGTACGTCGTTGCTTCATCAGCTGGAGGACTATATGAGGGTGGTTCGCTGGCTTTTCTACGCCTGAGTGTTTTGCCTACCGTGGTAGTGTTTACCTGGCCACTATCTGCTGAATTCTGGAAGCTCCACTTGTTTTTTGAGCCTTGATTAATTATCTGTCTTTTTCCTTCGTCATAGGCTGTTCACGCCAAGCTGGGGTTTCCTCCTGAACCCACCACCTGTCAAGACCGGAATCTGCTGCTGCCCTTGCCAGTCTTCCAGCTGGAAGCGCAACCTGTCCACCACTTTGTTACCTGGGACATCAGATCGCTCCAATCGTTTCCGTGCAGGCACTACCACAGACTGGAACCGGCTTCTCCCCCTGGCGGATCGATCGCCTTCCGGAAAGTGAGCATAGGTCTTTGCTTGAATATTCCAATCTGTTCCTCCGCTCACCTCTGTTCTTCTTTTGCAGTCTGTTTCCTGATCGCTCTGCCCACCTCGTTCCTGAGTCGAAAAGAAATAAAAGAAAAACTGAATTTACTCTTCTCTGTCTGAGTGTCCTCTGCATGTGGGTCATGTGGGTTGGCCTTAAAAACTATGACAGAACACTCAGGCCAGCCGGATCCTGCAGAGGCACTCCAGAGAACCGTTTCCGAGCACGGCCATCTTATCCAGGCTCATGGTTCGACCCTCCGCTCTCTCCTCGACCAACAGCGCTGAGGCACCTCCTGAGTCCCAGCAACTTCCTCATAGTCGGGAGGTAGTTTGCCCTAGCCTGGAGAAGTTTTCTGGGGAGGTTGGTAGCTGCCGGGGGTTTCTCTTACAGTGTGCCCTCGTTTTTAATAGGTCTCCACAGTCATTTCCCCATGACGATGTGAGAATTTCCTATGTGTTGGGCCTGCTCACCGGCAGAGCGCTGCGGTGGGCTGAGGCTAGGTTTTCAAATCACAATAGTTTTGGCTGTTCCTATGACGAGTTCATTAAAGAATTTAGGTTGACGTTTGACATTGACATGGACTGACCTAGTGTGGCTCGCTGTTTGCGAGCGTTAAAGCAGGACGGCTGGCCGCTGACAGAGTTCACTATCGATTTCCGCACGCTGGCAGTTGCGTCGGTGTTGGAACTCCAGCGCGCTACAATCTACCTTTTTCCAGACTCTAGATGAGAGTTTGAAAGACGAGCTCTCCCTTCTGGAGGAGCCCGAGGGACTTGATGATTACATAAATTTGGCCACCCGCCAGGACAACCGGATGAGGGAGAGGAGGCGGACCCGCTATGAGCGGTCCGCTGCTAGACCACATCTCGTCTCCTCTCCGTTGTCTCTGTCTCAGCCGGTGCAGGCTCCGAGCCAGTCTGAGCCCGAGCCCATGCAGTTGGGAGGGGCCCAACTTCCTGATGATGTGCGGCAGCGCCGCAAGAGGGCCGGGCAATGCTTTTACTGTGGATCTGCTGAGCACTTTATTTCTGTTTGCCCGGTCCGGCCAAAAGGGCGGGTCCGCCGGTTTTGATGGGGGACCCGGCGGACCGACAACCACCCTTGCTCTCCCGCTTCACTCTACCGGCTACGTTGCTGTTAGATCAACGTACTATTCCCTTGTCTGCTTTATTAGATTCTGGTTGTGAGCTAGACCTGATAGATCAGGAGTTGGTCAGAAGACAACGCATTAAGACCGAGGTTTTGCCTATTCCATGCCGGGTTCTGGCTTTGGATGGCCAGACTCTCCATTATATTACACACAGAACTGAGCCTGTAGAAGGAGAACCCTGAGCATCCTCTTCATTAGACTGTCCTACAACAACAGAGTGTCTTCAGATCTGCTGTAAGACAGGAGATCCTTCCTGGCCACAGTCATCAGGATCTACAACGGCTCTTTGAAGAAACCTTCATAATGAACTACAACAACATTTAATTTTCCTTTGGGATTAATAAATTATTTTTGAATTGAATTGAATTGACATGTGATTTAAATCCCATATTAAACAAGTGTCTAGAATTCCTTTCTTTCACCTCCGGAACATTGCCAAAATTAGAAATATCCTATCCAGGAGTGATGCTGAAAAACTAGTCCATGCATTTGTTACTTCAAGGCTGGACTATTGTAATTCTTTAGTATCAGGATGTCCACAAAATGCAGTTAAAAGCCTTCAGCTGATTCAAAATGCTGCAGCAAGAGTTCTAATGAAAATTAAAAATAGAGATCATATTTCTCCTATTTTAGCTTCCCTTCATTGGCTCCCTGTTAAATTCAGAATAGAATTTAAAATTCTCCTTCATATATAAAGATCAAGTTCCATCATACATCAAAGATCTGATTGTTACATATATTCCTAAGAGAGCACATCGTTCTCAGACTGCAGGTTTACTGGTAGAATCGGAGGCAGATCCTTTAGTTATCTGGCTCCTCTCCTGTGGAACCAGCTCCCAGTTTTAGTCCATGAGGCAGACACCCTGTCTACTTTTAAGGCTATGCTTAAAACTTTCCTTTTTGATAAAGCTTATAGTTAGAGTGGCTTAGGTTATCCTGAGCTATCTCTATAGTTATGCTGCTATTGGCAACACCCTACAGGAGACAGCCAAGCTGAACTGAGACGGCAGTTCAATCTCTCTCGAGAAGCTGGGTTCCAGAGCTGAAGCGAGGTGACATTCCACACCCCTATGGACAGTCTAAGCATCCGGAGATCAGGCTGTCGAGGTCTCCACCTTCATCTGCTGCCCAATCCTCTTTGTATCGGGCAATGTCACGTGCCTCGTTAAAATAGTCCTCATGAAGGCAACTGAAGGCTGCCTTCATCAGTCTATATACAAGAAAAGCAGTAAAACAACAGTTTCCCAAAGTGTTCTCAGGACTGGGAACGATAAAGGATGAAAAATCCTTTTCCATTTCAACACCCAGGGATATCTCTCTTTCCCTCCTTCATAAAGTTAAGGAGGAGCTGAACCACATGGAGCAGCAAGGTGTTATCTCTAAAGTGAAGCACCCAACAGAAAGGTGCCCACATATTATGGTCGCTACACAGAATACAGGAGACAAAGTGAGGAAATGCACCAATCTCACAGAACTCAACTAGTCAGTAGAGAAAGAGATACCAGCTTTCCCTAGTGGAGCATAGGACAGTTGACCGGAGGCAGAGTGTTTTCAAAAATAGATGCAAGGTTCTGGTAGATACCACTCTCCAAAGAATCACCTCTTTTGACAACATTTCATCTGCACCAGAAGATGCAATGCATGCAACAGATCATGGAAGGTTTTAAGGGGTCTATCAGAGGGACCATGTTCTCAATTGGAGGGTTTCGCAGGCCTAACTTGACAAGCAGCTGCTGAGGGTTCTCATGTGGCTTCAGGAAGCAGGAGTGACATTAAATGACAAGTGTAAGTTTTCAAAGGGCAAAATAAAGTTGGGCAGAATTGGGCGCACAGTGAGGATGCACTGATCGCGGACATTTGAGATTTCATAGTCAAGCATACCAATGTCCTACATTTCAGGTGACAAATTACTACATTTCCCACACTTTCTTCCATGGCATCATTGGACGAGGAGGAAGAGGTATTTCGCCTTGTAACAAACAAAAGCAAAGATTGTGACAGGCCATAAAACCAGACTAGGGATGAAGAAAAAATTTTTGCTTTTGGCTTGAGTAACTGCGGATGTCCACTGAGTCAAAAATGTCAACCTCTGTGGGAACCTTTATAGTTTTGTGGATCCACAAAGACGCAGTGCAACCCCTTCTGTGTGGTATTCCTTTCCACCAACACTGTGAAGACCAGGTCTACACTGCATCTGCGGCATTCTTTCTCAGCATAAAACATAGCAATAAATAAAAGGTTTCACAAAATATACATTGGTACTTTGTCTGAAGATATGTATGATGCTTATATGATTCTCAATCAGAAACAAACTTCTTGCATGAATAAATATATCTTTAAATTACTTCAGTTTTCTTTAAATTATTTCTTGACTAAAACCTCTCTCTATACAGGTCCTTCTCAAAATATTAGCATATTGTGATAAAGTTCATTATTTTCTATAATGTCATGATGAAAATTTAACATTCATATATTTTAGATTCATTGCACACTAACTGAAATATTTCAGGTCTTTTATTGTCTTAATACGGATGATTGTGGCATACAGCTCATGAAAACCCAAAATTCCTATCTCACAAATTTAGCATATTTCATCCGACCAATAAAAGAAAAGTGTTTTTAATACAAAAAACGTCAACCTTCAAATAATCATGTACAGTTATGCACTCAATACGTGGTTGGGAATCCTTTGGCAGAAATGACTGCTTCAATGCGGCGTGGCATGGAGGCAATCAGCCTGTGGCACTGCTGAGGTCTTATGGAGGCCCAGGATGCTTCGATAGCGGCCTTTAGCTCATCCAGAGTGTTGGGTCTTGAGTCTCTCAACGTTCTCTTCACAATATCCCACAGATTCTCTATAGGGTTCAGGTCAGGAGAGTTGGCAGGCCAATTGAGCACAGTGATACCATGGTCAGTAAACCATTTACCAGTGGTTTTGGCACTGTGAGCAGGTGCCAGGTCGTAAGCACGGTGGCTCTGGATGTTTCTACTCCAGACTCAGTCCACTGCTTCCGCAGGTCCCCCGAGGTCTGGAATCGGCCCTTCTCCAAAATCTTCCTCAGGGTCCGGTCACCTCTTCTCGTTGTGCAGCGTTTTCTGCCACACGTTTTTCTTCCCACAGACTTCCCACTGAGGTGCCTTGATACAGCACTCTGGGAACAGCCTATTCGTTCAGAAATGTCTTTCTGTGTCTTACCCTCTTGCTTGAGGGTGTCAATAGAGGCCTTCTGGACAGCAGTCAGGTCGGCAGTCTTACCCATGATTGGGGTTTTGAGTGATGAACCAGGCTGGGAGTTTTAAAGGCCTCAGGAATCTTTTGCAGGTGTTTAGAGTTAACTCGTTGATTCAGATGATTAGGTTCATAGCTCGTTTAGAGACCCTTTTAATGATTTGCTAATTTTGTGAGATAGGAATTTTGGGTTTTCATGAGCTGTATGCCAAAATCATCCGTATTAAGACAATAAAAGACCTGAAATATTTCAGTTAGTGTGCAATGAATCTAAAATATATGAATGTTAAATTTTCATCATGACATTATGGAAAATAATGAACTTTATCACAATATGCTAATATTTGGAGAAGGACCTGTATATGCCCATTATATTGGTATAGAGTCCTAGAGCAAAGTGCTCCATTGCTGGGTTTCAAATCTGTTGAAACAACAAAATTTTCTATCAACTTTCCCGCCTCTGCAACAACAAGGTAGCAGGAAACTGTGCACAGTGGCTGCACCAAACAGCTGTTCAACAGGAAATAGTTCACAGAACTCCAACAAAAGCACAGTTTTTGCAAACACAAGAGATTCAGTGTTTATCTGTGAGTTTTAAAGGCGTTGACATGTGTATATGTGCTCTGGGTTTGTACTGTATATTGACATCCTGTTACGCTGCATCATTTTGCTGAACACTAATGGTTGGTGAAAAGCTGACAGTTTCTAAACTGTTGTCAGCAGAAGGAGAACATTCTAACATTGGTTGCATGAAGTGCAAGTGCAAAACTGCACAACTGTAAGCAAACGTTAACCTGAAGAAAATGTCTTAATAGAATAGAATATCGTTTATTGTCAATGTCACAAGAACAACAAAATAAAAAAAACGCTATCCAGTCTGTGGATAGAGCAATAAGTAGTTTATGTAAAACAGAAAAACAGAAGTAGTTTGTTAAAAAAACAGATTAAAAACACACATACACACATTCATACTGATTCCGCATTTCCCATATTCAAACATGTCATCTGCTTTTCCAGTGTTCTCTGCATCTACTTTGTTGCTTCAAAAGAGGAATCAAGTCTGCAGAGATGACATCCTGTGTATGTAAAATAGAGTCAAACATTTCCTTCCTCTCTGCTTATGTTATTGGTAGACTGGGGAGCATGACACACTTCTGAGAGCACAGGCCAAGTTTCATGAATCAATGCTTAGTTGGATCCTTCAACAGAGAGAAAGTGTAACATTAACAGTTCTCCTGCTGAGACACAACAACAAAGCTCCCCCACAAGCTCTTTTCTCCAAAATGTAATAGAGAAACAAAGAGTTATTCTGAGCGATACTAGTGCAAGAAAAGGTTTATTTGAACTATCACATCTCCGGAGAAGACATGCTTCCCTCAACCAATTTAGAATTTGCCCTTTAGGCCAGAAATCTTGTGCTGAGTGGATAAGTTAATTAAGAACACAGAGAAGTTGATAACAGCTACCTCCTGCTGTACAATAATTATAGCTTATATTGTGTCCTCTGATGGACTGCATACAAAGAAGATATTTAATTCTAGAATTCTAAGAGATGATTCTAGAATTGCGCCGCTCAAGGTGGCAGCAGGTTGGAGTAGCTCGATTACGTTTGATTCTGATTTATTCTTTTTTGGGAACTCTTCCTCTTGTAGTGGATACAGTTGATTTTTTTTTTGGACAACTGTCCTCTCCGGTGTCGGATGCTGTGCAGCTTGGAGGATTTTTCCTAATACTTTTCTACTTTTGGACATTTGTTATGATGCATTGCCATGGCAACGGGATTGTTTTTTACAACTGGGAGCAGCTGATTAATATCTCAAAAGCTCAAATAATACTTCAACTACAACCCCATATCCCTGGTGAGTTGAAAAGGAGACGCCGTGGATGCAGAGCAGGAGCTAAGAGAAGACAGAGAAGGAGGAAGTTCAAACCATCTCTTCCATCGGTCATGATGGGCAATGTGAGATCATTGGGAAACAAGTTGGATGAACTCCAAGCCCTACAAAGGACCCAGCCAGAGTACCGGGAATGCAGTATTACAGCGCCTTGCAAAACTACTCGGCCACCTGGAACTTTTCAACCTCTTGCCACAATTCAGGCTTGAAACATAAAGATATAAAATTCTAATTTTTTGTGAAGAATCAACAACAAGTGGGACGCAATCGTGACGTGGAATGAAATTTATTGGATGTGTTAAACTTTTTTAACAAATAAAAAACTGATAAGTGGGGCATGCAATATTATTCGGCCCCTTTACTTTCAGTGCAGCAAACTCACTCCAGAAGTTCAGTGAGGATCTCTGAATGATCCAATGTTGTCCCAAATGACTGATGATAATAAATAGAATCCACCTGTGTGTAATCAAGTCTCCGTATAAATGCACCTGCTCTGTGACCAAGGAACACACCAGGCAGGTCCGAGATACTGTTGTGGAGAAGTTTAAAGCCGGATTTGGATACAACAAGATTTCCCAAGCTTTAAACATCCCAAGGAGCACTGTGCAAGCAATCATATTGAAATGGAAGGAGTATCAGACCACTGCAAATCTACCAAGACCCGGCCGTCCCTCTAAACTTTCATCTCGAACAAGGAGAAGACTGATCAGAGATGCAGCCAAGAGGCCCATGATCACTCTGGATGAACTGCAGAGATCTACCGCTGAGGTGGGAGAGTCTGTCCATAGGACAACAATCAGTCGTACACTGCACAAATCTGGCCTTTATGGAAGAGTGGCAAGAAGAAAGCCATTTCTCAAAGATATCCATAAAAAGCAAATGTAAAGGAGGTGGACTTGGTAGTACTTGTGAACAACAGATGGTGTCATCCTGGACATGTTACTGTGAAGTGTCGTCTCTGCAGTCCAGATATTTAACTGTTGGCAGTAAGTTTTCATCCATATCATTATATTATTATATCTTCTATAAGTCTGTTGTGGAGAGTGTGATCTCTTCTGCCATCATCTCCTGGGGAAGTAGCATCAGAGCCAGGGACTTAAAAAAGCTCAACAAGCTGATAAAGAAGCTGGCTCTGTTCTGGGGACTCCTCTGGAACCTCTGGAGATCATTGTGGAAAGACGGATTTTTCATAAAATGAAGAACATTATGGAGAACCCTGAGCATCCTCTTCATGAGACTGTCCTACAACAACAGAGTGTCTTCAGTCAGAGGCTTCTTCAGATCTGCTGTAAGACGGAGCACTACAGGAGATCCTTCCTGCCCACAGCCATCAGCATCTACAACGGATCTTTGAAGAAACCTTCATAATGAGCTACAACAACATTTAATTTCCCTTTGGGATTAATAAAGTATTTTTGAATTGAATTGAATTTACCCAGAGAGTTCACCAGTGTTATTTTGGCAACAGTTTACATTCCACCTTCCGCTGTTGCTGACACTGCATGTGATGCCATCAGCTCAGTTGTTGCTAAGCTACAGACACAAAACTCCAATGCTTTTATGGCAATTTCTGGTGATTTTAACCATGCTTCACTCTCTGCTACACTTCCAATGTTTCAACAGTTTGTCAGCTGCTCTACCAGAGAAAACAAAACGTTGGATTTGTGTTATGCAAATGTCAAGGACTTATACATCTCTACAGCAAGACCTCCTCTAGGCAAATCAGATCTCAATCTTGTTTTTTTCTGCTCGAAATATAAGCCCATTGTTCAGAGGCAACCTGTAATAAAGAGGACTGTGAGAAAATGGTCACAGGAAGCTGAAGAAGCTCTGCAAGGTTTCTTTGAGGCTACAGACTGGGACGCACTGTGCCAGCCACATGGAGAGGACATCAATGCTATGACTGAGTGTGTAACCGACTATATAAACTTCTGTGTGGATAGCATCATCCCCACCAGAACCGTGAGATGCTTCCCCAATAACAAACCCTGGATCACCAGTGACCTGAAGGACCTGCTTAACAAGAGAAAACAGCCTTCAGAGAGGGAGACAGAGAATTATTGAGGAGTTTACAGAAGCAACTTAAAGACAAGATAAGAGACCGCAAGGAGGTGTACAAGAGGAAGCCGGAGAGCAAGCACCAGCAAAACAATATCAGAGATGTGTGGTCAGGGATGAAGAAGATCACAGGCTTCAAGCAGAAGAATGATCAGACCGATGGAGGTCAGCCCTAGAGTCCTGAAGGCCTGTGCAGAGCAGCTCTGTTGGATTCTGCAGCACCTCTTCAACCTTAGCCTGGCCCAGACAAAGGTTCCGGTGTTGTGGAAGACCTCCTGTCTTGTTCTGGTACCAAAGAAAACTCACCCATCAGTCCTCAATGACTATAGACCTGTTGCCCTGACATCCCACACCATGAAGGTCCTAGAAAGGCTCCTGTTGGCCCACCTGAGGAAGCAAACAATAAACTATCAAGACCCCCTTCAGTTTTCTTATCGCTGTGGAGTTTGAGTTGAAGATGCCATCATACACCTGCTTCAACAAACCCACTGTCATCTGGACAAAGCCAGCAGCACTGTGAGGATCATGTTCTTTGATTTCTCCATTACAGGCTGAAAATTGAGCTGCTTGCTATCTGGGAAGACAGCAGCTGACTGGCCTTGTTACTAAGAACCAAAACAAGTGATTTCATTTTTAAAACTTCTACATAGTAGCATAGTGGATATAATAAAGAGAGTTTAAAGAGGGGCATTTTAGATGTAGGATACCAACAAGTTGGACATTTCAGATGTGGTTTTTAAAGTGTGCAGTGAAAACAAGACAGGAGCTTCCAACCCAGTTTACTTAGAGGAATGTTTAGTGATGCTGGAATGTTGGAAACAGCCTCAATCAATACTGCCACCTAACAACCACGACAGGGAGGGACAACTGGGTCGGTTTTCCCAGGCTCAAGTTAGAGAGGGGGCAGCTCCAGGGAGAAAAATATTCTTAACCAAATTATTATCTCAAAAGTTGTCTTCTCATCATCAGGGTGTGCAGGATTGTAAGGAATTATGGAACGAAGTCATAAAAACTGTATTTGTACAGTGGTGTATCAAGAGGTAGTTACACAAGAGCTTTACAGCAGGACCTAAGAAGAATATAACTGGACAATATATACCATACCTCTGATATCTGTTCAGACAGCAGTAAAAATTGGAGCCTTTGCGCTTTCAACTTACGTACACACTGACTCCCAAAATATGAAGTCTTATTTAAACCCCACTACAAGCGTGAATTTTTTCAAAAAACAATCTCAGTTTGGTATTAATTTACTTCAAAATAACAGTGGTATTTCTGTTTCAGGTTTACATATTGAAACTAACCAAACTGTGGATCTGTTAGACTTGACTGCTGAGAAGGACTGGGACAAAGAGACATTTCATGCACAATGGAATAAATGTTTTTGGAAAACAGAAGTTTTTAACCCCTCAGCCTCTGGATCTTCTCTGTAGTTTTGATCAATAATATATTCATTGCTATTTAATGGAGGTTATGTAGCTTGTCTTCAATAACAGCCTGTAAAGATCACACTGTTCCTGTGTTTTACTAAAAGACACTTTATGTGTAATTATTTTATTACTAACAGCTTTATCTATTTTATTTTTCAATTTTCCAAAGCCCAATTTCTGCAATTTTAAAGCTTTAATATCTAATCTGTGCACGAATATTGTATATTTTCTAGTTTTCCATCCAAGATTTAAAAGTTGCTTAAGCTCTAACCTATGCCTGTGGATCTTTTAACAGTGACTATTGTACTGTGTCTCATTCATGTGCCCAGCTGCAGATAATTCTGATCTGCTTTCTCTCTCTTAAGGAGTGCATTGACAGATGAACATGACTGCATTAGAAATAGGTTATAACTGGACTGTATGTCACAGAATTTAAATCTGTTTGTCTTGTAAAGTGGCTTAAGATGGCATTTGCTGTGAATACTTGTGAAAAAAACTGAACAGAATTCAAAAAGCCCTTCTGAAACAGGGATCATTTCAAATGTAAAAGTTTGAACCACAGAAAATTCTTATGATAAAAGTTTACCTTGAGGTCTAGTTATTCGAATGTATTCAGTGTATTTGCTTGGAAAAAAATAGACACATACTAAAGCCAAGCTGCAGGCCTCCATGCTGAGAGGCCGCTTAAGGAGCATGCTAGCTTTCTACAGCTGCCACTCTCTTCTCATCTCCTGACTATATTAGAACTGGAGGTATTGATGGCTAAATTTGCTTATATGTCTTCAAACATAGTGGAAAATTACATGTATATAATAGACATGAAAGTAAGGTTTAAATGTTGATATTGAGCAGGACTTTAACAGTTTGTATAAAAGATAAAAAAGATTTAAAGAAACAACAGGACCAAAGATATATCTGTATGTATGTATCTATATGTTCAGTGCTCTTCTCAGATATGGCCTGAAACCCTAAAATACACATATTTACCAGGGGTGCCAAATAAATGCAAATGGCACTGTATATAGTTAAAATTATTTAAATTATTTGCCAAACTTAAAAACAACCCAATAACCTAAAGATAAGTATATATTCTGACAGACAAGGCTGCGTTGTTGACATTTCATAATTGTTGTCCTAATTTTCTGTAGACCAACCAGTGTATGTTTAAATCGATCATTTAAACCTCAATGCAGTGTTTTTAGTCTGTTTAGATGCTCTTTAGGTTCGGATGCTGACGGGACCATTTGAGGATAAACGAAGACTGAAACTGTTTCTCAATGTGACCACTTTAACATAAAGCTTTTAGCTCCCTCTGGTGTTTCTGTTAGGTATATCTTATATTTGTTTAGGTATATTTTGGCATAAACGGAGGAGAGTGCTATTTTCAATAACCCTGCTGTAACACCGCTCAGGTGAAAACGACATGGTGCAGAAATGAGTTCGTCTTTATTACCAAACAGCAGGACTGACCAAACATTGCACAGCCATGAGGTCTCCGTCTAACCATTGAACAAAAAATCCTTCTTCCTCTTCTACTTGGCTGACTGTCATTTACCACCGACTCTGCCCCCTGTTGGCAAATTGATTAAACATACTCAAACAACAGAGCTAAAATTGTCTGTATATTCCTGTCTGACATGTGGACCACAATGGCGCTAATGTGGACCAACCATAACTGTAAAAGAAAACAATATTTTCTTCAGGTCTTACAGTACCACTCATGGCTGAAATTTTATTTGACTTTTTACATTTTACATAGTTTTCAGGTATACTGAACGACAGTTAAGTTCCCCAGCTTTTAATAACAAATATCGTATTGAAAGAGTCAATAATTTCCAGATTTTGATCCTTCTTCTTTCACAGTTTTTACAGTTCACTCTGCCAAGTCCAGTCAACTTTAGCCATTTATTGTACAGGAATTATTAACTTAATGTGCTTTAAAAGAAAAGTTAGAAACAAGTAAAACAACTAGAATTCAAAACAACAAATAAAAGAACAAGAATAGAATGAGTTTACAGACATTAAAACACAAGAAAGATCACAGATGAAAAAAACTAAACAATAATAAATTATATAAATATAAAAAACCTTGAGCTGGGGGGTGGTGGTGGCGCGGGGGTAAAACCGATCGACCTTTGCTGCATGCGACCTCCAGGCAACCTTTGCTGCCTGTCTTCTCCCTCTCTTCACCCTTTTTCTGTCAGCTTACTGTAAAAGAAAATAGAAAAATAAAGGCCACTAGTGCTGCAAAAAACATTTAAAAAAAACTGAGCCTAAAAGCTTGGGAAACAAGGTTTTGAGTTTGCTTTAAAAGCATAACATTACAGAATCACAATGACTGAAAGAGCCATAAGCAAATGTTGAGTTGATTCTAATTATGAGGAGACCACCTTTAATTGAAATCCTTTAAAGTTTTTCTGGAATGTATTCGACAGGCATATCAGAAACATATCCAGGAGCAAAGTTATTTCAAGTTTTGAAACAAAAAATAATTTAGATACAGATATTCCTCAGATCTTTCACATGAATCTATTTGATGCCAGGTACTCTTTTTCTGTTTTGGCCTACCCTTTATCTGCTTCCCTTAGTTGCTTCGACCAGAATGCCACTGGTCTCTATTCATCACCATGGAGTTGCATCAAAACACCAACAATTCAAAAGCTGTTTGAATCAGCTGAGTTCACTGTGTTCCCATTGGCATCATAATAAACCAGAGTAGGTGACATTAGGAGAAGCTCTTTTGTTTTGTCAAAAGCTGTCTGCTGTGTTGGCCCCTAGAGCCACACTGATTTTGTTCTTAGCAGTTCATACAGTGGTTGAGCCACTGTAGCAAGGTCAGAAAAATCATTTATCAGGCCAAGTGCTCCTTTTAGCTGCTAGACATTTTCTGGAGGATTGAGGTTGTTGGTGGCTATAACTTTAGCTTGGTCTGGTCACGCTCCGTCTTTGCTGATCATTTGGCTCAAGAAATGTAACTCAGTCTTTCTTAGCATGCTATTACGTGTGTTCAACTTTAACCCTAACTCCATTCGCTGCATGGCTTTCTGTATGCTCTTGTCTGAAGGTGACCATACCTACCTGCAGCACATTCAGGGTCTCTACTATTTTCCTCTCAAAGATTTCAGGAGCGTTGGTGATGCCAAAGGGAAGGTGTTAAAACAGTGCCTTGCATATGGTGTAATGAAGATTTTTGGTCTCTGGCTGTCTTTATCCAGGAGAATCCGCTAGATCCTTGAGTAAGCATCCAAAAAAATCAACGGAGCCACTGAATTCAGCTATCATTTCTTTTTCACACTTAAAATTGCTTTGGTACATTTTTATTGAATCTACACAACTGCATGCATGTCCAGTTTTTTGAACCGGCACCATCAGTGCAAACCACACTTACAAGGCCTCAGTGATGTTATAAGCCTCCATCTGCTCAAACTCCTTTTTCAGGTCTCTTAAAAGCGTTTTGGAAAAAGCCTTTTCTCTAAGAAGGCAAAATTATGTTTCCAAAAAAGAGAAATAAATACTCATTTACTGAGAATAACTGTATGAAATTTGTTGCTCTTTTGCAGTTATGTTGAGGATAATAATGTTAACCAGCACACTGTGTGCAAGTTTATTAACTGCCCATGCGTATGACATCATTAGGATGCAGCTATAGTGATTTGTAGTTGTCTATTGCTATACCCATAATCCATCATGATATAATTGATATCAGTGGATTTCTTGTAATCTCAGGAATATGAAGATATCACTGCCATACGTGAACACTGAATGAAGGAGAACTCAGACACTGTGATGTAAGAACCAAATGATCTACTGTCATTTCACAGAAGGTTAAAACTATACAAATGAAACAGAGAACGTGCTTATTTAGCAGCAGGTCCCTGTTCACAGGCCAAATGACAGCCTTACCTGGCCCCAGGACAACATAACCTTCTATCAGCTTTTCTAAAGTACTCCTGCTGAATGATGCATTCATTTCCAGTTTTACAGCAATTTTCACATGTATACATATCAATTTTGGGATTTTATGATTTATTGATTTTATTTTTGGCTTTACTTACATGCATGGACAGGTGGTCCAAATTGTTCTTACTTAAGGTTTCTGCTTGTGCGACATGTTTAGATTTGATCTCCAAATCCTATGGGCCAAACATTCCTTTAGCAATTATGAATCTAGAGCAGTATCCTTATTTCATTCACCTCCAGCCACATTTCCTGTGTGCTGGTGCATTGGGGAGGATGGCAGTCTCTTGGAATCTGCATTATTAAGGTAGTTAATAGTTATGGGCATGTTCTCAAAGAACTATCAAGGTTAATTGTTATTAGTTATTCATGTCAGAATGTGTGTGTGTGCAAAAATCAGCAGTGCAGGTCTATAATGTGAATATTGTGTTTTGTACTTTTTTCATAGTTAGAAACTGCTTATTTATCAGTTATTTCATTTCATACCAGTTTAGGTCAAATATGCTTTTATTAAGTTTGCATTCTCAAAGCAGAATGCACATAGAAATATGAACTGGTGTCATCAAGAGGTCTCTAACAATAGAAAAGGTATATGTGCATCAGTAACATCTATATAATGCTGCCATAATCTAATTAAATGATTTTCTGGTGTTGTGTTGTATGTGGGTTTGGAGGACCATTGTACTCTAAACTTTATGCCTATTGTATTATAAATTTTAGTGTATGTCAACTTTTCAATTGGAAAAAAGTACATTATTATTATTATTCTGCCAAATAAATTCGAACTAATCTAAACCAAGAAAGTCTATTGTGATTTAATGTTAGACATTTAGTTAAAAAGGTTGTGCATTCCCTTATGCAGTGTATGTAAATATCTCGTTTTGAACTATATTATTAGAGGTGATCTGACTATTAATTTTAAGTCATGTAAGTGTTCTCCAAGCTTCTGGAAACAACGGTGTATATGTGTTACAACAGCTGCAGCTCACTGAAACGTTTACATGCTTTTTTGTTGATTTTTAGCATCCATTGTCGCTGCATTTTGTTTTGTTTTTACGACATGGACCCGTTTATCTAAAATAATAGAGTAATAACAATTTCAGCATTTTCGTGGATCGAGCCCTGTGCGTTCAACTGCGCATGCGTGTACTGTCATGTGGGTGACCACCAGACTGCACCCGGCTTGTGAAGTTCCAACATTATCAGTTACTGCGTAACGACAGAAATGTTTTTTGTTACTGGGTCTATGTTAGGTTAGGGTGAATCTGTGCGCGTGGACCCTATGACGTAGAAGCCGAAGGGACAACATGACAGCTAACGAGGATCAGGAGGTATGATGCAGCAATGTAGCACCTGGAGGCTAGCTGCTGTTAGCGGCTACTTGCTAAAACTGTGAATACAATAGAGCTTTAGACAGCACACAGGTTAGCTGTTAGCAGAGCTCTGATGATCAGAACTAGTTAAGACAAGTCTACCGCATTAAGGGAGAATAGGGAGCGACCTGTCACCATTTTTAATGTTTATGATGTAAGGAGCAGAATGTTACTGGCATAACTGCAGTCAACATCTACAGAAACCTGCAACATTGTGCTGCTGTTTTATTGCTGTTCTGGTAGAAAGTCACATATCAGATTCCCTGCTGCTGCGATAATATTAAACCCCTGTATTGTTTTTTGTTGTTGTTTTTTTCCCCCAAGATGGAGCTGGAAGCTCTACGCTCCATCTATGAGGGAGATGAGTGCTTCAAGGAGATCAGTCCAGTTTCCTTCCAGTTTAGGGTGGGTACCATCCTCGGCACTGTTCTCTCTACTGGCTCCTGCAGTCACACAGTGACACAAGTACTTTGCAAACTCTGCCGCTTCAGTTTTTGTGCTGACAACTTAGAATATCATTAGATCATTGTTCAGAATGATCAGATACAAATTAATTATTTGTAAAAGAGTCTTTTAAGGTTCAACAAGCACAAAATGGCCAGCCAACTTCATGTCATTATGGTTATATTGTCAGCACAGGCAAAACTGTCGCAAAGTCCAGCTAAAATTTCTCTTTTAATCTTAGCAGCAGATAGTTTCTTATAAAAACAGACATATGTGCTTGAAATCATTGTACTTTTATGTCGCCTCCAAACAAAAGTATGCAACCATTATTGCTTTGACTTCACTTGCAGGGATAAGAAAGTGGCTCAAAGATCAGAACCATGAATTTAGTCTAGAACTTGATACCTAACCTAACCTGCAACAAAGTTGTAAAGATGACATTTTTAGTTTTTTGTTCTTCAGTTTACCAAAGAAATCTGTGAATATAAATCTCTGTTGGAGCCACAAAACACAACATTTGTGTCCGTGCGGAAACATTTGTCCATCACGGCAAATTCATAGCAAGCTAGTTGAAATTTTCTACAGCCTGTTTTACATTTTGTTTGAATATTTTTTAACAGGTTGGAGACCTTGAGGACACAAAGGCATTCATCCTGGACATCACATGGCCGGACACGTATCCAGAGACGGCTCCACAAATCTGCCTGGATGCTTTTTTCAACAACAGGATGTAAGTTGCAAGCAGTGGGGAAAAGTAAAAATAAATCTTATATCAGTATTGCAGGAGAAGTGTCGATGGTAGCCTTGACATCTTCATGTTCTAACATGGACAGCAAGAAGCAGTTAAACCTTAATGCGTCAATGGACTGAGTTATATAGCACTTTTCTAGTCAGACCAACCATTCAAAGTGCTTTGCTCTAAAACCAGTTTCCCCACACACACTTACCAACACACTCATATTCATATACCGATATGGTGATCAGTAGAAAACTTAAGTGTTAGGTGCTTTGCCCTGCGACACATCAACATGTGGAGGATGGAGGAAGCTGAAATCTTACTGTTGCCCCCAAAGTGTTCACCTGAACCCGAGCCCAGTGATCACTCCTGTTGATGGGATGTACCACTATGAAATACAGGATATTTAACTGTGTGTCGCTAAAATATCCTGTCGCAATATATAGAGGAATTGGATTTAGGACCATTTCATCATAATTCTGGGTGTATGTTAAGCGTCATCCTGCTGAAATGTAAATCCACAGTCTCAAGTCTTCTGCAGCCTCCAACAAGTTTTCTTCCAGGATTGTCCTGTATTAACCCCTCAGGAATGTCGTCTTGGCAATGAAGTGGGTGGGGGGGGGGGGGTGCACGCCAACTGACACAAACGCCCAAAGGAGACACGAATTTTCTTTCAATAGCAGCACTATAGCAATTGACTGCTGTAGTGCAATCAATTGCTAAATATAGATGCATCTAACAATCATTAACACTATAATACATATATTAACATTAGTCAGTCAATCAGTCAGGCGGAGCCTGAAGCACTTAGGTTGTTTTCTGTAGTTGTATACGAAGTATGAGAGTTATACCGGCTACTTGCAGGAGAGTGATGCCCCTTCAATATGACAACAGGGGAAACACTGAGCTCCATCCACCTTCCATCAGCTTCCTGTGGTTATTGACATTAAGCCTCCCCACAGCATGATGCTGCCAAAACCATGTTTTCACAGTGGGCTGATATATTTAGGGTGATGTGTAGTGTCAGGTTTCCATCACACATTGCATTATGCATTCATGCCAAAAGGTTCAGTTTTTGTCTCATCTGTCTGTTGGATGCATTGGATTTTATTTAGGGATGTCAGAATGAAGGGAGATACACAACACATCTCATGTTCATTTATTTTTGATTTATTTTAAAACCTTGCATCATTTTCCTTCTGCTTCAGTTATGCACCACTTTGTGTTGACCTATCACATAAAATCCCAATAAGATTACGGTTTGTGATTGTAATGCAACAAAATGTGTTAAAGGTCAGCACTTCAATGTACAGTTACTTAGTGAATTGTTTTGGTTGGTATGTAAGTCTGCATGCCTAAAACATGTTTTCTTAGCTTGTGTAGGCACACACTGTAGTTCTGGACAGTTCTGTTTTCTTTCTGATAACAGCTCTGCAGCGACGAAACAGCTCATCCTGTTGAAGCTGGAGGAGCAGGTAGAGGCGAACCTTGGCTCTGCCATGATGTATACTCTGTTTGAGTGGGCAAAGGAGAACCAGGATGCGCTCATGGAGAGCCACAGACCTGTTGTGACTGCTGTGGTCAGTATCTTTAAACTTCATTCCTCTTTCCTGCTTGCTGTTCTTCTGGAAATGATTGCAGCAAAGATTATGTTCCTATAAACCCATTCAATTATTCTAGATGTGTCTGATGATTTATTTTATATTTAGAGTAGCAAAGGTAGTTAACATTTTCCCAAATTTTGTATCGGGTTTTGCGATATATCGCTTTTTCCTTCAAGCATCATATGTGAAAAGATTCCAAATATTTCATGTCTCGGGATCTTATAGAAATACCTGGTTAACATCTGTCTGTGTAGCAGACCCTGACATCAAACACTGAGGTGATGGCTCCCTCTGCAGCGAAGAAGAGAGAGAAGAAGGAGCAATTGACAAAAGCACAGAAAAGAAGAATGGTTAATAGAACAGGTGGGGTATTCTGGCTTTTAAAATTCACTCGTGTTTTATATGAATAAAAAAAATGAATGATGTTGCAACGACCATTCAGACAGTAATCAAAGTCGGTTCTGAGCAGCTTAAATGCTGTAATACATGAAAGTCAGATATTTTTTGTCCAGCAGTCCTGGAGGGGTCGCACGTACCCGTGCGCGCTACTCGAGTGTTTCACTGTCTCTTTCGTGGTTTTCCCACGCGCCGGGCTTCAGAGAGCCCTTCACATCACATTTCTGACCACTGCCCTAGATTTTGGGTCCTGCGGGGGTCAGGGAAACCCCTTGTGCAATTCTTTCTGGCGCTTCCCATGACATCTGCCTCGCTCTGTACTAGCGCTTAGCCAGGACTGCGGGAGGATTAAGAGCATGAAAACATTTTTCTTTTATGGTCAGTGTTTACTACATTTAATCAACACAAACTAGTGAATAATTATGGAGTGGAAGGAAAATGATTTTTACAATTGAAAATCTGAAAGGTTTGTATTTATTGTTACTGAGTCACTACCATCACTGCTTCAATTAGTCTTTTAGGGTATGTCTCTGCTCATCAAGAGACTGAAATCTTTGCCCATTTTTCTTTGTTCATAATCAGTCACATTCGATGGAGAGCATCTGTAAACATCATTTTTCAATTCTTGCCACACTTTGTCAGTTGGATTTATGTTCAGGGTTCCCGCGGGGTCTTAAAAGTATTTAAAAAGTCTTGAATTTTTTACTAAATAATTAAGGCCTTAAAAGTATTAAATTTTGAAGACAAATTATAAAATGTCATTTATAGGTCTTAATTTATTTTGTCCTTTAGTGAGACAATAAATGCTAAAATGTTCTAAAATACTGAAGCAAAATGTGTTGTTGGTGTGTGCGTGCAATGTAAGAATTTACGCGCCCAATGATGATTATCCGTTTTACAAAGGGCACGTCAGCCGACTTTCTCCCGTGGGTTCAGTGAGTGGTGGGAAAACAAAACCACCTTGTTAGTAAGTTAGCTTAGTTTGCTTCAGAATGGGCAAGTGTCGTTTTAACCCAAAGTGGCAGCAGAATCCAAAATACGAGTGGGTTAAACCTAATTCGGACAATGACCATGAGGCCCAATGCTGTTTGTGCCAAAAATCTTTTAAGCTGGGGACGATGGGACTTATGGCTTTGGACTCCCATATGAAGAGCGCCAAACACGTCGCTTATGCTAGAGCCCACCAACAGCAGGCACCTATTGCTCAGTTCTGTTCAAAGCAAGGCTCTACTTTAACAACCAGCTACTGCAAGCAATACTGAAGCCACCGCATCATCGGTAGTACAGCCGGTAGTGAACCTGCGAGTTCATTCGCCAACTCTTCGGGCACAGGTGATTTGGATCCTGAAAACAATTTCGGATCGCCACTCATTTACTTCGCACGATGAAATTAGCGTAAAGTGGATTGCTGTACTTTTTGAACCTAATCTGCATTTTATCTCTTGTATAACCAAAAGGTTGCTTGTAAGGCAATAGTGAGTGGTGTTGACTCTTAATGTGAGAAACATGCATATTTTTTTTATTTTATTATTGCACAGCTCACAAAGTTAATGTCTATTATATATGAAAGTCTAAATAAAATAAATTCAAGTACCTGGCAATTATTTTCTCAGGCTTAAAATCTTAAAATAGATTTTTTATTATATCATTCATAATTTTATCGCTATAGCTGTGAAATTGGCATTAAATTTCCTTCTAGGTGGTCTTAAAAAGTCTTAAATTTCACTTGAAGAACCCTGGGGGTACCCTGTATGTTTGTCTGGACTTTGACTAGAATCTTCTAACACATTAATGTGCTTTGATGTAAACTGTTCCATTAATGTTGTTGTCCTGCTGGAAGGTCAACGTCTTTTTTTGTTACCGCTCTTACAAACAGGCTGGAATGGGGGATAGCATGGCCGTCATCTGATGGTCACACCTGAGCTGTGGGTCTCTTGTAAAGTGAGACAATGCCATAAGGAAATGTACATGAAGTAATTTGGAATTATAATCTATAGTAAATTAGTAAATTAGTAATAGTAAAACATCTACTTATGGTACCTTCAATTGTTAAATTGAAAAAAAGCTACATTCCTTTGAAAAAATCGATTTCGTAATCTTAGAGTCTGAAAGTGATCTTTAAGTTCTGTTGAGAATACATTAAATGCTATTCAATAAACAACCTGCATGTCTACATGCAAAACATTTCCACAAGTGAAAATAACTCCGAGGTTCTTTTTACGTTTTAATTGTATTTTTGGGTTTAAGGTATAGAGTCATTGTAATTGATTTTTTTCACTGATTTCCTACCGTTTTGAGCAGTCAGCAGTTAAAATATTCTTTATGCTTTCAGACAATAAAGGGGAGCTGCCTAGAGGTTGGGACTGGGTTGACGTGATCAAGGTAGGTGCAGTACAGTCTTTCGCCACTGGATGGCAAGCTAGACACTTTTTGAGCTGTCATTTATGTTGACTCTGTCCTTTTCTGTTCCTTCAAAATGGTTACTTGACCAATCTCCAGCATGTAAGTACAAGACAGTTCGTTTTTTAATGTATTATATTTTCATGAATTTTGACCACACTATAAGGTCTCACTGTTTTTCTTGATGTCCCCACACAGCTGAGTAAAACCGGAGGAAAGGATGATGACTAGAGCAGAAGCTGAACGCTTGAACTCCAAACTCATTGTAGTTGCTGCTGCTCCTTTACAGATGCCTTGACAGTCAGCTGGAGTGACGTGGGACATCCAGGATGGCTGCTTCCATAAACGCACCCCATCATTGTTGTCTGTGCTGTTTCTGCACCACATTCAGGGAGCAGGTTGTTCGTCCTCCATCAGGGTGAAATTTTACCTGCTCAACTTACTGTCACTGCCGTGTTTTCAGTCTGAGGTTATTCACTGAAGACATTAATGTTGGATCTAAACTAGTGTTCTGCTGTTGCATTGAGGTGCTGCGTGACTTTTTCAAAGAATAGACATTTTTAATGCAACAGAAAATATTACTCTCTCATTTTCCTATCTTGATGTTAACTTTTCTTTATAAATTGTAAATCTGGAAATGTGTATATATAAATAAACCCACATTTTGTGAACTGCTTGTTCATTGTTTTTATTCACTAGTAAAGGTAGACGTTTTCCACTCAATGCTCATGCAGTTTAGGTTAATTCTATATTACTTGACTACATGTTTTTATCTACCTACTTTAAAATTTTGAAATCATGCAAACATAAGTATTGTACTTAATATTTTTTATTCAATAAATTAGTACAAAAAATATTTTGCAATTAAACAATGCATTATTTTGCTTATTACTTTGCAGAGTGATCAGATGCTTATCAGTTAATTTTAAAGAGCTTTTTGCTTGAAAACTTTCACAGGAATGTAATTTTGGTGTCTTTGCTCTACTTCAGTACAGTCAGATCATCGGCCCTCCAAGACACCAGATGAAGTCACTTTACCAATTTAATTAGCAGACTGCTGTAAAAGAGGAGAATGTGTGTAAAAAAAATAATTTCTCGTGGAAGCAAAGCATGTAGCCATGGTCATTGCTTTAAATTGGCTACATGTGCAAGAAAATTGTTGCACATTAAAGACCAGTTACTCAGATCACGGTCCATGACAGTTGCTTATAGTTGGCAGCATGGGATGGGAGTACATCTACACACACAGCGAGACAAGAAGGGCAACAAAAAGCCACATCCGTTCAACACAAACAACAGCTTACACAGATTTTAGTACATTATGGAAACAATTGAGCTTTGTGTCCCTATCAACATGTTTGGATATGACAGATGAATGATCACATTCATAGTATTTTTTTACAAACAAAAGTTTCCTTAATCTTTTCCAGTGAAAGAAATGTGGTCAAATTGAGCATGATTAAGTCTTAACTGTTAGCACAGTGAAACAATTTACATGAGGTAGTTCTGGGTTCTGAGGCATCAGGGATTGAGCATGAGGTGGTGGCAACCTGGGTTGTCACATGAATCATTGTTTGTATTTGATGACCTTCTATTTAACCCTAAAAGACCAAGCAAAATTTAATAAAACACTTTTTTTCAGAGACCACCATGTCATCAACCCAATCAGTTAGTGATTTGTAGAAATAAACCCGACATACCAAATGAATGTAAATGCTGTTTTAGTATGGCATGTTTTTTAAGTTTAAAGATTTCTTTATGGTTGGAAAACACTGATAAAGACATGATCATAAACACTTCAGTTAAAATGGGGGGAGTGGTGGCCTAGCGGTTAGAGAGCAATTCTGTCCTGGAGAGGCCAAAAGTACCCTGGTTTGAACTGCCACTCTGGGTCCCTGAGCGAGACCCTTAGCCCCTGAATGCAAGCCAGACACCACACAACGGCAACCCAAAGCTCCCAAAGGGATGGTTTAAATGCAGAAGATAATTTATCCATTGCGAAATCAATAAAGTCTAAGTTATTATAAATTCTAAATAATTTCAGGTAAACCCAGGTGATTAAGATTTTTTTTCTGTTCTGTTAAAACCATCCAAAAACAGTACAAATCAATTGTTAGATATGATTTTTAACTGTTCACATTTATTTCTTGTAGCTTGCTTTAAAGGGTTATATATGAAGAAACCGATGCTCTATCATGATCCTCTCCTGTGGAACCAGTTCCCAGTTTTGAGAGTTTTGGTGCTTCCATTTAGCTGTGACAACTTCCTCACCTGTACCATCAGCTAAGCTATTGCTGCTAACATCCTTAATGTTCTCCTTCTATAGTTGATACCCTTGACCCTGTCTTTCTGTGTTTAGCCTTGTGGCTCTCCTAGACACAGCGACTGAATGAGCTATTGCTTTAACTAATTGTGTGTACTGTTTTCACCCTTTAGATTTTACTACTGGTTTAGGGCTTATATGTGTGGCTTTGTTTCTCTAGATGAAGCCATCGAAGGAACTACTGCTGCTATTAATTCTCTACTTTTCTTTAACATAGAAAGTACTCCTGGACTTCTGTGTTTTCTGTGTCTGCTCTGTCTTCTCAAACACCCCAGTTAGGGCCAAGACTAACTGAGCCAGGTTCTACTGGAGGTTTCTGGAGTTCTCCTCTCCACTGTCACTACATGTATGCTTAGTATGAGGGATTGCTGCCAAGTTAGTGACTTAATGTTTTATAACTAGGATAAAACCTGAATTTACACAACCAACACATAATGAGACTCTAAATTTTAGATTTTCAATATCTGTAAGGCATAATTATCAAAATTAACTAGGAAAAAAGTTTGAAATCAAGTTGCTCCTTCGAGCAACTTGATAAACTTGTTTGTCAATAGAAAATGTATCATCCGTATAGGGTAATCTTGGTAGAATGCACATTCTAATGAGAGCAAGCCATAATAAAGGTAAGAAAGCGGTCTAAATCGGTCTAACTCTGCTTTTATGGCATCCAGGACAGGTGTATATTTAGCTTTGTACAACAATTCAAACGATGCCGTTATAGTTACGCCCAGATAGACAAATGGCCCGAGTGCGTGGTGCGCTCTCTCCAGCCGTATACGTCCTGCGTCCATCTGTATGTTGAGAAACAGAGGTAGCCATGACTCAAGAAAGTTAATTGGATTGTTTGTTTCGGAGCCCTCAGCCAACCCCATCAATCGAATATTCAGATGTCTGCTGTAATTTTCATTCATGTCCGCCCTTTCAGACAACAAACCGGCCTGCTTTTCAAGAGCCCCAATCCTTGCCTCGTAAGCCAAAACAGATCCAAGGCTAGTATCCTAGCTTCTGCTTCATCAAGTCGTGTAATACTGATGTTAATATCTTCGGTATGTTGACGGACGGTTTCAGACAATGGGCCCAGCTTATTTTCAATTACTTTGGTTATGTTAGCCATCATTATCTCAAAATGCCTTAGCCATGGCAGGGTGGAGATCAGCCCTGCCTGCGTCGGGGCTAGAAGCCCCTTCGCCATCTTGATTCAAATCACAATCCACCACTGCTGCATCATTTTTACCTCTGTGCTTCCTTGGTTTACCCATGTTGTCAATGGATTGTGGCCAAAAAGTTCCCAAAGACATAATCCGTAATATCACCCAAAGTTTTAGAAGATCAGTCAGTCAGTCATTTTCTACCGCTTATTCCATAGTGGTTTGCTGGGAAGCTGGTGCCTATCTCCAGCAGTCTATGGGCGAGAGACAGGGTACCACCACAACGAACCGGCACAGCACCCCTATTACTGCGGCAGCCGCACCGATCCATCTGTCGATCTCCTGCTCCATTCTTCCTTCACTCGTGAACAAGACCCCGAGATACTTCAACTCCTCTTCAACCTGAAGAAGACAAGCCACCTTTTTCCGGGCGAGAACCATGTCCTCAGACTTGGAGTAGCTGAGCTTCATCCCAGCTGCTTCACACTCGGCTGCGAACTGCCCCAGCGCATGCTGTAAGTCTTGGCTAGAGGGGGCCAGCGGGACTATGTCATCTCCAAAAAGTAGAGACAAAATCCACTGGTCCCCAAACCAGACCCCCTCTGGCCCTTGGCTGTGCCTAGAAATCCTGTCCATAAAAGTTATGAACAGGACCGGTGACAAAGGGCAGCCCTTTGTCTGAGTGATTTGTCTGTCAAAATAAGGTCAAAGTTCCCCACCTTCGGTGAAGTGGTTGATTAAACAGTGACATCTAGTAATAGTTATCGATTATTACTGAGAATTTAATACTTGTAATTATCAAGGGCCTTGAGCCATAATCACAACACCAGAGGACATCTCTGATTTCGATTCGTAAGTAATGACTTTTGGTTAAGAATTTTTTTTTTTCAAATTATGATTTTAAATTATAATTCTTGATAAATATTAATTATTTAAGCTGCTCTACCAGAGAAAACAAAATGTTGGATTTGTTTTATGCAAATGTCAAGGACTCATACATCTCTAAAACAAGACCTCCTTGAGGCAAATCAGATCACAATCTGCTCGAAATATCAGCCCCTTGTCAGACGCAACACGTAATAATGAGGAATGTGAGAAGATGATCACAGGAAGCTAAATAAGCCCTGCAAGGTTGCTTTGAGGCTACAGACTGGGACGCACTGTGCCAGCCACATGGAGAGGACATCAATGCCATGACTGAGTGTGTAACCGACTATATAAACTTCTGTGTGGATAACACCATCCCCATCAGAACAGTGAGATGCTACCCCAATAACAAACCTTGGATCACCAGTGACCTGAAGGACCTGCTTAACAAGAAAAAACAGCCTTCAGAGAAGAAAGACAGGCAATTATTGAGGATTATACAGAAGCAACTTAAAGTCAAGATAAGAGACAGCAAGGAGGTGTACAATTCAATTCAATTCAGTTTATTTATATAGCGCCAATTCACAACATATATCGTCTCAAGGCATTTCACAAAAAGTCAGGTACATACATTCCAATTAATCCTAACCATTGAACAGTGCAGTCAGATTCAGTTATTTATTCAAATTGAATAAAAAAAAATTCTATCTAAGGAAACCCAGCAGATTGCATCAAGTCAGAGATTTGTAGCATTCATTCCTCCTGGATGAGCATGTAGAGACAGTGGTCAGTCACTGGCGTTGACTTTGCAGCAATCC
The DNA here is from genome assembly GCF_021462225.1 of Girardinichthys multiradiatus. NCBI lineage: Eukaryota > Metazoa > Chordata > Actinopteri > Cyprinodontiformes > Goodeidae > Girardinichthys > Girardinichthys multiradiatus. The sequence continues at coordinate 43,938,255 of NC_061807.1, forward strand.
TTCATACTGAGCATGCATGTAGCGACAGTGGAGAGGAAAAACTCCCTTTTAACAGGAAGAAACCTCCAGCAGAACCAGGGTCAGTGTGAGCGGCCATCTCCCACGACCGACTGGGGGTTTGAGAGAACAGAGCTGAGACACACAAAGAGAACACAGAAGCACTGATCCAGGAGTACTTTCTATGGGAAGGAAAAGTAAATGTTAGTGGATGTAGCTCCTTTAGTCGTTTCATCTAGAAAGAAAGAACAGATAAACTCAGCCAGTTTTCAAGGTTAGAGTCTGAAAGAAGAAGCTGGAGAGCAAGCTCCAGCAAAACAATATCAGAGATGTGTGATCACGGATGAAGAAGATCACAGGCTTCAAGCAGAAGGATGATCAGACCGATGGATGTCTGGACAGAGCCAATGAACTGAACACATTCTTCATCAGGTTGAGTTCAGAAACAAGCTCAGCATCCTTCTCTCCTGATCAGAGCCAAACAGACATCCCACCCTCCTTTGACCCACAGCTTTCCTTTCACACCTCAAATGTTTTATCTTCCACCTCAGCCATGGACCCTTCTGGTTCTACATGTTGACCTTCAACCAAATCAGAAGATACTGATGCTCCCTTTGCCTCCACTTTCCACCTGCGTGTCTCAAGAAGTCAGGTGAAGAAGCAGCTGAATAGACTGAACCAGAATAATGCCACAGGTCCAGTTGGTGTCAGCCCTGGAGTTCTGACGGCCTGGACAGAGCAGCTCTGTAGGATTCTGCAGCACCTCTTCAATCTTAGCCTGGCCCAGAAGAAGGTTCCGGTGTTGTGGAAGACCTCCTGTCTTGTTCTAGTACCAAAGAAAACTCACCCATCAGTCCTCAATGACCTGTTGCCCTGACATCCCACATCATGAAGGTCCTAGAGAAACTCCTGCTGGTCCACCTGAGTAAGCAAACAATAAACTACCCTCTTCAATTTGCTTATCGCTGTGGAGTTGGAGTTGCCATCATACACCTGCTTCAACAAACCCACTGTCACCCACAGGATCATGTTCTTTGTTTTCTCCAGCGCATTTAACACAATCCAACCTGATTTGCTTTGTCAGAAACTCCAGAAGACTCAGGTGGAGGCCTCAACAATCTCCTGGATCAAAGACTACCTGACAAACAGACCACAGTTTGTGAGACTGAAGGGTTGTGTTTCTAAGCAGGTAGTCAGCAGCACAGGAGCACCACAGGGGACTGTACTCTCACCATTCCTTTTCATTCTGTACACCTCAGACTTCCAGTACAAGACAGACTCCTTTCACCTGCAGAAATACTCGGATGATTCTGCAGTTGTGGGGTGGACCAGAGATGGACAAGAAGCTGAGTACAGTAAGGTGGGGGACCACTTTGTGGCATGGTGTGGAAACAATCATCTCATCTTGAACGTGACTAAAACAAAGGAGATGATTGTAGATTTTAAGAGAAACAGGAAAAGGTCAAACACTATTTCCATCATTGGAGAAGATGTGGGGGGGTATAAATATGGAGTGGAGACTTTTAAAAAGTTCAAAACTTAAACAAGCTCAACAAGATAATAAAGAAGGCTGGCTCTGTTCTGGGGAAAATGTGAAAAAGTTCACAGGGTGGAAACTTTTGTAAGTCACTGCACTCATTTCCAAAATATTTTTCTGATAAACTACAAAGCAGATTATTTGAAATTACGAATCAGACAATTAGAAGAGCTGGGAGATAGAAATTTGGGAATGAGCCTTCTCTGGTCCCCAACAGTTGGCAGACAGGGGCAGGGGTCCATGTGGATGTACATTTTTTTCTTTGTCTTTTTCAAGCTGGGTTCAGCCAAGTCTCAGAAATCAAATTTTTACCACCTGACATTCATCAACAAATCCAGAAAGGGTACTCCAATTTTCCTATTCCATCCCAGGTACCCATTTAATTTGGTCTTGCTTCGTTGAAGTCCAACAATTACTTAGTCTAACCACTCTTCTCATGCCAGTTAACCATAAGGAGACTGTAACAGGGGCAGAAGTCCTGGACAACCCAGTCCCACAACAAAGTTAAAGCAGTGATTCAAAAGCAGTCAGATGAGGAGATCTGGGTATCTCATCTGACTGCCATGTTTTCTCACACTCCTTAAACCTACCAACGGTGACCCAAACAATGGGTCATTGACAAGGAGAGAAAAAAAACTATCCGGATGGGGCTGATGGCTTCCAAGATTAATTATTTGTCAAGGAAATTTTACTGGAGATGTTTACTACAAAGCCCAATCCTTCAAGCTCAGGCTTTTTCCTTCAACAGAACAACAGAGCTTCAGGTTGTACAGAGGCATTAATCCACAGCTGGCTATTTGAAGATGTTGCAGCATGCATCCTTGATTTGGGTAGACCATAGGGAAGCCTCCTTGGGACACACATTTCACTCCCATTTATGTTTATTATCTGTTAATAATTTTAAAGCTGCTGTTTTTTTTTTTCAATTTCTTTTTGTACATGGGTGATTGTTTTAATTATTGTGATTTACTAAACAGTAAACTTTAAAAGGCACTTGATTGGCTGGTTGTAAATAGACTGTCTCTTACACATTAGGATAGAAGCTATTATTTTTTGCAGCACAATCAAATTAAATCAGCGGGTTTTTTAGTTAAAATGGAAGAGTGTCTAATTAAACCACAGACAAAATAAATTACCCTTGTTGTATTTCAGACAAGTGTCAGACTGAAGAAGAGATGGCTCTAAATGAACAAATAAAAATAGACCAAAGAATTAAATTCTTATCTGCAGGAAAGTGACTTTCTTAGACAAATCAACACGGCACATCCTGGCTGAAGCAATGGTGCAAAGCAACTTTGACTATGCTGCCATGTCTTTGCTACACGGGCTCTTCATAAGTTCTGAAGAACAAATGAAAGACAACTCAAAATTGCATCCACATGCTCATCTTGATCCTGGCCACATCAATGTTACATTGGTCAACACTAAAGAAACATTATTTTAAAATTTTACCCCCTTTTAAAATTGTTACAAATAAAGTTCCAACGTATTTAATAAATGCCATTTAAATTGTAAGTCAGGCTCATCAATATTCCCCTCTAGGACATTCACTGGATTTCTTTCCTTATAATTGCAAAATTATTATGATTAAGATCAGTTTCTTGTAAAGCGCAGACATTGTCAAATAAAATAAAAACTTTGTTGGGTAAAAAAACAAAAATGCTCAGAAAACCGTCCTTTAAAGTGGTTCTATAACTGCACATACATTTATTTTAAGGTGCCCAGATGTTGAAAGTTTGGTACGCCCTGTTACAAACAACCAAGAGTACTAAATGTGCCTTTATCTTTATGTATATTTTCTTTTTTATATATATATATATATTTTTATTTTTTTTTGGTTTATTGATTTTTTGTGCTCTTTTTTCTTTATAATGGCTCTGGCTGTATGTTTTATGTATTTGAATTTGGAGGACCTCAAAGGAAATACAGGTCCTTTTCAAAAAATTAGCATATTGTGATAAAGTTCATTATTTTCCATAATGTCATGATGAAAATTTAATATTCATATATTTTAGATTCATTGCACACTAACTGAAATATTTCAGGTCTTTTATTGTCTTAATACGGATGATTTTGGCATACAGCTCATGAAAACCCAAAATTCCTATCTCACAAAATTAGCATATCATTAAAAGGGTCTCTAAACGAGCTATGAACCTAATCATCTGAATCAACGAGTTAACTCTAAACACCTGCAAAAGATTCCTGAGGCCTTTAAAACTCCCAGCCTGGTTCATCACTCAAAACCCCAATCATGGGTAAGACTGCCGACCTGACTGCTGTCCAGAAGGCCACTATTGACACCCTCAAGCAAGAGGGTAAGACACAGAAAGACATTTCTGAATGAATAGGCTGTTCCCAGAGTGCTGTATCAAGGCACCTCAGTGGGAAGTCTGTGGGAAGGAAAAAGTGTGTCAGAAAACGCTGCACAACGAGAAGAGGTGACCGGACCCTGAGGAAGATTGTGGAGAAGGGCCGATTCCAGACCTTGGGGGACCTGCGGAAGCAGTGGACTGAGTCTGGAGTAGAAACATCCAGAGCCACCGTGCACAGGCGTGTGCAGGAAATGGGCTACAGGTGCCGCATTCCCCAGACCTGGGCTACAGAGAAGCAGCACTGGACTGTTGCTCAGTGGTCCAAAGTACTTTTTTCGGATGAAAGCAAATTCTGCATGTCATTCGGAAATCAAGGTGCCAGAGTCTGGAGGAAGACTGGGGAGAAGGAAATGCCAAAATGCCAGAAGTCCAGTGTCAAGTACCCACAGTCAGTGATGGTCTGGGGTGCCGTGTCAGCTGCTGGTGTTGGTCCACTGTGTTTTATCAAGGGCAGGGTCAATGCAGCTAGCTATCAGGAGATTTTGGAGCACTTCATGCTTCCATCTGCTGAAAAGCTTTATGGAGATGAAGATTTCATTTTTCAGCACGGCCTGGCACCTGCTCACAGTGCCAAAACCACTGGTAAATGGTTTACTGACCATGGTATCACTGTGCTCAATTGGCCTGCCAACTCTCCTGACCTGAACCCCATAGAGAATCTGTGGGATATTGTGAAGAGAACGTTGAGAGACTCAAGACCCAACACTCTGGATGAGCTAAAGGCCGCTATCGAAGCATCCTGGGCCTCCATAAGACCTCAGCAATGCCACAGGCTGATTGCCTCCATGCCACGCCGCATTGAAGCAGTCATTTCTGCCAAAGGATTCCCGACCAAGTATTGAGTGCATAACTGTACATGATTATTTGAAGGTTGACGTTTTTTGTATTAAAAACACTTTTCTTTTATTGGTCGGATGAAATATGCTAATTTTGTGAGATAGGAATTTTGGGTTTTCATGAGCTGTATGCCAAAATCATCCGTATTAAGACAATAAAAGACCTGAAATATTTCAGTTAGTGTGCAATGAATCTAAAATATATGAATATTAAATTTTCATCATGACATTATGGAAAATAATGAACTTTATCACAATATGCTAATTTTTTGAAAAGGACCTGTATTTCCTTTGAGGTCCTCCAAATCCAAATACATAAAACATACAGCCAGAGCCATTATAAAGAAAAAAGAGCACAAAAAATCAGATTTTATCAGAACTCTTATCTGTTCTGATGTGGTAACCAGTGGGATCCTCCATGGGAGCTGGAGAGTGTTTCTTGGGAGACCCCTGATAAGTAGAAAACAATGGATGAAAGAGATAGCCATTTAAAACGAATTTAAACTTGAGCTGAAAGAGTATACCTGCATACAGTTCAACAAATGAAGTTAATATGTTAACGTGGTTTGGAACCAGGGCCACACCCAAACTACACCTCTAGTTACCATGCAGTGTACTTATACCTAGTTCACCCATACCTCAGTCTGTCACAATCTTTCAGCCCCACCCCCCTACATCATTTTTATCTTCTCCTCTTTGTTGCAGGTTCCATCTGGGGGGTCCAAGGTGGGCTCGTGAAAAAGACGTTTTCTTAAAGACTGCACCCCCACCCTGAGTCACCTCCTCCCAGGCCTTCTGGCAGTCTCGCCAAATGGCCTAAACCCTCACCTTCACTTCATCCATCCTCTTGACTTTTTCCTTCAATAAAACCTTTAATATGTCTTTGTGGCATGGTCCTTCCTAATGAAATGTACAATATGAAAATAAAATAAGTCATTTACACTTTTTAATCGTTAAAAGAATCAACAATACCATTAAGTTATTTAAAAAGTCGTCTAAAAACACTTTTCCCATGTAATTTTCTCTTTTAAAACAAGTACTTTGTGAAATTCTCTAATGAAACTGGAGGAGATAATTATTTCTTACTTCAAGATGAGCAAAACTGTATTGAAAGCTAGATAAAGAGCTGACTGTGACCCCCACCCCATGTTTCATCAGCACATTTTTTAGCATTTTGGAAAACAGGAACCTCTGGGATATTTCACAGCAAATGAAAGGTGAATAGTTAAGTTGGTAACACTGCTTGTTTTAATGGGTGTAAAAAGAAATATACATAATGGTGATAGAAAACCACTGAAAACACAAACATAACTTTATATCAATGTCCCATCAACAATGTTTTACCAAAATTAATTTATGATCTCTTATAAACATATTTCACTTGTTAGGCTATATCTCAGAAGCCATCAATGTATGAAGACAGTCCGACACAATTTCAAATAAGAACTTAAAAAAAGAAAAAGATTTGACCAAAACTGAGGAACATCATGAGCATTAGTTGGATTATCTTTCTTCATAAGAATATTGTACAAAGAGAGATGGTGTACATAAATCTTAGGAAGCTTTCAGTGTCTTCACTTGAATCAAATTGAATGAATCTTTCAAACAGCAATGGTGTGAAAGAGGGCGGCTTTTCATAAAGCAGCACGGCTCCAAACAGCCTGCAGGAACTATCAGAACCAGTTCATTCATTTGTGTTCTTGATTTCTGATGGCTGCTGCTTACTGTTAATGTATGCTCCTAAAAACAGCACTTTACTTTCCTCAGGCTGAAGACCATTTTCAGGAGAGTCACTACCTGGACCTGCGATCTTTTCTGTTCTTGTCGAGGGTTTTGTCCATAGTTTTTTCATTGTCCCCTCTACATTTGGGACAGTACCACTTTCCCTTGGGTTTGTAGGTGAGACCCACACATGAGAAGTGGAACCACTCAATGTGGCACTGGTCGTTGTCGCAGCCGATCATCTCACCGTAAGACACCTGCTCGCAGAGACAGTAGGTGGGCTCATTGGGATCGATGGTAAAGTCGACTGGCGAGGCATCTCGCTCCTGTTTGGATTTGCGTTTTTTCTTCTTTGAAGACTTGGGCTTCTTTTCTCGTGGTGGGGGTAGGGGCAGTTCATCAAGAGGATCATCCACCAGTGAGCCATTGGCAGACAGGTGGGTGGAGTCGCGGCTCTCACTGTTACGCTGGCGTCTCGGGCGCCGGTTGGAGACGCGTTCAGGTGCTGGGGATTCCTGGATGCTAGACCGCCGCTCCGTGGTAAGCCGCTCCGCTTCACTGGGCTCCTGGAGGCAGAGAGAGTGAGAGTCCATTTGACGGGAACGGTTTTCCACCAGATCGGTCATCTGAGTCACAACATGGATTTTCTCATCTCCCAGCTCCTGGCTGAGGATCAGCGCTCTCTGCAGCTGGATCTGTAGCCGCTTTCTCTGAGCTGTGTCCTGTTCACCTTTGTATTTCTCAAACACTTCATCCACCTCCTTCAGCACCTCTGCAAAGTAAGGATATATCAGTTAATGTGAACGTTGAAACACCTCACCAATTTTACAGTCTGATATATTAATAATTATTGAAATGTGTAGGGATTAGGCCTTCGCTCAACACTGCTCCTCCTACCTATTAAGCCATAAAAGTCATCGTTCTATAAATAAATGTTGGTCAGCATTTTGCTAAATATTTTTGCTTGTACCTCGTTATTTTATTTTCAAAGAATACTTTGAGAAGTGATGGAACGCATTTATTTTCTTAGTAATATCCAACCTCTAAACCCGGAACTTTAAACATACCTGTTGGACCTGAGCAGGACGATTAAACGACCTTTGTTATCAAATGAGACTAAACTAAAATGATCTTTGCAGCTGTTCTAAAATGTACTATTTTATATGCAGGCATTTCATTGACAGTTCAGAAAATGTCAGAGATGCGGTGCACCTCTACAGACATTACACACATCTGAGATCTCCATTGGTCCGGACATAGCCGACACTTCTTGGATGTGATGCATGGAAACACACAGATCCACCAGGAGTTGGACTTTGATCAATAAGGACAGTCAAGGAAGGGAGAGAAAGGAGGGCTGAGCCGCCGTGAATTCCCTGCCTACAGGAAATGACGGCACCCAGATGCTGTTTGGGGTTGATCAGGAGAGTCTGTCCGGCTCTGCTGCTCACAGAACTGAGTGGAGGGTTGGAAATGTTAAAATCCAAGAATATTTGTGATCTTACAGAATCCGTCAGGGTGTGCTGGTATCTGTCCTGCAACGCGCTGTTTGGGGACGTTTCAGTACAGAGTCTGCTCTGCACCCTGCCTCGACACGAAGCAACAATGACGGCTGAGGCTCCGTTTCCTGTAGTGTGGGCTTTGTTTTCAACAGTCTGCAGTGATGAAGCAACAGCTTAGCCATGTTGACCCTCCCAGTCTCGTTCTTATTGAAGATAAGAGCCTAACGTCTTACAGCAGGTCAAAAATCAGCAGTGCACCAGCGGTCCCTTCTATGTAGCATTTTGGACCAGACGACATGATAAAAACGGTAGATTATGGTACAAACTGGCACAGACGAGATTATGCTTGGAAATTCATACTTTTAACAACATCACACCCGTCTGTAGCGTGTTTCTAGCTTCGGCATCAGTTAAAACATCAAAGCTACGTTTTTATTCCACGTTTAAGTGTAATCTGTGTGTTCAGTGATAATCAACAGGGTAGCTTTATGGTGTTCAGTATTCTGGACCTCTAATAAGAAAGTTTCTATTCTTCTTTTATACAGCCCTAATTTCTACAATTTCTTTGCGCCGATTCCGCCACTGAAGAAATACGTTTCAGGATATATATAAAATCGTGTTATAGCTTTCATGTGGACGAGCCGCGATAGAGACATTTTAAATACTGTAAGCAGTTTATGAAGTCTAGTGTAGCACCACAAACAAACAGGGCATTCTCACCGGCGGATTTCAGGCTTACTTCTGAAACATTTGGCTCATCATGAGTGTTTGGCCACATTTAACACAATCACATTACTGTTTATCAGACTGAGAAGGAACAAGAACGGCAGGCTTTTCACAAAATGGAAACACAAGGTTCGCGCCTGCTCCTCCATTTCAGCAAACCTTTCCGCTCAGCTGTCAATGCTTCCCAATTTTACCTACGTAGCTGGACTAAAACAGAAAACATGCAGACACAGTACCTTGATACTTTGCATCAATTTCTCGAAGCAGAGAGACGTTTCTTTGTATGTCCAAAGGCAGGGACTCCACACATTCCAGATAATCCTCCACATAGTTCACTAGTAGCTGCGACTTGTCCGAATTCTGAAAATGGTGGCCTAACATCATCTCTGCGATGCATAGAAGAGCAAAATGCACCTGAGAAAATCAGAAAGATATACTGTGCAAACCTAATGCTTTGCGACTTTGCAGCTTGTAGGGCAGTTCCAAGCAGCAATTCACTTCAAACAAAACTCACTCAACTACGCATGCGCGCAGATTTTCCCTTATGGTACCGCAAGGTTTCCTCTCATGTTGTCGTCAGTGAAGGCGGGGCTTTAGATCTTGGAAGTCCTGCGATTGGTACTACTCTTGTTATACTGTACTGTCAGAACTTTTAACTAAAAATAGCATCATTACATTCCACTTACCTAAAAATTTATCCTATGTAAAATACAAATACACCGGTCACGTTTTTTTCAATGTTAAATTAAAATTAAAGTCAGTTAAAGTTCAGAAATATTTCTGGTCAGTTAATTAGTGTCAGCTTCTTTGGTGTTAAGGAAATTAACAACAGCTGCACTAAAGGGGCAACAATGAGATGACCCTAGAAACAGGAATAGTTTTGCAGGTGGAGGCCACAGACATTTTTTCCTTCCTCATTTTGACTGCTTTTCAATTGTTTTGCATTTAACCAGGGTCAGTGTAACTGCTGGTAGCATGAGGCAATACCTACACACGTGGAAAAAATTGTTGGTACCCCTCGGTTAATGAAAGAAAAACCCACAATGGTCACAGAAATAACTTGAATCTGACAAAGGTAATAATGAATAAAAATTCTATGAAAATGAACAAATGAAAGTCAGACATTGCTTTTGAAACATGCTTCAACAGAATTAACAAAAATAAAAGTCATAAAACAGGCCTGGACAAAAATGATGATACCCCTGAAAATAATGTGACCAAAGGACCATGTCAAATCAAGGTCAGTCAGTCAGTCATTTTCTACCACTTATTCCATAGTGGGTCACGGGGGGAGCTGGTGCCTATCTCCAGCAGTCTATGGGCGAGAGGCAGGGTACACCCTGGACAGGTCAAATCAAGGTGTGTCTATTAATTAGCATCATAGGTGTCTACATTCCTGTATTCAGTCAGTGGGCCTATATATAGGGCTACAGGTAGTCACTGTGCTCTTTGGTGACATGGTTTGTACCACACTCAACATGGACCAGAGGAAGCGAAGGAAAGAGTTGTTTCAGGAGATTAGAAAGAAAATTATACAGAAGCATGTTGAAGGTAAAGGTTATAAGATCATCTCCAAGCAGTTTCATGTTCCTGTGACTACAGTTGCACATATTATTCAGAAATTTAAGATCCATGGGACTGTAGCCAACCTCCCTGGACGTGGCTGCAGGAGGAAAATTGATGACAAAACAAAGAGACGAACGGTAACAAAAGAGCCCGAAAAACCTCTAAAGAGATTAAAGGTGAACTTCAAGCTCAAGGAACACCAGTGTCAGATTGGACCATCCAACGTTATTTGAGGCAAAGTGGATTTAATGCGAGACAACCAAGTAGAACACCATTGTTGAAAACAAATAATAAAAAATCCAGACTGGAATTTGCCAAACTACATGTTGACAAGCTACAAAACTTCTGGGAGAATGTGCTATGGACAGATGAGACAAAAATTTTACTTTTTGGCAAGGGACATCAGCTCTATGTTCATAGATGGAAAAATGAAGCATATGAAGAGAAGAACAGTCCCTACTATAAAACATGGAGGAGGCTCTGTTATGTTCTGGGACTGCTTTGCTGCATCTGGCACAGGGTGTCTTGAATCTGTGCAGGGTATAATGAAATCTCAAGACTGCCAAGGGATTCTAGAGAGAAATGTCCTGCCCAGTGTCAGAATGATTGGTCTCAGTCGCAGGTCATGGGTCTTGCAACAGGATAATGACCCAAAACACACAGCTAAAAACACCCAAGAATGGCTAAGAGGAAAATTCAATTCAATTCAGTTTTATTTATATAGCGCCAATTCACAACACATGTTGTCTCAAGGCACTTCACAACAGTCAGGTACATACATTCCAATTAATCCTAACCATTGAACAATGCAGTTGGAGTTAGCTTTTTATTCAAATTGGATAAAAAGTTTTTCTATCTAAGGAAACCCAGCAGATTGCATCCAGTCAGTGACTTGCAGCATTCCGTCCTCCTGGATGAGCATGTAGAAGACAGTGGACAGTCACTGGCGTTGACTTTGCAAGTTTTATTCATTATTACCTTTGTCAGATTTAGGTTACTTCTGTGACCATTGTGGGTTTTTCTTTCATTAACCGAGGGTTACCAACAATTTTGTCCATGTATGTATACCCTACAGAGGTTGCACAGGCAGTCCTCCTCCACATCAATATGTGCCATTGCCTGAAGGTGTGCTGTGTCTCCCAGCACAGTCTCAAGAGCATGGGGAAGATTCCAAGAGACAGGCAGCTACTCTGTAAAAGCTGGACAGGGCCGTCAGAGGTCCTTAACCCATCAGCAGGTTCTGTTAATAGATAACAGCAGGTTCATGTTACAGATGTGAAAGTGTCTGGAGTAGCTGCGGTGTTGGTCTGGGGAGGCATATCATTGGAGGCCTGGACAGTGATGCCCTGGTCAGGATCTGGGAGTAGATAGCCCAGGACACCACCCATCATCTCATAAGGAGCATGCCCCAATGTTCTCAGGCATGCGTACATGTAGCCATAAAAACTACTGAGTATTATTTTGATTTGCTGTAATGACATTTCAGCGAACTGCACTAGCCTGCCGCATCAGTTTTTTTAGTTTACATTTTTCTGGAACTTTGGATCTCTACAGCACCTCCACAGTTACCATGGGCCTCTTGGCTGCTTCACTGATTTATACTCCCCTTTCTCATTCTTTCAGTTGTGGTGGACATCCATTTCTCCTCATGTTCAGATGATGAATTGAACAGAGCTCTTCGAGATGTTGAAAACTTAGGATATTGTTTTAGAACTTAACCCTGTTTTTAATTTCTCTACAACGTTCTCCCTGACCTGTCTGCTGTGTTCCTTGGTCTACATGGTGCTGTTTGTTCTCTGATGAACTTCTCCGGCCTTCACAGCTGGATTTATACTAAGAATAAATTGCCCTTAACTGGTCTCTATTTAGTAATTAGGTGACTTCTTAAAATGCTTCATTTTTTAGCAGATTAGAACAAGGGACTCCGAATCATGAAGTACTTTTTCAGATTTTCATTTGTAAAAAAACTGGAAAACCATGCATTAATTTCTTTCTATCTCCATTATGTACTACTTTCTGTTAGTCTATTACAAAGGTTTTAATGAAATAAACAAAATTTTTTGTGAAAGACCAACAAAAAGTGGTATACAATTGTGAAGTGGAACAAAAATGATATATTATTTAAAACATTTTTTACAAATAAAAAAACTGAAAAGTGCAGTGTGCAAAAGTATTCAGCTCCCTTTACTCCAAGTGCAACCAATTGCCTTCATAAATAGCATGATGATTGCTAATGACTAAATAGAGTCCACCTGTGTGTAATCTAATCTCAGTACAAATACAGCTGCTCTGTAACGGCCTCAGCGGTTGGTTAACAGAATATTGGGGAGTAAACAGCATCATAAAGTCCAAGGAACACATCAGACAGATCAGGGATAAAGTTGTGGAGAAGTTTAAAGCAGGCTTAGGCTATAAAATAAAATTCACAAGTTTTGAACATCTCAGGGAGCTCTGTTCAATCCATCATCTGGAAATGGAAAGAGTATGGCACAACTGTAAACCTACCAAGACAAGGCCGTCCACATAAACTTACAGGCCGAACAAGGAGAGCACTGATCAGAGATGCAGCCAAGAGGCCCATGGTGACTCTAGAGGAACTGCAGAGACCCACAGCTCAGTTGGGGGAATCTGTTCACAGGGCAACTATTAGTTGTGCACTGCACAAATGTGGTCTTTATGGAAGAGTGGCAAGAAGAAAGCCATTGTTAAAAGAAAACCATAAGAAGTCCCGTTTGCAGTTTGCCAGAAGCAGTGTTGGGGACACAGCAAACATGTGGAAGAAGGTGCTTTGGTCAGACGAGATCAAAATTTAACTTTTTGGTCAAAATGCAAACCGCCATGTGTGGTGGAGAACTAACACTGCACATCACTCTGAACACACCATCCCCACTGTCACATATGGTGGTGGCTGCATCATGCTCTGGGGGTGCTCCTCTTCACCAGGGACAGGGAAGGTGGTCAGAGTTGATGGGAAGATAGATGGAGCCAAATACAGGGCAATCCTGGAAGAAAACCTGTTGGAGTCTGCAGAAGACTTGAGACTGGGGGGAGGTTCACCTTCCAGCAGGTCAACGGCCCTAAACATAAAGCCAGGGCTACATTGGAATGGTATAAAACAAAACATATTCGTGTGTTAGACTGGCCAGACCTAACCCCAATCAAGAATGTGTGGCAGATCACCTGCCTCCATCTCATCCTCCTCTGTAAACTCACACCAACCCTCTGCATCTCCTCCATGAACTGTGATTTTGTTTCTTTTGTCCTCTCTTTCAGCGCCATATTCCACGTACTCTGTCTAGCATATTCACTATCCCTCTGCATATGTCCGGACTATCTCAGCCTTACCGTTGCCTTGTTTTTGTTTCTGCTATCATCATACATCATTGCAGGTCAACACAAGCGCTAAAATTATGAGATGCAGTTTTTAAAAACCACAACACCAAAAAAAGAAAACAAAATCAATACAGAAGAGGGTTAAATTGTTGAGCGTTTAGAGTTTTTTAAAGCTTAACATTGTTGAAGCACCACCAATTCTGGATCCTAAACTTCCCAATCTGCAATTTGTAAAGCACCCTGAGTTTAGGCCATGAAAGCAATTTTAGACATTTATCTTAAGTTTTATTGTTAAAATGTAAGATTTTTAGAGAGGTCAGTTTTTATGTCGACTTCTGAAATTCCAAAAAAACCACATGTGAAACCTATGCAGACAAAAGCCTGTCGTGTTTGGGCTTGTGTGTCTCAGGGAATGCATTTCTGACAGATTGGGTGAGCAGCTAGTCACAAGACTGGGGTGAGAACAAGTCTGACAGAAACAGCAACATTAAACTGTGTCACAATGTGTGGTTAAGAAACCCTTTTATTTCCTCTTTATGTGTCACATGAGGTCAGAAAATATCTTCTGAGTTTTGTCAGCTGAGGAAATAAACCTCCTGATTTCAATTTAATTACATTTTATTTATATAGTGCCAATTCACAACACATGTCATCTCAAGACACTTTACAGTCAATTCAAACGAATCACACAGATTTCAAGTCAAGTACATACATTCCTATCGATCCTAATAAATAATTGATTCTGAATAAAACCCAAATTAGAAAAAAGCGCTACATATACTCTTTCAGATCTAATACTGATAATACTAATACTGCTTCTGCTGGTGTTATTGGAACTACACCTATTAAACTGTACATTGTTACTATTTCTGCAGCTTTTTGTTACAGTGACAGTGCCTGGATGGCCCTTTCTGTTTTTGGGTCTCAAGAAAAGGTTCATTTCTCCTAAAAAACATATCCAGAAATTTTAACCACAATTTATCAGCGATCCATGATTACGTATAACTATGGCACCCACCTACCCATAAGGTAATACATATTGAACATCTTCCATAAATACCACTTGGCAGTACAAAATGACTTCTGACCCCAAGTATGTTCAAACAGAATTTTGAATAACACCTCATTCTCAGAAAAGGATCGCACTCTAGTTCGGATGTTACAATAATTTATAGAATTAAACAAGCAGCTACATTTACCACTGTTACATTGTTAGTATGGCTTTAGTTTGAAAGTGCCTAGTATAACCCCTGCAGTCCTGACTATAAATTTTTACTTCTAACATAAAGGAGCACGGTTATAAGGGAGACTAACACACATCCTTCCTCCAGCTGAAAGCATGTATTGCTAACTGATATTTTTGAATAGCGCAGCAGGGAAATCATGTGAGGAGTCATAGAAACCTTCTGGTTTGTTCAGACTCTGTACACTGTAATTTCGGTGAAGGCCTCTACCCTGCCTTTCCTGCTTTCACATTAGTTTCGTTTCTTCTACATTGCTGTCTGGTAAACAACTTCTAATGTTTTGGAACTACAGAATGAACAGAGACACTTCCTTTTCTTTACTGTCAATATAAAAGCCCTGCAATTTAACTCAAAACACCTTACAGAAGCCTAATATGTAAATATACACATTTGTATTTATTTACAGATGATAACTACATAAGAGAAGCTATATAGCAAACAATAAAATTTGGTCTTTCATAATAATTGTTCTGCAAACACATTCTATTAAAAACAGTGAAAGGTGTGAATATGCAACTGGAATAACCCAGGACTTCTTCTGCAAAACAATAACTGCAGAAACAAGGATTGCACATTTAGATAGATCTTTAGATAGATCATATCTATAAGATGAGCTAATGTAAAGTTCAACAGTTCAGTATTACACCTCTAAAGGACACTTTAGAGGTGTAATACTCTAAAGTGTCCCTTTGTTTTAACTCTACCAAGTTTACTCTCTTTATTCTCTATTATTTACAGTCATTAACATTATAGAATTGCTTTTGGTTTTTTTTTTACATAGAAAGTATGCTTGCTACACATGAACAACACTGTAATAAATAAAAGGAAAATAATTTGATTTTAAAAGTTTGTCCTATTATCTTTTTCTAATTGTCCATTTCCATATCTTGTATATTTCTAAATTATTTTTTACTCTTCATAGCATTTGCAGTGCACCTTCAACAAATCAAAAACCGGTGGTAATACTCCTGTATTGATTACATTTATAAGACTGCAGTGAAAAATGTAATCAATAACCTTTTGGACAATTGAATCTTAACATATTTTGTTTCAAACAGCCACCAATATTATGGTAAATAACATTTTGGACATTTGATTTTTAATGTTGTTAACTAACCATCACAATGGATAATTGAATGGAGTGATGGAGTGATGGACTGACATGACGGAGAGGAACGTTCATTGCCGCTCAAAAAGTGGCAAACGAACGGCAAATGAACGTGTTGATATCATGGCTCAGTTATCAAAGCCAAAAATAGCTCATTTAGCAACCCCTTTAAGGTCACATGTACCTTTAACTACCATTGATATGAATGTATGTATGCGCGCTGGCAATTTGTTATATACTCTTTGTGCTTAAACTACACATTGAAATAAAGTTTATTTTAACTTTAAAACACTAACCCAAACAAATAAACTAGCCTTAAGGCTTAAACGCCTGTTAGCACTTAATGGC
Source organism: Girardinichthys multiradiatus (assembly GCF_021462225.1). Classification (NCBI taxonomy): domain Eukaryota; kingdom Metazoa; phylum Chordata; class Actinopteri; order Cyprinodontiformes; family Goodeidae; genus Girardinichthys; species Girardinichthys multiradiatus. The sequence continues at coordinate 43,954,549 of NC_061807.1, forward strand.
CATTAGTGTTAGCTTAGCAGGTAGCCTGCTAGCACTTAAATACTTTAGCGTCACAAACAAGCAAAGCACGATGAAATAAACAATATTTTGACTATTATATATCCTAAACTAATATTTCTCTCCCCAGACACCACCTCTTATGTGAACTGTTCTGAAGAACAGGACAGGGGTCCAGGGGCAATGAGAAGCTGTGGTTGGTGTGAACAGAGGAGCCCGAACAACTGCTTAACTTTTGGTCAGTCTATGATCAACAAGTACACGAGCATCAGATTATACTCAATTTTGTCTCCAAGTTTTGAAGTAGCCCAGCTCAGCCAGGTCAGTATGTTCAGGTGCAATGTCTCTCCTTTTGCTGCTCTGGATGAGCCACAGGTAAAAGAGTGGATTCTGCTGCATGCAAGAATTTATAGTTCTGATTGATACAGGAAGTAAGTACATTAGATTTAAAATAGTATAAGGAGTATAACAGATAACAGTAACAGATGCTGCTTTTATTTTGAAGCACACAGTTCGTGCTTCCTCTGATGTTGCAGTACCTTGACTCAGGCATGTCTTTATGTAAGGAGGTGGATCACTCTTTTTGCGTGTTAGGCTAGTGTGAGGAACACTGAGCAAGGCAGTCAGTCAAGACCTGTCACCATGCAGTCAAGACCTGTCACCATGCAGAAAGTTGCTGTGTTGATCCTTGTTGCTTGTTGTGCTCTCACAGGTAAGGGGAAAAAGATCAAAAACATCTTTGAACAGCTAGTTAAAGATTGCAAATAGGTGTACGAGTAAAAGCAGAATGTACTGTCACTTTATTTAATACATGAAATATTTAGTTATTATATTCTGTATTGAACTGATGCTGGAGTATCATCACTGTGTTACAGAGTTTGATATGTCTGCTGTAAAAAATTATGCCGGAGCTGATTATAACAGACCTCGTTGTGACTTCCTGGATTGTTCAAAAACCACTCTTTCGCTTACAGTCACAGCTCCAAGTCACATGACTGCTGAGAGATGATGGCGGCTTGTTTCTGCATGAATTTTGTTCTTTTGCTAAAGCCTATAGTTGGAGTGAAAAAAGCACTGAAAAACATGGGCCATCTTGGGCCGTTTTCAAAATCTCCAATATTGACAGTTTTATTTTAATGATCAAATAATCCACTTAGGTCAAGCCTTGAACACATGCCTGAAGTCATCTTGCAGAAAAGTATTTACATTTTATATTTTGGCAATTGTGTTATTTAGAATTAGTTTAAATTTACTTTTCTGATATGCTTATGATCTTTGTTTATCTGCCTTGCTTAAAAATTGTATTGTAACAAGCTTTGAATGCTTCAGTTACCACATATAGATTCTTCCTTACAAAGCCCTGCTTTGAAAAAACATTGCTTGACCTAAATCTGCTGTCACACAATTCGATGCATTAAATATTTAAAGGAAATTTGGTTGCCAAGATAAATAAAACCAACCCACATGGAGTTTCTTCTTTTCATGTTTGCTGCATTTTGTTTTAGTTTTACAGTCTAAAAGAAAGGTTGCTTCCTTTTGCTGTCTGCTAGTAGCATCATACATCAGGCAGACACTCTGTGAGGCTGTTACTTGGGAAAACAGAAAAACAATATTTCAAAAGTACTACTTTAGCTCAGTGGTGGAAAAATAAATATTGAGACTCATTTTCCTCTGTCTTTTTCATTAAAGCACGGTCATTGGCAGAAGACACAATTAAATCCAAACCGTCTTCTTCTATGAGTTCTGCAGAAGCGTTTCAAGTTTCAACCTCTACTGCTGGACTCAATACTACAACGGCAACAACTAAACCCACGACTAAACCCACGACTAAACCCACAACTGCACCCACGACTAAACCCACGACTAAACCCACAACTGCACCCACGACTAAACCCACAACTAAACCCACGACTAAACCCACGACTAAACCCACAACTGCACCCACGACTAAACCCACAACTGCACCCACGACTAAACCCACAACTAAACCCACGACTAAACCCACGACTAAACCCACAACTGCACCCACGACTAAACCCACGACTAAACCCACGACTAAACCCACAACTAAACCCACGACTAAACCCACGACTAAACCCACGACTAAACCCACGACTAAACCCACGACTCCTAAACCCACAACAGCACCTACACCTACTCCACCTACCAATTTGACTGTAGGAAACTATAATCTGACGAACGGCAAAGAAATTTGCCTGAAGGCTCAGATGGCATTACAGATCAGACTGGAAACACAGAAGGTATGTTCCATCAGCTACCTGAAAGGTCTTGTTAACTACTTCAAGTCTTCAAATCCAGAAAAAGATATCTTATTATTCACATTTTTTCCTTTCTCAGGCCAATGGAACCTTCATTGTCCAACCATCTAAAACTAAAACTTTTGGTGGATGCATGGAAATCAAAGCTAACCTGACCATTTCCTTCGAACAGGGCTTCATTACCTTCCTCTTCAACAAGGTACTTTTTATTTCCATCGTACAGTTGTCCCCTTCAGTCATTGTCCATTACACTAGAATTTAGAATCTAGAATTTAAAATTAGAGTATTTTCTGTTTACCATGACCGGTAAAAAGGACATGTTTGGTTCTAAGGAAGTCAGTGGGTCCAGTCAATGTTTTTGAAAGAACCAATGTTCAATCTGCAAACGTTTGATGATGAAAAATCAACATTTTCATAGAAATTAGAATTAGAGAAAAAAGCTTCAAAAAAGGGAAGTACATTTGGCAAATTGCTTCTAAAAACAAACTTCCTTACCCAAATGGATCTCTGGGATTCTGTCAGTGGTTAAACGGATTCAGTCTGATAGATAGAAACATATAGTAATGATGATTCTATTTAACATGGAACCATAATTTGAATGAAAACATCATGTTCCAATAAAGTAGAATTTAATCAAGCAACTCAACTTGACACAGGAACTACCCCGTCTGATTCTGGTTCAGCTGATCTTATCATGAAATGATATTGTTTCAAGTTTCATCAGTGCAATTGGAGCACATTGTACCAGAGAATGCTTAGCAAACTGCATTTAACCTGCTTTCCTAAGTCTGCTTTTGCAACAGCATCCAGATGTGTAGCAAAATGAAACAGATCCAGACAGTGCCAATGGCCCTTAATCTGATATATTAATGCACCAAATAACAACTCAACACAATCCATGAGATAGATTTTTTTTTTGCCAGTTACGCCACAGCTTCTTTTATTTAAAGCAAAAACAGAGGACTGATTGTAACTTCTGGAAAAGGACTTCAATGAGCAAAAACTGGTAATCTGGTTATTATTTCCTTAACCGGCTCACAGTGTTGTCTAATAATCCTTAAACCCAGGGGTTGAATTGGGTCAGGGCTCTTCAAGATGCTTTAGTGGTTTGTTATCTGCTGCAGAGTTGATCAAGTTTAGATTCTTGAAAAGTAGTAAGATAGCCCTTTACTAAATCTAACCGCTAACTTCAGGTTCCTGTTTGTCAGACTCAACACAGAAAACGTATGAAGGCCTGTGGAAAAGGCAGTGGTAATAAAAGGACAGCGTCAGTGATCAAAATGATTTCTGAATTGATAACATCCAATTCATTAATGCCCTCTTATCTTAGCAAGCTGGCTATAGATGTTTTCTGAACAGTATTGGAATTCACAACAGAGACAAAACTAAACTCTTGCACTAAACCTGTGGGGTAGAAGCCTTAATATGGTGGCCTAAACAAAAAGAAAATTATTTTCTTCAATTTAAACAAATCTACCGAAACTTCCTTTAGTAGAAATGGTTAAAAAAAAGCTATTTTCTTTTAAAGGAGCATTAAGCTTTTGCTTAGTAGCTGGACTGAAGGCAAATATGGCTCTCAGGGTTAAAAAGGTTGCTGACCCCTGACCTTAATACAGACAGAATAAGTTGCAGTGATGAACTTTTTACGACACCCTGCTCTGTGTGTAAAACGCCCAGTGCTGTTACCTGGGCAACAGGCTGGTCCCTGGGGGATACAGCTTGTCAATCTGCAGAGCCGTGCAAATAGTTAAATAGACCTGAAAGGTTAAGATGGAATTCTTATCTGTTCCAGAAGCAGAGCTGAGCAGCTTCTGTTTCTAGATGAACCTAGACAGATCTTTATCCAGGTGGTCTGGTTAAAAGACACGGGAGCTTAAAATCTCAGGTGTTTAAAGTATTTACACTTTATATCTTTGAGATAGAAAGCAAATAAAAACTGCTGTATAAAATAATTGAAATTATATAAAGAAATAAGAACAAAATAAAAGGTGCGTACAATATCAGGAAAAAGGTTCTGGAGCTAATTTCTTAATGCTTGCCTTCTATGCATCAGGTAGTCTTTGAAACACCTTCAGAAAGCCTGGAAAACTACTTATTAGGACTGCATCAAAGTTTGATTTTTAGCTTTAATTAGCAACTCCAGATTATTATTATCTGAAATTCATGTGAAAAAGAAACAGGAAAAACCGTTGCTGTGTTGCTGAAGTATTATGCGTACAGAGCTGGACAAACAGTGGAGCATTGAAATAATCAACATGATAAATACTATTTAAAGGGATGTTTGGTACTTTCTTGGCACTTGCCTACTCTGTCAGAGGAACAGAGTAGGCAAATATAGCAGCTAACGGGGAAAGTTTAGATGACTCATGTTCTCCCTGTCTGACAATCGAAATAGAGTCGATCACCATTCAAGGCAAGTCCTTGCCTTATTATTCTGCATTTGCATTTAACACAAATTGCTTGCAGTTAACTAGCAAGCCAAGTAGAGATTTCCCAAACTGAGTGCATTCTGAATGTGTTTCACATGACCCTCAGTCACTTCCCATTAACAGTTGGAATAAAGTATTTTAGTACATAGGCAGCTGTAAATTAACTGTGAACCAGAATCATACGTCACAATAATTTTGCATTTGCTTTTGGGGATTCCTTTTATTTTATCTGATTCACACCTTCAGAGTTTGACAGTTGTTGAGATATGTTGTACATTTTCTGGTGAAAACTTTACAACTTCCACAAGTTTTTCTACAGGAAGGAGAGCCTTGTGATTTTAATATAAATGCTGTATAAACAGAGATGTCCATTAGAATCATACTATTTATAGCATTCATTAATATTCTAGCTAAATTTCAGTGAAGTCTGTTATAAGTGCAAATGAATAACAAGTTGTCATGTTTTCTTTTATTCCCTCAGAATGTTGCTAATAATACCGTCTATGTTGATAGTGTTTCATTCAATCTTAACTACCCCTTCACAAAGACAGGTGAGTTAAAGACACTCCATCCTGCTGATTAGATATTGGACTCTTCATATTTGATCATTGCATATGCAATAAGATAAAAAAAAACTTATTGGATTTCTTCCTTGTTTGTGCGTCTCTCAGCATGTGATGTCAGTAACAATCAAGCCTTTTTCTGTCCAGTGTAGTCCAACAAGTTTGCTTTAACATGTGATCTCATCTAATCACCACTTTCTTTTGTGAGAAACAATACAGTCTCCTACAAGCACCTGATAATTACCTTGTCATACTGTTTCAGGAACTCAAAGGTACATTGCCAACAATGCGTCGCTGCATCTGTTTGCTGCAAAGATTGGACACTCCTACTCCTGCAGGGAAGAGTCTATCTACATGGGATCTGGACTGTACCTAGATGTCAATAAGGACAGAATGCAAGCCTTCAATATTACTAACAAAGACTTTGGCTATCGTAAGTGTTCCTGAGAGAAAGAAAATACAAAAGACATTAGCTTCAAAACACGAGCAATAATATTTTTGCGAGACACTTCTTCCTGTTTGAATAAAAAAACAACAATTTAGAGCAATAATATACCTGCTAATGTACATGAAAGTATATAAAGGTGAAGCCTGGCTCCAATACATTTGTATAATTAACTGCTCAGTTTGCTTTGCTTCTTGCAACGCTTTGCTTGCTCTGACAGTACGTTTGCACAGAGGTCCTTGTGATCTGCAACAGTTTGGTGAGAATGCTGTGTCTCAAGAAAAGCAGGTTTAACTAGAATCTAAATGCACCAGCAACAAAAATCCTTAACAACATGAGTTGAACTTAACACTATCTGTGCACACATGGAAAGAAAGAATACTTGTTTTTACAGAATAGCTCTGTTTTTTAGGGGTCTTACTGAAAGTTATGAGCAGTCAGTATCTTACCTGCAAAAAGTAACTTTGTGATTGTCTTCATTCTTGATAAACCCATGCAATTGCTGAGGATTTGTGAGAATTGGGTCAAGACCAACTGATTTCTGCCAAAACAGCGATCTTTAAATACCACAGCAGGTCGTGTCGGTGCTATTTTTTTGATTTTCCTCTTCAGGACTTTTCCTTCCAGTTCCTCTGACATGTTATGCTTAAAACATTCAGTTTTCATATTAGTCATTGTTGTCAACCACCAACCAACATCCACAGATGTATTTGTCAGTAACCATCCAATGCAACTTTGACAGCAGTAGAAAACATGATTTGCATGAGTTGCCAATATTTATAGCTCAGAGGAGGTTTAACATGCTTTAGGCTTGCTCCACTCAGGCAAGTTGCTAGCATTAGCCTTTGGCTAAAAGCTATATTTATACTAAGTGAAGACTCTTTGAGTGTTACCTAATACAGGGAGCTAGAATGATAATCCAGGCTGGAAATTTGATAACATTCTAGGCCACCACCTAGACTGAGTGAAGTTGAGTGCACTATGAAAATAAATGTGACTGATATTTCAATAATCTGTGCTCCAATCACATAAACAAAAAATATGTTCACTTGCATTATGCTATGATTCAGCCTTTTTTAAACTCACTACGAATATGACATTCAATCATAGTATCATACAACACATGAGAGGTAGACAGGTGGAGCACTGCAGATGTGTTGGTTTATTCTCTGTAACATTAAACAAATTTTAACATCAGAATCAGAATCAGAAAAGCTTTATTGCCAAGTACGTTTTTGGACATACAAGGAATTTGTTTTGGCGTAGTCGGTGCAATACAGTACAAATTAAACAGTATAAACATATCTACAATATAATATAAATATATGTGCACAGTTTTAAGTGAGTGAGAGTAAATATAGAGCAGTATAAGATGCAAGAGCAATACAACAGTGCAGGTGATCATTGTGCAAGTATGGCAGTGCTAGTAAACAACATTTAATGTTAAACCTCTATACAGTTGCCATAGTTGACAGGCAGGTTTTCTAAGTTGTATGCAGCTTCATGGCGGCATCCTCTGTAGCTAAGCCCACATTTACTAATAACATTTACAATATCAATAACACAAGACCTGCCTTCTCTTTCTGACCTGGTCTCGCTGAACTGACTTCTGCTTGTCACATAACAGAGTATGGATGTCTAAATTGCAGCGTCTGAGGAAAAAAAAAAGATTCTGTGCTTTCTCTTTGACCAGTTCCTTTCTCATGCTCTTGAATTTGCTGATAGACATCTTTCCAACCATGCATGCCTTCTTTGCTTTGCAAATGCAAGGTATACTGAACAGAACAGGAAGTGTTTCATATGTCAGCCATTTTCTGTATGAGTTGGATACATTGGGAATAATTTTTTGGCTTGTCTGATATGAGTGGCATTGAAAACATAAATCCAAATGGAGTTAATTTCTCCATCTTATCTTAAATCCTGGAGGTGAGGGTAGGCAAAATGATCAAATTGCTTGTCATGACTTTTGCTGTTCTTTTCTTTCCCTGTGTCTCTCTTATTCTCACTGAGTACTTCTGGCTGCTCTGCGAAATGAGATTAACATTGGACATAATCTATATTTATAAAGTTTATTGTATGTAGATCATCAAAGGTGAAGCAAAAAATATTCTAAAAGCATAGCCTGCATATGTGTTTTGTGCTCTTAAATTGTATTTGAAGGTTTCTGCTCTGACTCCTACTGCTGATGTCCACCACCTAAACATAATGTTTTTACATTTTAAATTTATATTACTAAGTTTGTTTTGGCCCCCTCTTCACCACTAGTGTTTATGTCTGACCTGCTCCCTTAGGAACAAATATTAATTTACAGCACTTTGCTGGATTAGTAGCAATGTTTTTCTTTTTCTGTTTTATCCTCTCTGTGCTCCATTTCTTCTCTATGGCTGTCCCTTTTGCTCCATTTTACAGCCTATAGGGAGCTGTCCAGTAACCTGGTGAATGAGGGGGTGTTGCTACTGCTCACAGTGCTCAGTCTGTGGGAGTGTCAGTGAGACAGATACCAGAGTGGGCCACATGAACGGCATGGATTGTTTATTTAAAAAAACTAGCGTGACCCAGACCGAGTTTTTGGTGCTGCCCCTCAGCAGTCTGAGACTTTTTCTTGGACTTTACATGTTAAAATTCACCAACACATTATGGGAGGAAAATGTTAACCTTCAAATGGGACAATGATTTAGATGTTGATTTGGCTTTTTAATTTTAACTCCTAAGATAAATTGCAGTGTTAAAGTTTTTATTTAAAATTACTAAGTTTTTGTGCTTTTTGTGTGTCGTGCAGCTGACCCTTGTCCAGCGGACCAGCCTGATTACCGCATTGCCATTGCGGTGGGAGTGACTCTTCTGGTGCTCATTATTATCGTGCTGATAGTGTACCTGCTGGGCCGCAGAAGAAGGGCAGCTGGCTATCAGTCGCTCTAAAGGAGGGACCGGCTATAGGTCTAAAAGAAGTGACCTTCTGTAACAGGGAGTTCTGGTAAAAAGGCTCTTCCACTCAGGCACCTGCTGCCACCTTTTACATACCCCATCTGTTACATTTTTTTGGATTTATTGCTGTTAATAATGTTTGAATCAGAGATACACATTGTAACTTTAAACACAGAGAAAAAAATACTTGCACAGTACATTAGCAAAATACATTTATACATAAAACTACACATTACACAAGTTTCACCCCAAACTTCATCAAAATGAAAATACACACATCACTGGCAAACTAAATTCTCTGTAAACTGACATTATCATGAAAACTGATTAGGATGTCTTGGTAAAATCTTTCATTATTGATTTGTTATGTAAAAAAAGACAGGGTAATAAAGAAATGGTAACATTAACACCTTTCTTTTAGTGTCCCTAGCACTATACTTTCACTATTTAGTGAGACAATTAGGCCTCAGATTTTAACCTGTGTTCTTTGAAATTTACAATCAGGTTCCATCTGAAAATTCTTGATAGATTTAACTGTCTTTGTAAATCTGTTGTTTTTTTTTAAGTAACATCCTGTTTGTAATCATCTCTTAAACATGAGATTAGTGGCTTATTTTATATGAGTGAAACAATAATCAACACAAAGGAAAAACTGAAAGGGATTATTTTGGTAATAATTGCAATGATTGCTGTTCAGCTGTCTTTCTTAGACTAGATTTTATTCTGTCCTTTCATTAAATATTAAAAAGAACATACACTGCTTTTTGGAAATCATAAATTATAAAGTGAAAAAATATGAAGTTTTGAGGATGACTTGAAGTTAGTGATTGAGACCACACTTAGACGATATTACATGTTGTAACAAAATCCTTTACCAAATTCCTGGTAACAGCAACCAGTGTTACCCCCACGACCAACACAGGCGCAAGAAGTCTGGGACAGTTTGGATTTTATTTAAACAAACACTATCAAGCAGTCAGTCAAGTCATCCAGTTACAAGAAATATGATTTTGTACAATTTCAGTTCTAGTAGCATCCTTGTTGTATTTTCTAAGTGTGGTTTACTGGTTTAACAGTGCAAATATTAAGATTTTGTAAACTTAATTTAACTGATTGGACTTTCACCTGTTCAAAAGAGAAAATGCAGCTTTTGCAGTGTTTCTTTAGAGCAAATGTTTCATTGGCATATGATTTTCTTAAGTTGTGTGTTTGCCCCAGAATGGCAATTTAACATATATTAGCTTTAGTTTATTGTTTTTTGTTCTTGTTTTTTTTTTTCTTGGTAGGCTGTCCCTTTTTCTAGCCACAGATACATTTAAGTTGTGCTCTAGAGATGAAACTTTTTAATGCAGAAACATAGTAAATTAATGACCACAACAGGACAGATTACTCTGTAGAAAATCCTAGGGATTGATGTGGCATATTATCTTCATCAGTTGATGTATCAGTAGGCTTTCTACTTGTATAAGATTAAATGAAAAAGATTCTAAGTGCATTAGTAAAAACCTACCAAGAGAGTCTAAAGGGAATTTCTTGTAAGGGATCATTCCAGTTGTCATTAAAAAAGGGAAAAATAAACAAAAGAAAAACTGAATGAAGAGCATTCATAATATCCAGTCTAACTTTTTCTGCCTTTATCCAAATGAATGGGTTACTCTGGTGAGATTCAGCAAAGTTTCTTGTGTAGGGAGGAGCGGTCTCCTAAAATATGTTTGATGAAACTAAACCATGCTGTATGGTCAGATTTGCTGAGAGAATTTGAATTGTTTTAAATGAAACATAAATCTTGCATGCTGTATTGTAAAAGTCTTGATATTGCACTGTTAATACATTGAAAGTCCTGACGTTGTTGCACTGTGGTGGATTTACACTAATGTAAAATACAGCAGTAGGCAAAAAAGGGACATTTTTGTTTTGATCATTTATTTGCTGCATATGAACTGTTTTGCCAATTGCTTTCTTCATTTGCCAATAAAACTATATTTCTAATATGTTTGTATTTATTGTGGGACATTTTGTGGGAGTTGGTAGCACTGGTAGCACTGCTGTCTTGCAGCACGAAGGTCCTGGGTTTGCCTCCCGGCCGGGGATCTTCCTGCATGGGATTTGCATGCAGGAAGTTTGCATTTCTCCAAACCTGATCACAACAACACCCCAACATATAAACATGAACGTAATAAAATTATTCTACTTACATTTTAACCCTAAATTTATTATTAAAGTACTATTTAGACAAAATAAGGTTTAACAGCAAAATAAACACTATATATAAACTTACTTAACTTGGCTCCCACAAAACTGATTGAAGTGCTTTATTCTGAGCTGTTTGATTTGCTGTGCAAGTGTGCTGAATCACGCAGTGTGGATGCGATCAGCAAGGTGCGTGTGGTTTTTTTCCAGCTGATCCTAAATCAGCCAGGAGTTAGATGTTGGACTTTTAAAGTTTTCCATTCAAAGCAGTTGCGGTGTGGACCTCGTGGGCTGACCACTCCTTTGTCCCAGTTTTATTACTGGAGTTTTTCCACTGAGTTCCCGCCTCAGAGTTTTATGACCCTTTTTCGAGATTTGGCGCAATCAACTGCTAGTGGCTAAGAGCACAGCCCACCATCTACCAGCTGATCGCCACAATCGAGACATCAGCACACCAGGAGGGCTTCTCTTTCTAAGTTTACCCAAATTGCACATTTTGTCCATAAAACGGCTGGTTTGATCTTCATAGACACTCAGTGTGCATTTATAGTATTTTATTATTATTGTTAGGTAGTCATTTTTATCCCCTTTGTGGTGAAGGATTTTGGACCAGAGTAGTAATCATATCAGGGTTATATGGTTTTAATACATTTTCACATCTATAGGGGTTGGACAATGAAACTGAAACACCTGGTTTTAGACCACAATAATTTATTAGTATGCTGTAGGGCCTCCTTTTGCGGCCAATACAGCGTCAATTCGTCTTGGGAATGACATATACAAGTCCTGCACAGTGGTCAGAGGAATTTTAAGCCATTCTTCTTGCAGGATAGTGGCCAGGTCACTACGTGATACTGGTGGAGGAAAACGTTTCCTGACTCGCTCCTCCAAAACACCCCAAAGTGGCTCAATAATATTTAGATCTGGTGACTGTGCAGGCCATGGGAGATGTTCAACTTCACTTTCATGTTCATCAAACCAATCTTTCACCAGTCTTGCTGTGTGTATTGGTGCATTGTCATCCTGATACACGGCACCGCCTTCAGGATACAATGTTTGAACCATTGGATCCACATGGTCCTCAAGAATGGTTCGGTAGTCCTTGGCCCATCTAGCACAAGTATTGGCCCAAACCATCACTGATCCACCCCCATGCTTCACTCTGGGCATGCAACAGTCTGGGTGGTACGCTTCTTTGGGGCTTCTCCACACCATAACTCTCCCGGATGTGGGGAAAACAGTAAAGATGGACTCATCAGAGAACAATACATGTTTCACATTGTCCACAGCCCAAGATTTGCGCTCCTTGCACCATTGAAACCGACGTTTGACATTGGCATGAGTGACCAAAGGTTTGGCTATAGCAGCCCGGCTGTGTATATTGACCCTGTGGAGCTCCCGACGGACAGTTCTGGTGGAAACAGGAGAGTTGAGGTGCACATTTATTTCTGCCGTGATTTGGGCAGCCGTGGTTTTATGTTTTTTGGATACAATCCGGGTTAGCACCCGAACATCCCTTTCAGACAGCTTCCTCTTGCATCCACAGTTAATCCTGTTGGATGTGGTTCGTCCTTCTTGGTGGTATGCTGACATTACCCTGGATATTGTGGCTCTTGATACATCACAAAGACTTGCTGTCTTGGTCACAGATGCGCCAGCAAGATGTGCACCAACAATTTGTCCTCTTTTGAACTCTGGTATGTCACCCATAATGTTGTGTGCATTTCAATATTTTGAGCAAAACTGTGCTCTTACCCTGCTAATTGAACCTTCACACTCTGCTCTTACTGGTGCAATGTGCAATCAATGAAGACTGGCTACCAGGCTGGTCCAATTTAGCCTTGAAACCTCCCACACTAAAATGACAGGTGTTTCAGTTTCATTGTCCAACCCCTGTATATGAGAGAAGCGTTTAAGTTTATTTTGTGCAAGAGTGATTTATCTGTCAAAATAAGGTCAAAGCTCCCCCACCTTCGGTAAGCGGTTGATTAAACACTGACATTTAGTATGGTTTTGTGGTTAATAATGATCAATTATTAATGATAATTGACTGATTGATCATTATTAAGGGCTTTGAGCCCATAATCACAACACCAGAGGACATCTCTGATTTCTATTCATAAGTAATAATTTTTGGTTAAGAAATTGTTTTTTGGAATTCTGATTTTTAATTATATTTTTTGATAAATATTAATTAATCAATAATCATAATCCTTACAAAGCTGTCAGGCTGAAGAACGAGGCCTTTGGGACTTCCTTGGTTGTCCTTGGGGACTCTTGAAGCATCTGACAGCTACCGGATAGGCAGGGGTCTAGCTTCTGTGGTTTTGGAAGCAAAAACTCTTGGGAGGGGAACTGCAGACTAGGACTAAGGACATCATCGGGTGGTGGAAGGAGCACTTTGAGGATCTTCTCAATCCAGGCGCCATGTCCTTCGCAGAGGAGACTGAACTGGAAGGAGAATCCAATTCCATCATTGTCGCAGAGTTCACTGAGGTACTTAAAAAGCTCGCTGGATTTTTTAGAAAGGGGACCAGAGTGTGCTCCAATTATTGAGGGATCACATTTGTTGGAGAGAAGCCTCTGACTGATGTTGAACCTCGGATCCAGGAGAAAACATTTTGCATACAGTCTAGTTGGTGGAAGAGCTGACCAGTGGTCCAGATGCTTACCCTCATGTAATTATTAAAAAAGTCATGGCAGTATGCTTCTATGATCTAGATGGGTTTTGTGGATCTGGAGAAGGCCTGCGACCATGTCCTCCAGGTATTTTGAGGTGGGAGAATAGGGTCTCTGGTTGGGTTTTAAGGGCTATCCAGTTTTTGTATTTGCCAAAGCAAGAGCTGTGTCCACATTCTCGAAACAAAGTCAGACCAGGGCTGCCCCTTGTCACCGATCCTGTTTGTAGTGTTCATGGACCGAATGTCAAGGCGTAGTTGTGGTGAGGAGGGTGTCTGGTTTGGGAACCTCAGGATCTCATCTTTGCTTTCGAGGATGGTGTGCCCTGGAGCTCTTCGCTACTGTGTATGAAGCAGCTGAGATGAGAGTCAGCTCCTCTAAGCCTGAGGCCAAGGTTCTCGTCCAGAAAAAGCTGGACTACCCCTTCTGGCTTGGAGGACAGTCTCTGTCTCAAGTGGAGCAGTTTAAGAATCTTGGTGTCTTGTTCACAAGTGATGATAGGATGGAGCGGGAGATGGACAGACAGATTGGGGCTTTGTCTGCAGTAATGTGAGCCTGGTTTAGTCGATTATGGTGAAGAAAAAGCTAAGGCAAAAAGCAAAGCTCTCAGTTTATTGGTCTGTCAATGTCCCAACAACCCACCTAGAGCCTTTCAATATGAATTGGAACTGAAAGAATGAGATCTATGAAAGTAAATCTGCAGTTTTGTAATTGTAGAAATTTGTTTGTCTTTCATAATTACAAAACAACTGTTATACCTCTTCAGATTTTTAAGTACAAGTAAACAAATTTTGTTCTGTAAATCACATACCAAAAATCTCTTACATTCACCGTTTTGCTTCAATTGATCCAAAACAAGTTGTGTTTTTTAAAAAGTGCATTATAATACTTCTTCTTCATCTACTTCTTGTTAGGTTTGAACAGGCAGCCCACCGGTTACAGGACAAACCTCTACCACTGTGTCTACCATCACAAAGCTGGGACCAATTTAGAACTAGTTTCCTATTCTCCAGAACAACATATTAAGAGCTGCAGCGCCAGCAGAAAATACGTTTCTGTTGGGTTAAATTGTGCTCAAAAGTTGAGAAAAAGCCCAGTCACAAGGCAAATGTTTGCCGTTTTGAATGTGTGACAATTGCCCCTAAACACCTACCTACTTTAAGTGTCAGGTGTCTCTGCCCGCTGGTGTACTTGTAGTTCTCAGTGTCGAGGGCTGAGTGCTTTGGTGTGTGCCGGCTCACACCTGGGCACTCCCCAGGCCCTGGCACTCTCTGCCAGCTCAGACGCATTTCTTACCTGCTCCTTGCTTGCTTGCATTGTTTTACTATTAACTTTTGACCTCTAATCAAAATTGGCCTATTTTTTATCTATTTGTTTTTACTATTTTTATCTTTATTTTTTCCAAAGGATTTCAAATCGTACCCAAAAGAAGGACAAGTCGATGCTAGCTACTCAGCACAATATGCCTTCCTTCACCACAGAGGACATCAACAAACCTTTACAGAAATTGCCTGTTTTGGATATGAAAATCCATAGACTAGATGTAAATGTTGTGGTTAATATGGGGTACAGTGATAATTCAACTCTGCCTGTGATCCCAAACAGTGACAGCCAACTGAACGACTCAGCCAGCAAACAGAATGCTGAGAATAAACCCACCGGCAGCCCCCCTGGCATGTTTTAGGCACAAGGCCAAACAAAAAAATCAAAGAAAACGACTCAGTGGAAGATCTCTGCAATTAAATAAATCAGAATGGCCAGAATTACAGAGCAATGACCCCGTTTCCCCTGGAAAAGGAAGACTTCAACAGCTCACTGTTGTCACAGCTGATAGGAATGAGCTAGCTGGAAATAATGGAATTCCCCTCCAAAACAGATTTGCCCCACTACAGAATGAAAACCAAGAAAATTATCAATCTTCTAAGAACAATAAAAGGTATGAGAACAATCTTCATTCTAAACAGCCTTCTCCTAAGCTGCCAGAGAAAGAGCGCCTCACCGGGCCAGGGACCCTAATAGTGGGCAACACAGCTGTGGATGGGATTAAAAACCTCTGCCACAAGAAAAACACATAAGTTATGATTGGTACCAGTAACATGGTGTTTGATATCTCAGAGAATATTTCGGTAATCACAGAAGAGCACCTGACCCTAGAAAACCTTATCATACACTTTGGAGCCCTGGATGACATAGCTAAGAAAAAAATCAGACGTATTGAAGGAGGGTTCCCCCAGCAGCCTCGACCTTCAGCAGAGAATTAAAACAACAAGGATAATGCCGCCATCAACAGCTCCAGCAGAGATAGAGCAGTTGCCTGAGAGAGAGAGTTCATCACAAAAGATCTCCCCGCCAAATTCCACAGGAGAAGTGGACCCCCGAAACCCACCTCATCCCAGACCCCGACCCAGACCCACATAACTGTGCCCTCTCTCCACTGAGCCCGGTATTTGCTTTGCTGGATTTTACTGACAACATGAAATAATTTTTTAAGATTGGAACCCAAATGACTCTGACATCATCTCCATTCAACACCCCCTATGGCCGAGGCCTTGCTACTAAACCAGCATCTTCCATAGGCTGCTGAGTCTTACCACCTACTAACCGATCTCCTTTAAATCAAGATCTTCAATTCACTTCTCTGTGATACACTCTTGGCCACAGTGGTAACTTTATCATAAATGATCATTTCCAGGAAAAACACAGGCCCCTGATGGGAGATAGTTGTAAAATCTCTGTGCTTGTAAGAACAAAGCTAGAAGGATAAGAGACAATAATAAACAATCAAACTTAAAAGCCATAAACTGTCAGGTACAACCAAAGACAGAGTTAATATCGGCAACTAAGTCATCTAAACTGGCTTTATTGGACATTAGATCTCTGTGAGGGAAATCATTTTTAATCAATGACTTCATTATTGACCATAATCTTGATGTTGTGTTTTTTACAGAAACATGGTTACATGAATTTAATGAAGCAGCCATTCGGATAGTCAACGCCTCCGAACTACAATTTTCTTTGTGAGAGTAGACAGCAAAGAAAAAGGTGAAGGGTGCCCACTTTGTTTAAAGATTCACTAAAGTGTAAAGAGGTATTTCTGGGCAGATTTGACTGTTTTGGGAAAGAGCCTGGTCCAAACCATGTTCTTGAATATTTACAGGCCTCCTAAGTCCAAAACAAACTTTTTCAGTGATTTTAATGAGCTTTTAGCTGTGATGTGTTGATTATGACAGTTTAATTATTGTAGGAGACTTCAACATTCATATTGACAATCCTGAAGACAGAAGTGCAATAGAACTATTTGACACTCTTAGAAATTTTGGTTTGACTCAACATGTTAAACAGCAAATGCACAAACAGGGACATTTTTGGACTTCATCATCACTAAAGGTCTAAACATTTCCAAGGTGTCTGTAACTGATGTTGCTCTATCTGACCACTTTTCTGTTATTTTTGAAAGCATCATCTGCAATGACTCAGCCAAAGAGACATTATAAGAAAACGCATATTTAAGGACAGTGCTGCTTAAACCTTTAACCAGATTTACTCTTCTACCTCCACTTTGCCCTGTAACACTGTAGATGAGCTGGTAGACAACTTTCATTCTAAAATCTCGGACATCATTAATTCAATTGGTCCAATTACAGTGAAGGTCATTTCTGGAAAGAAAAAATCTTCATGGAAAAATGCTCTACCTGTGGAAAAAAAGGGAGTGTCGAAAAGCTGAATGCAGCTGGACTCCAGGTTCACTATAACATCTATAAAGGTATGTTTGTGGAGGTTGCAAGGTGTCTGCTGTGGTGGACTTAGGATTTTCTCTACTAAGATCAGCAAAACTAGGCAAGTAGGTATCTGTGCCTTTGTGGGCTGTCTACAGATGAACCAACCTCTCTTAATAAGATTTTGCATGAAATCTCTGGCAACGTGTGTGTCCCTTACATCATTCTTAATCACTTCTGTGAGGGTCTCCTGTGCATGCAGAGAGTTAATGGAAAATTATTGTGCCAACTTGCAGTTTAATACTGTTTCCTAGAAGGAAGTTATATTTTTTACTGTTTCTGTTGAAGAAAGTTGTTAGTGATTGGCGCATGTTAGTGTGAGTTCATGAAACATGCACCTATTTAACTAGTCCTACACACTGGTCTCTCCTTTAACGGACATGGAGACAAGCTCTGTTCTTGGGGGGGAGAGTTCGATGTAGAACTTAATCTGGTTCAGCAAAATAAGAACAGCAGCTGGGATGATGGTGTCAATCTTTTCTGACAAGCATCCAACCCACTTAATGACGTTGCATGTCACGGTTAGGAGGAATTTGTTACCTCCTGCTAAATGTGGGGCTGGTTCGACCCAGTTGGTCTGAAGGTGGAACCAAAGTAATGTAACCCCCCTTCGCTGAAGTGGAGTTTGACTGATTGGTTGGGATGGATAAAACTGGCAGCAGGTTAACCATCTTTGGATGTTGACCTGAGTGAGGTTGTAATTTTTCACACCAGGGTTCTTTAAAGAGCAAAGAAATGATGCATGACTGCATCTGGGAGGAGTTTTCTGGGTGGCTGGGTGCAGCTGTGTCCCAGAGGTGCCCATGACCGGCTCTGATGAGGGCCTGAGGGGTTCTTTGGGCTCCTCTAAGCTGGCAACCTGGTTGGTCACAAAGGATGGTTTGCTGCTTGTACCCAGTGGTTTTTGCACCTCCGCCTGGACCCAGAGTTGGTCCTGGTGGCAGTCAATGAGAGGGGCCAGCCTGTCCAGCAGGTCCTGGCAACCAAGAAAAAGCTCTTTGTTCAATGTGCACATATAGATGGGGTGCACCAGAGTCATGTCCTTGAGTGTGATGTCCAGCTCCACCCAACTAGTGATACATGATCGGTTTTGGGTGCGGCTGGTGATGCTTACATTACAAGCTTTGGCCTGAAATGTTTCATTGAGGGAGAGCATGGGTCTACTCACCTGCTCAAACATGATTGAGCACATCAGGTTGATCTCTGATCATATATTAAAATGGAAACTCAGTTTGACATGTCCTCTTAAACTGGTGGAACAGTATAAGTAACATGTATGTTCATTTTGGTTCAGTTTACCTGAGAACCTTGGAAAAATGGTTTGTGGTGTTTCTCCTGGAGAGATCCCAAGAGTTTCTTGGAGTTTCCCAGGTTTGTCTCCCCATCCGATCAGATAGACTCTGATGGTCGTGGAGACTGGGTCCACACCTAGTCATGCTGACAGGAGTTTCAGGTCTGGTTTAACTAGAGGGTCGGCTTCCTGTTTCAAGGGTTGTGGTGGCGTGGTGGCCTGATGCACCGCTTCTGTCACCATCTTGTGTAAGGCATCCTCCATCTCTTTCCCCATAATCCCTTCTGCGTGTTGGTTCCACCCTTTTCCATCAGTTTTACCTTTAGGCCTCAAGTGATGGTCAGGTCGTCTGTTCGACTGGAAGTGGTCCGGCAATTTTGACTGTGGTTGGTATTCAGTACCACCCCCCCGGTCCTGCTGACCAAACCTACGTTGTTCCCTGAACCTGTTCTTAACATGGGTTCTGGTTGAAGGCATTTCCTGATCTTCCAACGCAAGGCTGTTCCTTTCCGTCTGTATCTGTAAAACCCTAGCGTCGCCCTCTGGTCCCTAGGTTGGGCGAGCTGGTGTTTCCCACGCCATCTGAGCATATTTCCGGATCTCTTGCATGCTCATGGTCTTCATTCTGCAATACATAGTAACATCGTATCGCACACTTTCATGAAGGTTGTGGAGGAACAGGGATTTAAATGCATGTTCCTCCTTAATGCCTGGAGCATTGCGTCGGAGTAAACAGCTCTCAAGCGCCGGTAATACTCCCTGGGTGCTTCACTTTTCTTTTGCTGGATAGCGGAAGGACCAAGTGTGGTGGAGCCCCAGTCCGTGTACGCAGAATATTCTTCCCTTAAAGCTTCGCAGAGGGTTGAATAATGGTCTTGGACTGCAGGGGGCAGGCTCTCCATGAAAACATGGACGCTCCTGGATGTTGTCTTCCAGATGAGCTTCAGTTTTTCCCGTGCTGATGGGCAGTACAAATCTAAAAGACAGCGTTCAATTTCCCTAAGATAATCATCAATGTTTGACTCTGCATTATTAGGGTCGAAACACTCTATGTCTTTGGCCAGAGACTCAAGCTGGCGGGTGCACAATCCACTTTCAGGGATTGGTGCCGGCCCATCTGAGTCATCATCTGAGAGTTCACTCCGGCTGCACTCAGGGTGTGTCAGTGCATCACGCCTCATCCTCGGAGGAGGCAGTGGAGGCTGATCAGGGTACAACGGTGGGCCCTGTGCTCCCCTGACTCTGGTCCTGGGCAGCGGTTGAGGGCGGTAGGAACCACCTGAATCCCAGGGGCAGCTCTCCTGTCGCCTTGGCAGAGGTGAGGGATCATAGAGGACCGTACTACGAGTCAAGTTTGAAGGCTGCTTGCCTCTGTACCTTGAACTATTTACTCCTGCTGGATCCACAGCCAGGTATTGTTCATGGCTGCTGACTACAGTGGGGTTGGGCACCGGACCACTGAACCTATTCTGACTATTTATACCTGTTCTGGACTCGGTGGATGTATGGGGAACCCCATGAGCCTGGAAAGGTAATCTCTGGAGAGCAGCTTCTACATCCTCCAGATCTGACCTGCAGGTTCTCTCAGGGTATCGCAGGTATGGCTCACCTTCAAAGGTTTCAACCTGTGAGGTGGGTTTCTTTTCACCCCCCCATTCCTCCAAGGATGGGGGAGTGGCTTAGCTGCACTCAATTGTCTCCAACCTATTTCCAACTTCTGTTAGTTCACCTCTAAGGACATCCACCGTCTGCAAAGTATCATTCAACTCAAACTGCAGTTTAACACGCTGGTCAATTTCCAACATTAACCTTCGCTGATACAACAGAGGGAGCTGTCCTAACACATCTGAGCCCGTCTGTCTTTTGGTGGGTTTTTAATGACTTGGAGCAACTCCTGAATCCTGGCTTCACATTGCTCAATGCTATAATCATTGAGACCTTTACGCTCCTCTGGGGATAACAGAATCAATGACCCAATCACCTCTTGTGCCTGTATTCCTATGGGGTCCTCCAACATACCCATATCTCCATCTTTGGCCAAAATGCACAATGGTAATACACTGACAATGCAAACACACAAACTGTTTAGCTATGAACCACCAAAACGAAATTAGCAGCAACGCAAACAGGTTAAGCTGTTCTGTGATGAACGATAGCTAAATTAATTAGCAGCAACACAAACAGGCTAAGCTGTCCTGTGATGAATGATAGCTAAATTAATTAGCAGCAACAGAAACAGGCTAAGCTGTTCTGTGATGAATGATAGCTAAATTAATTAGCAGCAACACAAACAGGTGTATGGGTTTGCTTAAAATGGGCACACAGGTTTGACCGTTCAAGCTGTGGCTTACCCAAGTCTATGCTTTTAATGGGAAATCAAGCAAGCACACACAAAGGAGGAAAGGGAAAAAAAAAAAGAATTTTTGAAATAACACAAAACCAACTTCAAAATAAAATTTTAAAAGTGGGAAAAATTAAACTAAAACATTCAATGCTGTTCTTAGCTTCAAATAAATGTTAGTGTTTTCTAATATGGGTCATTTACCTCCTAGTTGGTCTACAAAGTTAGACAATTAAGTTAGTTTTATGAGTCAGACCAAACATGCTTCACACAATAAAACCCAGCAAAAACGCTTAAATTCTATCCAAAAGTGGTAATGAATGATCAATAACTTCAACTTTCAACTTAAGTTATGGCCTTTGATCATAGGTGATGGAATTATCTGCCTGTGTTAATGAACTAAGTGAGTAAAGTCAGAGTAGGAAATGCAACTCTCACTAGTGACCACCAGATGGTACCGAGTGTAGGTCTGCAATTTGGGGAAAACCAGCTGCAACTGCAATTTTACTCAATGGCCCCCCGATGTAGGTGTTGCTCTCTACCTGACTGGGAGAGTGTTGGTCACAACTTGTAGTTACACCCAACGGACACCGGAGGCAGATCAGAAACCTGTAGCAGGAATGTGGTTGCTGTGGTAACAGCCGATTGCCCCCAACAGACGCTGGGGATAGATCTGATGCCTTTTGCCTTTATAGGAATCTAATAAAGTATCTTTGTTGTTATTTAATTGCTATGCTTATCAGAGCTTATCAGAGGTTTTGCTGCAGTTAATGTTCCATGCATAGCAGGGCTGGCCAGCTGGAATTTAACTTTAAGTTTCACACCACAAGCTATACCAAATTCCACCTTGCATCCACAAAAACACCTCTGAACGATTATTTTATCCTCTGCAGCAGAACTGGGCAAATTCTAGTCAAGATATCCCCTAGATTACAAGCGCTTTCTGCCAAACTAAAAAATCTCACAATAAAACTTCTAGGTTCAACGGATATCACAATTGTTTAATTCTGTGCAACAGTGATAAATGGTAAATGGACTGAACTTATATAGCGCTTTTCCAGTCATGCAGACCACTCAAAGCGCTTTACACTAGAGTCACATTCACCCAATCGCACACACTAACGCTCACACATTCATACACCGATACGCAGCTCGGTAGGCAACTTGAGGTTAAGTGCCTTGCCCAGGGGCACATTGACATATGGCAGGAGGAAGCTGGAATAGAACCCACAACCTTGTGATTGCAAGACGACTACTCTTCCTACTGAGCCACAGTCGCCTCAATGATGTGATGTCTTTTTAAGGCCCACCCAGGGACGCCAATTGTTGGGATTATGATTATTGATTAATATTTATCAAGAATTATTATTAAAAATCATAATTTGAGAAAATTTATTTCTTAACCAAAAATCCTCATTCATAAATTGAAACCAGAGATATCCTCTGGTGTTGTAACTGTGGCCCAAAGCCCTTGATAATTACAATTATTAAATTCTCAAGAATAGTTGATAACTATTATTAGATGTCACTGTTTAATCAACCGTTTCTGCCGAAACATGGGGAACTTTAACCTTATTTTGACAGACAAATCATTCTTGGACAAAATAAACACAAACACCTTCTCTTTATCTATGTGAAATGTATTAAATCAACAGGCCCGATACAACTCGCTCTTCCGATTCAATAATCTTCACCTAATCAAACATACAAAGTTCTACACAAAAGGGTAAAATATCTAACTAAACAAAATAAAACAACAGCATTGAAAATCAATGATTATGAAATCAGCATTATGAAATCAAACCAGCAGTTATGGCAGTTATGGCAAAAATACAAAAGGACTATGGTTGAATGAAGCTCGGGGAGGCCACTCCCCAAAGTGTAGCTCAGTGGGACACAGGCAGTCATAAAACTTCCCCCAAGCAATGTTGTAAACCCAGAGGACAAAGAATAATACAACTTTTGGCGGCAAGCTAGTAAAGCACAAAGTTGAAGACAAAGAAAATGGTTGATTTTCACCATAAGGGTATTATAGCAGTTCAGTTCCACAGCGCACCTGCGCTCAGGTGTTCGCACAGTAAAAACACAACTTGTGAGACTCGGCGGCCTCAGAAATCAACAGCAATCAAGTTTCAATAACGTGAGGCATGCACATACAATTCAGAACACATTAAACTATATGTGGCAATTCTAAATCGTACTAACATCCTACTCTCTCCTGCCCACACTCTTCCTAATAAAGAAATAAAAGAAACGAACTAACTTTACTTGTTGAAGTCTTCCCTGGGGCAGAGAGGCAGAGAAAGGAGGGGGAAAGAGTTTCCATGGGTCTGTGGACAACTCAGAGAAGAACAGTCCGTTTTCCTTCTTTGTGGCCTCCTTGGCAGAAAAGTGAAAAATATGAGACTGTCACTAGTCGACTGGAACAAATAAAAACAAGGAGGAAACTTGCGTCTCCTTGAAATCTCCGTGTTTTTTTTTTTTTGGTTACGTGTTAAATCCACGCCTTCAATTGGTAAAGTTGAAAACTTACAAGCCTTCTTATTCCTGTAAGTTTAATTCACTTAGTTTTCTCGTTGGCCAACGGGGGAGAATGAATGAAAGTCCACGTGGGATTTTCTTCTCCAGAATGATGCGCTTCAGATGCCGGTAACTGCGTCTCGGTTCCAAGCTGAAAAGCGCCTCATTAAAGGGCTTACCTTACTATATATTCCACTGTGACGTCCCGCTGGGATTTGTAGTAGCGGACTATCCTGGGGTACAAAATGGCCGACAACGCCGGAAGGCCGGGTGGCGTTCAGCAACGTGCAAATGGTCCAATATTCAGCAAAACATGGTCCAACAAGTAATAATTTTTGGACCAATGGAAGAGCATTTAAAAGTTAGTACACAGCTTTAGTTAACACAGCTAGAAACCATCAATCAGGCTCGAAATCAGGGTGTAGTTATGGACTCAGACCTGAACCTTCAGAGCCATAAAGACAGTTACAAGATGTCAAGTGCAGTGTAGCGGAGGACCCCAAAATGCAGACGAGCAGGAAGCATCGTAGCGAGGTAGAAAAAAAAGATATAATGAATTAAACTTACTGCAGCAGGTGGTGGCAAAAACAAGCATGGACAAGCAAGCAAGACAGGCTTGGCATGACAGGCTGGGCAAGAACAGAGGAACTGAAAACTGTGATAATGTTTCCGTGAGGAGTAAACAGAACAGACGTGTATATATGGAGCATGAGCCAGGTGAAACAAGGAAACTGATTACAAGATGCAGGTGGACCAAATAGAGCTGATTGCTAAGGTTGACAGAGGCAGGGAAAAACAAAACATAACTGGGCAAAACAGAAATCTAATAACATAATCAAACCTAAGAAACATAACTGTCACAGAACATAAACCTGAAAGCACTATGAACTGAAAACATCCACAAGAAAACAAACCTAAAGAACTACAGCACCACCTCTTAAACAATAAACAAAAAGAGATTTCAAAACTCAGCTTTGAAAACAAAAATGAGAAAAACCAAAATCCAAACACTCCAAATCACAGCACAGGGTTGGCATTCTATCACTTAAAGAACATTTCCAGGATTAAAGGGCTAATGTCTAAGAAAGTGGAGCACATCACCCCGGTTCTAAAGTCCCTTCACTGGCTCCCTGTAGCTCAGAGAATAGACTTTAAAATACTTCTGTTAGTCTATAAATCACTGAATGGCTTAGCACCAAAATGCATCACAGACCACCTGGACCTCTCAGGTCTTCTGGCTCAAATCTACTCTGCATACCCAGAACCAGAACCAGACATTGCAAAGCAGCTTTAAGTTATTTTGCTCCACTAATCTGGAACAGACTCCCAGAAAACTCTAGAAGCACTAAAACCCTAAGTTTCTCCAAATCAAAATTAAAAACGTATTTGTTTACAGTGGCCTATGACTGTGCAATCTAAACATTATCAGTTAGGTTTTCAGTCCAACTGTCTTTCATCTTCTTATAAATCATTTTATCCTCATTTTAAATTTCTTATCTTTTTTTATTATCATCTTATCATTTTAATTATTAATTTGTATCCTCTTTGATATTTTGTTCCTTTATTCCTCCTTGAACCGCCACCTTAACGTGGTGGAGGGGATTGAGTGCCCGAATGATCCTAGAGGCTATGTTGTCTGGGACTTAAATGCCCCTGGTAGGGTTTCCCATGGCAAACAGGCTCTAGGTGACAGGTCAGACAAAGAGCGGTTCAAGACACCCTCATGAGGACTACACAAATGAGGCACGTTACGCCGCCCAGTACGCCGGAGCCGGGGTCCCAACCTGGAGCCAGGCCTGGGGGCGTCAGAGAGCGCCTGGTGGCTGGGTTGCTCCTCGCGGGACCCAGCCACGCCAAGCCCAAAGGAGAGCCATGAGGCCATCCACCAGTGGGCACAGCACCTGCAGGGGAGCCATGAGGGACAAGTGCAAAGAGGATTGGGTGGCAGACGAAGGTGGAGACCTCGGCAGCCCAATCCCTGGATGCTTAAGCTGCCTCGAGGGACGTGGAATGTCACCTCACTGGGGGGGAAGGAGCCTGAGCTTGTGTGGGAGATCAATAGAGATCGACTAGAAATAGTCGGGCTCACCTCCATGCACAGTGTGGGCTCTGGAACCTATCTCCTCGAGAGGGGCTGGACTTTCTTCTACTCTGGAGTGGCCCTCGGGGAAAGGCGGTGGGCTGGGGTGGGTTTGCTTGTTGCTGCCCAGCTCAGCCATCTCGTGTTGGGGTTTACCTGGGTGGAAGAGAGGGCCGCATCCCTGCGCCTTCGGGTCGGGGACAGGTCTCTGATTGTGGTTTCAGCCTACGGGCTGGCCGGTAGTGCGGAGTACCCGGCCTTCTTGGCGTCCCTGTCGGGGTTGCTGGATAGTGCCCCTCCTGGGGATTCCATTATTCTGCTGGGGGACTTCAACGCCCACGTGGGAAACGACAAAGGTGCTCTATTGGATTGAGATCTGGTGACTATGGAGGCCATTTGAGTACAGTGAACTCATTGTCATGTTCAAGAAACCAGTCTGAGATGATTCGTGCTTTATAACATGGCATGTTATCCTGCTAGAAGGAACCATCAGAAGATTGGTACACTATGATCATAAAGGGATGGACATGGTCCGCAACAATACTCAGGTAGCCTCTGGCGTTGACATGATGCTTAATTTGTACTAATGGGCCCACAGTGTGCCAATAAAACATCCCCCACACCATTACACCACCACCACCAGGCTGAACCGTTGATACCAGGCAAGATGGATCCATGCTTTCATGTTGATGATGCCAAATTCTGACCCTACCATCCGAATGCAGAAATCGAGACTCATCAGACCAGGCAACGTTTTTCCAATGTTCTATTGTCCAATTTTGTTGAGCCTGTGCAAATTGTAGCCTCAGTTTCCTGTTCTTAGCTGACAGCAGTGGCACCCGGTGTGGTCTTCTGCTGCTGTAGCCCATCCGCCTCAAGGTTCAACCTGTTGTGCATTCAGAGACGCTCTTCTGCATGTACATAATTTTATTATTTATTTTGTGTAATTATGTCATTTTGAAAAAGGAAATCAAATATTGTGATCAGTTTCTCAGTACTTGAGTAGCTTTTTCACCAAGAACCTTTTGTCAATTTTTGAAGTAATGTTATTCTTACTTGAGTACAATTTTTGGATATTTTACCTACCTGGGTTTCACTTTTTGAACGGAATGAGTGAAAAAAGTAACTTTTCATTGACAGTTTGATTGAGCTGCACCTGTATTTTCAGAACAAGTTGCCATTTTTTAATTACTCATTGGGATAATTATACTGTTGATTATGTAATAGCAATTATGTTACACTATTGTACTGAAAGTGGAAATAACTTAGGTGTCTGAGTTTAATATGTATGCCCTTGAAACGTGATCGGGAATGTAGTGTTTTTAAATTTTTTATATATTCTGCGTAGAATGATGAGGTGCATAAACATCCCTAGTATGGCAGAACTGACCATGAACAGACAGTAGTCCAATCATCAGAAAGCATAAGTGTCTAAGCCGATCCCACCCCATGTTGTTCCCAGCTGAGTGGGCTTCTCTCTTCCTCTGCAGTAGTGGGCGGGTACTCCATGTCCCACAGACGGCGAAGGATTGCAAAACGTCTGGCAGCAGGCTCAGATCAACGCAAACCCGCCCGCCACCAAAAAAACAAAACAGATTTTGGATCTAAACAAGGGAAAAGAAGGCGTCCTGTGGCGAAGTTTAACTGGATCCTGTGATCATGGCAGGTAAAAAGGCGAATCCGCGGTTGTTTAGTTACATATTATAGTGAGGGAAACAACCCATAATGTTTCTGTACTATTTATTTAGACTTGAAAAACTGAGACCTCGGAGTCAGTATCCGCTGCTGTCCAGAGTCTGTGAGCTGAAACTGCTTCCTGTTTCTGATAACGGGCCGCGTTGGATCTACAGTGAGGAAAATAAGTATTTGAACATCCTGCGACTTTGCAAATTCTCCAACTTAAAAATCATGGAAGGGTCTGAAATTTCTTCGGTGCATGTCCACTGTGAGAGACATCATCTAAAAAAAGAAATCCTGAAATCACAAAGTATGATTTTTTAATAATTTATTTGTGTGTTGCTGCTGCAAATAAGTATTTGGACACGTGAAAATCAATGTTTATATTTGGTACAGTAGCCTTTGTTTGCAATTACAGAGGTCAAACGTTTCCTGTAGTTTTTCACCAGGTTTGCACAAACTGCAGCAGGGATTTTGGCCTATTCCTCCACACAGATGTCCAGATCAGCCAGGTTTCTGGGCTGTCGCTGAGAAACACGGAGTTTGAGCTCCCTCCAAAGATTTTCCATAGGGTTTAGGTCTGAAGACTGGCTAGGCCACTCCACAACCTTGATATGCTTCTTACGGAGCCATTCCTTAGTAATCCTGGCTGTTTGCTTCGGGTCATTGTCATGTTGGAAGACCCTGCCCCTGTCCCATCTTCAATGCAAAAAAGTTCCAAAAAGTTCTATTTTGGTCTCATCTGACAACAGAACTTTCTCCCGTGACTCCTCTGGATCATCCAAATGGTCATGGGCAAACTTAAGACGGGCCTAGATGTTTGCCGATTTAGGCAGGGGAACCATCCGTGCCATGCATGACTAAACTATGACGTCTTAGTGTATTACCCACAGTAACCTTGGAAACAGTGGTGCCAGCTCTCTTCAGGTCATTGACCAACTCCTCCCGTGAAGTTCTGGGCTGATTCCTCACCTTTCTAGGGTAACTGATACGCTACGAGGTGAGATTTAGCATGGAGCCCCAGTCCGAGGGAGATTGACAGTCATGTTTCCAGGCTTGTGGAGGTCTACAATTTTGTCTCTGGTGTCTTTGGACAGCTCTTTGGTCTTAGCCATGTTAGTAATTAGTTTCTTACTGGTTGTGTGAGGTGGACAGGTGTCTGTATGCAGCTAACGACCTCAAACAGGTGCTTCTAATTTAGAATAATGAGTGGAGTGGAGGTGGACTTTTTAGAGGCGGACTAACAGGTCTTTGAGGGCCAGAATTGTTGCTGATTGGCAAGTGTTCAAATACTTGTTTGCAGGCGTAACACACAAATAAATTATTAAAAAAATCATACATTGTGATTTACGGATTTTTAAAATTTTCTTTAGATTATGTCTCTCACAGTGGACATGCACCTAAGATGAAAATTTCAGACCCCTCCATGATTTCTAAGTGGAAGAACTTGCAAAGTCGTAGGGTGTTCAAATACTTATTTTCCTCACTGTACATACAGTGCACCTGGAAAGTATAAACAGTGCTGAACTTTCCCACATTTAGTTATGTTACAGGCTTATTCCAAATGATATCAAATTACTGTCTTTCCTCAAAATTCTACATAAAATACCCCATTACGACAATGTTAAAGAGGTTTGAGATTGTGGCAGATTTATTACAGATGGAAAACTCAGAGAAATTGCATTTACGTGAGTATTCAGACTTTGCTCATTACTGTGTTGATCCACTTTGGGAGCAATTACAGCCTCAAGTCTTTTTGAATATGTTGCCACAAGCTTGGCACATGTTGATCTCCAACCTGAACAACAGAAATGGTTCTCAGTTAACTGAGTGTAACACACACCTATCTTTAGATAGTTTCACCGGTTCTTCTTTGCAGAACAACTCAAGCTCCATCAGGTAGGATGGGAAATGTCTGTGCACAGCCTTTTTCAGATCTCTGCATAGATGTTAAATCTAATTCAAGTCTGGATTCTGGCTTGGCCACTCCATGACATTCACAGAGTGGTTCTGAAGCCACTCCTTTGAGATCCTGGCTGTGTGCTTTGAGTTGTTGTCCTGCTGAAAAATGAACCGTCACCCCAGTCTGAGGTCAAGAGCACTCTGGACCAGGTTTTCATACAGGATGTCTCTGTATGTTGCTGCATTCCTCATTCCCTCTATCCTGATTAGTCAGCCAGCGCCTGCTGCTGAACACATCTCCATAGCATGATGCTGACACCACAATGCTTCACTGTAGGGATGGTATTGGCCTGGTAATGACTGGTGTTTGCTTTAAACATGACATCTGGCATTCACACCAAAGAGTTCAATCTTTGTCTCATCAGATCAGAGAATTTTGTTTCTCATGGCCCGAGACTCCTCAAGGTATCTTTTGGCAAACTTTACACTGGCTGCCATATGTATTTTGTTAAGGAGTGACCTTTATCTGGCCACTCTACCATACAAGTCTTATTGGTGGGTTGCTGCAAAGATGGTTGTTCTTTTAGAAGGTTCTTCTTTCTCTACAGAGGAACGTGGGAGCCCTGAGGTTCGTTGTCACCTCACTGACTAAGGCCCCTCTGCCCCAGATCGCTCAGTTTAGACAGCCGGCCAGCTATGGGAAGAGTTCTGGTGGTTCCAAACTTCTTTCATTTACGAATGATGGAGGCAACTGTTTTCATTGGGACCTTCAATTGAAGCTGTAGAAACATCTTAACGATGATCATTGGAAACAATATGCACCTCAGCTCAATTTTGAACTTCATTGTAAAGTTTATAAATACTTACGTAAATGTGATTTCTTAGTTTTCTACTTGTAATAAATTTGCAGCAATCTCAAATGTGTTTGTTTCTCATTGTCGTAATGGGGTATTTTGTGTAGAATTTTGAGGAAAGAGATTCATTTGATACCATTTGGAATAAGGTTGTGGAAGAGTGCAGCACTGTGAATACTTTCCAGATGCACTGTATACTAATGGACTAATGGCCTGACATAAAAAGCAGTGTTGGATCCAGTACTGTACCACAGCCTAAAACTGGGTTTTATATAATGTACAATATTGTTGTAGCCTACCACCAAAACAAACCCATAAAAACACAATTTCTCCTAACCAGAATGTCTGATTTATTTCAACTAAATCAACCTTTTGGAAAGCACTTCCAAAATAAATAAATTAATATTTGACAGTACTCCTGCACTGACTAAATATTTTGCTCATCACTACATTTTTATGTCTTTACATTTTTGGTAATCATTACCCCAAAACAATGTGTCAGTGGAAGATATATGACTGTTTGATCCCACCCAACCCACAAGTTTATTTTCAACCAAAAATAGAAAAGAAAAAAACTGCAACTGATTTTACAGTTTATGTACAACACTCAAACTTGAATTCCCCTCTAATTGTTTTTACATGTCACATTAAAACAAGAAACTTAAATGTATTTTATTGGGATCTTATGTGACAAAACAAGAAAAATTAGTACATGGTTAAAAAATGAAACATTTTCAGCAGGTTTATCAAAATCTGAAAAGTGTGGTGTGCATTTGAATTCAGTCAACACAATAGAACTACAGGGGTTGGACAATGAAACTGAAACACCTGTCATTTTGGTGTGGGAGGTTTCATGGCTAAATTGGACCAGCCTGGTAGCCAGTCTTCATTGATTGCACATTGGACCAGTAAGAGCAGAGTGTGAAGGTTCAATTAGCAGGGTAAGAGCCCAGTTTTGCTCAAAATTTTGAAATGCACACAACATTATGGGTGACATATCAGAGTTCAAAAGAGGACAAATTGTTGGTGCACGTCTTGCTGGCGCATCTGTGACCAAGACAGCAAGTCTTTGTGATGTATCAAGAGCCACGGTATCCAGGGTAATGTCAGCATATCACCAAACATACAACATCCAACAGGATTAACTGTGGACGCAAGAGGAAGCTGTCTGAAAGGGATGTTCAGGTGCTAACCCAGATTGTATCCAAAAAACATAAAACCACGGCTGCCCAAATCACGGCAGAAATAAATGTGCACCTCAACTCTCCTGTTTCCACCAGAACTGTCCGTCGGGAGCTCCACAGGGTCAATATACACAGCCGGGCTGCTATAGCCAAACCTTTGGTCACTCATGCCAATGTCAAACGTCGGTTTCAATGGTGCAAGGAGCACAAATCTTGGGCTGTGGACAATGTGAAACATGTATTGTTCTCTGATGAGTCCACCTTTACTGTTTTCCCCACATCCGGGAGAGTTACGGTGTGGAGAAGCCCCAAAGAAGCGTACCACCCAGACCATTGCATGCCCACAGTGAAGCATGGAGGTGGATCAGTGATGGTTTGGGCTGCCATATCATGGCATTCCCTTGGCCCAATACTTGTGCTAGATGGGTGCGTCACTGCCAAGGACTACTGAACCATTCTTGAGGACCATGTGCATCCAATGGTTCAAACATTGTATCCTGAAGGTGGTGCCGTGTATCAGGATGACAATGCAACAATACACACAGCAAGACTGGTGAAAGATTGGTTTGATGAACATGAAAGTGAAGTTGAACATCTCCCATGGCCTGCACAGTCACCAGATCTAAATATTATTGAGCCACTTTGGGGTGTTTTGGAGGAGCGAGTCAGGAAACGTTTTCTACCACCAGTATCACGTAGTGACCTATCCACTATCCTGCAAGAAGAATGGCATAAAATCCCTCCGACCACTGTGCAGGACTTGTATATGTCATTCCCAAGATGAATTAACGCTGTATTGGCCGCAAAAGGAGGCCCTACACCATACCAATAAATTATTGTGGTCTAAAACCAGGTGTTTCAGTTTCATTGTTCAACCCCTGTACCTTCCCTAGAGTTACAGGTAAACATCTTCTTAGGTATGTTTGAATCAGCTTTGGAACCTGAAAAGGTTTATTTGTGCACATATAAACACAACAAAATTACTAAGGTTTGGACCAAAACTACTCAACTGAAACTGCTTAGATGAGCTGGTATAAAAATGGTTCCAAACAAACTCTAGAGCCGTTTGCTTTTGGTGTGAACATGATCAGAACTCGATCTGACAGTTATCAGGTGTACGGTGCAAGCATGTGCCAAAAGCCTCCCTGTTGGCAGGTATGTGTGGAATCAAATGAATGTCTCATCACCAGGTCTTTGCAGAGCTGAATGACTGAATGCTGATGAGGGAATACAGTCATGTGATTCAGGTGTGTTGGAGCTGCAATGTCCTATAAACTCCACCTGGATGGGCACATCCAGATGGAGTTTGCAACTATTTCATATTCTTTCCATGTCCAGATGATGGATTGAACAGAGCTCTGTGAAATGTTCAAAGCCTGGGATATTGTTTTAAAACCTTGTTCTGTAAAGGTTTCTAACAAACGTTTGAGGCCAGAAACAGAACATAATTTATGAGATCAAACTACACACAGGTGGACTCAATTTACAAATTACATGAAGGTAATTGGTTGCACTGGATTTTATTTATGGTTATCAGGGTTAAGGAGGCTGAATGCAAATGGATGCCACAGGTTTCAAATTGTTATTTAAAAAAAAGATTCCTACAAATACATGGAAGTCTGTGGCTGCAATGTGACAAAAGGAAAATGATGGGTTTAAATACTAAAATTTGACTGCACTGTTTGATAGTTAGGATTAATTTCAACGTATGTATGTATGTATGTAAAATGTAGGACTCGAAATCTGTATGATTCTATTGAATTGACTTTGTAAAGTGCCTTGAGACGACATGTGTTGTGAATTGGCGCTATATAAATAAACTGAATTGAATTGATTTACAAGGCACTGTGCAGAGGTAGTTGTGACAGAAGCATGCCAAGGATAGGATGACAGTTAAAAGCTAATAATTTGCTGTGGTGTCCCGTGAAAGGAGCAGCTTAAAGAAGTGTTACTATGACATTTTCATTGAAATGTTATTCAGAGGGCTGTCGGTTTCATTGAAATGCTGGTCATCTGTATGAACAAGGCCCCCAACCCAGACTGCATGGGTGTCAAAATGTAAAATGTCTGTTGGTCCAACTTCTTTCTTTGCTAGAATGGTGGTCTTTTGCTAAATGTACACCATTAATGGTATGATTATAATGTGACAAGGTACAGTGCCTTGCAAAAGTATTCACCCCCCCTAGCCATTTTTTATGTCTCATGCCTCAAATCCTGAAATTAAAACGGATTGTTTGAGAGTTTGCAGCATTTCATTTACAGAACATACAACTTTGAAGATGTATTATTTTGTTTGTATAGCAAACAACAAATAGGAGAAAATAATAAATTTCAGCATGCAGAACTGTTCACCCCCTTAAAGTCAGTACTTTGTAGAGTCACCTTTTGTGGCAATTACAGCTGCAGGTCACTTTGATAAAGTCTTTAGGAGCCACATCTTGTCACTGGGATTTTTGCATATTGTTAAAGCAAAACCGCTTCTGCTCCTTCATGACTGATGAGTTTTTGCTTGTGAACAGCAATCTTCAAGTCAAATTACAGATTCTCAATTAGATTGAGGTCTGGACTTTGACAAGTCCATTCCAACACATTTAAATGTTTCCTTTTTAACCACTCGTTTAACTGTGGAGATGGTGTTTTGGGGGTGATGGGAAGTGTTTGCTCCTTTTTTTCTTGTGGCATTTTTCTTGGTGGCAGAAAAGTAAAATTTTTGTTTCATCTGACCAGAGCACCTCCCTTCATGCATTTGGGGAGTTGCCCACATTCCTTTGGGCAAACTCAAAATGGGCCTTCTTATTTTTAATAATAATGGCTTTTTGCTGGCCACTGCCACAAAACCCAGTTTTATGGAGCCTTATTGTGATCCTAAGGACAGATACTCCAGTCTCTGCTGTAGAACTCACCCAGTCTGCGAGTTCTGGTGGCCCACCCAAAAGACTGTTTGGAGGCAGTGTTAAGAAGGTTGACATATTTCAAGTGCAATCTCTTATGCTAAAATGATATTTAACCTGTTAGACTGTGCTTCTCGGCTCCTAATGCCCACATCCAGTATAGGTTTCAGTGATTAAGATGCTCAGATAGACTAGGGTTGGAGGTTCTTTCTCTTCCATTTTGATGATGAAATAGAAAGAGAAAAGTGAACGAAATCATTGTAAATTCAATACAAAGGAGAGCTTTAGGTTTAAAAAAGCCATGTATTTTAAAAAACGAAAATGACATTCTTACATGCTTTAATCAACATTTTGTAACGTTAGGATTTGATTTTTTACCTCCAGAATAAAAACAGATTGATGACACGGAGAATGTCTTCAAGCAGGATTTTAGCTTTTCTCCTGTGAATGTCGTAATGGTCCATATAGCTTCAAGGTTCTTGGATGCAAGTAAATCTACAGGCCCTGATAAGCGGGGTCCTAACTGTTTCAAGCTAGCTGCAGATTTTATTGAAAACCACTTATCCATATTTCTAGTCTTCTCTTTTTAAGTAATGAGGTGCCTGTTATATAGAAATCTGCTAATGTTATTCTGCTGTATAAAGGAGGTGATCCAAAGGTCAATGTCTATATAGAAATTGTGCTTTTTAGCAAAAGTTTTTGTCTCCCTCTTGGTGAGACAACGGCTGGGAAGCAGTGGACTGTGGCTGTCTCCATAGCCTAGCTATCGCACCGGCTCTATGGTCTCGCTTCTGCTTCCGCTCGTGTCGCTGCCTTTGTCTCCTTCCCCCAGGGATGGTGATCCATGGAGATCCAGGACTTCTAGCTATGTCTGCTGGGATCTTGTGTGCATCAAGAAATTCAGCTGTAACAAGCAGCTCAAAGCAAACTCCAAGGTTCGCAATCATCCTGGGTTCGATTCCCGATCTTGAGATCTTTGCTGCTTCCCCACTTCTCTTGCTGCTGCTATTCTGTCTGGTAACTCTCAATAAAGACCACTTGTGCCCAAAAAAATCTCTAAAAAATACTTAAAAAAAATAACAGGTTGCAACTCAAGTACGTGTGTGTGTGTGTGTGTGTGTGTGTGTGTGTCTGCTTTTGGTTCTGTTTTTTTTCCTGTTCTCTTGGAAGTTGTAGGTTTTCGTGAGGGCGGGGCTGAGCAGTTCATGCAGCGCAGCTGCATTTCATTAGACCTCATCAGCAGGAGCTGGTCAGCCAATGCCTGAGTGTCTTCCTTCGTGGTACCTCTAGCCTCTGTGTACAAGCGTTTACTATTGCTGTCAAGTTCCCCAACTAAACCTCTTGCACTGTTCTCTCTTCCCGAAGGTTTTCTCTGTGCCCCAGTTTTCAATTGCCTTCCTAGACGCCTACGGGATTCACAGAAGTTTACCAAAAACAATGACAGAACACTCAGGACAAACAGACCCAGCAGGAGATCTCAGGGAACTTCGGGAGAATGAAACCAGTCAAATGAACACCCATGAATCTGTTTTACGAACCCTGATGAAACAACAAAATTTAGTGAATCAATTTTTGGAGCGACTGTCTTCCTCTTTACCTGCCATTCAGAGGCAGTCCACTCCCCCTCATTCCGCTATCTCTCAGAATGCTCTCACACAGGTGCAGTCTGCACCAGGTGACGTCAGCTCACCTACACCCAAACTTTTTACAGGAGAAGTTGGCCCGTGTGGGGACTTTCCTTCTCCAATGCACCCTGGTGTTCAATCGTTGCCCTCACTTCTTTCCCACAGATGAGTCAAAGATTCCCTATATGATTGGATTGTTTCATGAAAGGGCATTAAAATGGGATGAAGCCCGGTTCAAGAATTACTCCAGGTTCAAATGTTCTTTTCAAGAATTTATTCAAGATTTTAAAGAGACCTTTCTTCTACAGCGATATGAAATTACCTAGAAAGTCATGGAGGTTTAAACAAGGGTGTAAAACGGTGGCTGATTTTTCCATTGAGCTTTGTACCTTAGCTGCAGCATCAGGGTGGAACCCTATTGCTTTAAAAGGGGCATTTTTTCATGCATTAAATGATAAAATCAAAGATGAATTTTCGCTACGTGATGAACCCAAATCGTTGGGTGAGTTAATCTCCCTAGCTATCCAACTTGACAACAGGTTGAAAGATTGGAAATTGGATCAATCCAGTAGAAATTCTGGTGGTTAGTATTCGTCTGCTTCTAACATGTCTGCTCCATTTTCTTCCATGAATCATCAGTCACTGCCTCCACAGCCCTCCTTGCCCGATCCTGAGCTTATGTAGATAGGACGTGCCCACCTGACCATTGAGCAGCGCCAGTGGAGATTTGAGGCAAATGTATGCCTCTGCTGTGGTATCCTTACTTACCAGCCGACTTTACAACCTCGCCCGACCCGAAAAAGAATCCATGGACAAGTATATTATAGAGTTGCTGTCGATGGGGCTCATTCGTCACTCATCCTCTCCTCTTGGTGCGGGTTTTTTCTTCGTTCCCAAGAAGTATGGCTCTGTATGCCCCTGTATTGATTAGAGAGGATTAAACCAGATCACCATCAAGAACAAGTATTCTTTACCCCTTTACACTTCAGCCTCTGAACCAGTTCCAGGATCCATCATCTTCACTAAGCTCAATTTGAGAAATGCCTATCATCTTGTTCGCATCTGGCAGGTTGACGCATCGAAAATAGCCTTCAGAAGACCCTTAGGACGCTTTTGAATATTAAGTGCCTTTTGGTCTCACTAATGCTCCAGCCGTGTTTCAAGCCCTGATCAACAATGTTCTTCGTGATTTTCTTAATTTGTTTGTCTTCGTTTATTTAGATGGCATACTCACCCCGAAGAGCATAGGTGGCATGTCTGCATGGTTCTACAACGTCTGCTGGAAAAGATAAGGCTCTATATAAAGACTCTATATAAAAGCAGAGAAGTAGGACTTTCATTGCCCTTCGTGGGCTACATTTTCACGGGCGGACAGATTAAAACTGACCCTGACAAGATTAAAGCTGTTAAGGAATGGCCAACTAGAGAGAATCGCAAGCAGCTTCAGAGATTCCTCTGGTTTGCAAACTGCTACTGAAGGTTAATTTGCAACTAGAGTCAGACCACGTCCCCTTTAACGGCTCTCATGTCATCCAAGGTTACCTTCTCCTGGACTTCTGAAGCTGAGCGGGCTTTCCTGGAATTAGAAATAAAAAGTTTTCTTAAGCACCAATCTTGATCCAGCAGGACCCACACAAACTGTTTATTCTGGAGGTTGACGCTTCTGACACAGGGGTAGTAGCAGTCCTTTCTCAACGCTCTCAAGATAATAACAAACAGCATCCATTTGCCTCACCAGCACAAAACGCAACTACGATGTGGGCAACAAAGAGCTCCTCACCATAAAGTCGGCTCTAGAATAATAGAGACATTGGTTTGAGGGAGCGGAACACCCTATCCTCATCTGGGCTGATCATAAGAACTTATCTGCCAAATGCCTGAATCCTCGTCAGCCCCATTGGTCCCCGTTTTTCTCACGCTTCAACTTTGGCATCTCCTTTCATCCTGGTTCTAAGAACATCAAGCCCGATGCTTTATCCAGACAGTTTTCTGCATAAGAGGAGAAGACCCCGGGTCCCATCATTCCTCCTCACTGTTCAATTGGATATCTGACCTGGGAGATTGAAACTTCCATTCAGCATGCTCTCCAGACTTGGACCGTCCAACCAGACGTTTGTGCCCATTTCTGTTAGAGCCAAATTCATCCATTGGTTCCAAACAGCAAGATTTTTGTGCCACCCTGGAATCAGGACCACAGCACTCATCAACCGTAGGTTCTGGTGGCATTCAATTCATAAAGATAAGCGATTATGTCTTGGCCTGTATTGTTTGATCAGTAAATCCAAAAATCAACCTCCTGCCGGACTTTTACAACCACTACCCATACCTAAGAGACCTTGGTCACATATTGCCCTTGGCTTTGTGAGTGGACTCCCAAGTTCTAAAGGTATGACTATGATATTAACCATAATTGACCGATTCTCTAAAGTTCACCACCCGATTCCTCTGAGCTACCCAGCTCCTTCCAAACAGCTCAATTCCTGACGAAACATCCGACTCCATGGAATTCCTCTGGAGATCCTTTCGGTTCGGGGCCCCCAGTTCATCTCCCGCGTCTGGAAACACTTTTGCACTGCCTTGGGTGCTGTTGTTTATTTGACTTCTGGCTTTCATCCCCAGTCTAATGACCAGACTGAACATCTCAATCAGGAACTGGAAGCTACTCTCAGATGTGTCTCTCACTCTAATCCCGGGGACTGGAACACCCATCTCCCCTGGGTAGAGTATGCTCACAAAAGCCACATCTCTATGCCACCACTTTGTCACCTTTCGAAATGTCTCTGGGTTATCACCTCCTATGTTCCCCTCACACGAGACCAGCATTGGGGTAACCTCGGTTCAGCACCACATACGCCATTGTAAAAGAATCTGGTCCTTCAATTCTGCCCTACAATGCACTACTGACCAGAATAAAAGGATCGCTGATCGAAGACGCACCCCTGCACCTACTTACTCAGTTGTGTGTCTGGCTCTCCTCCTGTGATGTTCCCTTAAAATCCATATCCAAGAAACTTTCCCCCAGATTTATTGGTCCGTTTGAAATTATAATCAGTCTGACTATCATCTGTCTGTGCCTGCCTTCCAACCTGCATGTCCTTCCCACCTTCCACGTCTCTCAGAACTCCAGCACCTTGTGCCCTCCTCCTGAGCCTCCTCCACCCGCCAGGCTGATTGATTGGCATCCTGCCTACTCTGTTCAGAGGATTGTGGACTGTCATCAGTGGGGTTGGGGCTGACAGTATCAGTTGACTGGGAGGCTTACAGCCCTGAGAAACATTTTTGGCTTCCACGTTCCTTCATTTTGGAATCTTCATTTATTCAGGACTTTCTCTTGTCCTATTCTTCTGGCAGTCGTTTAGCGGGGTTATGTCAGAGATCTGCTTTTGGTTCTGTGTTGTTTTTTTCTTGTTCCCTGAAGCTGCAGGTTTTCGTCAGGGCGGGGCTGAACAGCTTATGCAGCACAGCATTTCATTTGACCCCCTCAGCAGGATCTTAAGAGGATCTGGTTGGTGGTCAACCGATATTCGAATGTCTTCCATTATCATACCTCTAGCCTCTATGTACAAGCGTTTGCTATTGCTGTCAGGTTCCCAAACTAAAGGTTTTCTCCATGCCCCGGTTCTCACCACCCTTCCTAGACGCCTATGAGACTCAGTGATCTCTTCGAAGCTGTTTAGAGCTTTAGGTTCACTCACCTGCTCTCTCTTTCTTCTCACAGTGAGTTGCTCCCTGGACCTGATTATGACTTCCCTGTCAGTTTCAATAAATCTTAGATATTGATTTAAGTTTCCTGTGGATTTCCTGCATGTGGGTCAGAAGTTCAACAAAAATGATGACAGTGTGACAGCAGACAAGCAAATGCTTTTGACAATGTGTTACTGCCTTTGTTCCCAAGACTTTCTTCAAAAAATATTTTAATCTTAATGAGATTTTAACCTAGATAAATCAAGGGCAATAATTTCACAATGACCTCACAATTGCAGGTTTTGGCATCTTATTTGTCTTATAAAGGGTCTGCCTAATATTTGTTGCAAAACTGGCATTAGATAGATTAACTAAATTGAATTGAATAATATAAATGATCATTCTTCTCTATGATACACAATTACGTGAGTGAAAGTACTTCAAAATTGCAATTAACACTGTTAAATAAACTTGTCCTTGCTGGTTGTAGATGAGGAAGTAATTGTGGAGGAAAGTGCCATCCCAGCTCAGAGCCCATTGGTTGCAGTCACATTTCAGAGAAATGCCAACAGGAAGGAGAAATATCTGGAAGCTGAGCCTAAAGCTCTTGGGGTATGCTGTGAGGGTCTGTGTTTGTTTAAACCTTATCTTTCCACATATTTGGTGGCCTTAATCCAAATGATTTTCTCTTTTTTCCATAGATGACTCAGATCTGCCTCAGTGTGTATACGATCATCGGTGTTGGTGTGTTTGAGTCAAAAAATCTGACTGATCCTGTAACGGACATACTTTTGTTCATCTCATCTTTGCTGGTAAGTGCCCAGCAGAATCAATCTGCAGACTTACCGTGACGCCTCTTAATACAATTCCTTGCTGATAGGTTTTATTAAATGCACCTGGATCAGACTTCCAATTTGCACCTTTGAAGAAACCTCACACACAAAGGCATGATAGCTACAGAAAAAACGGTTTATTACACTGATGTTAGTGTATGAATCTTATTAACTCAGTTGCGCAGATAGTGTTTTCCATCCAAAGTTATTAAATGCTAGGGTAAAGCATAACAAATTCCTAGCACTTTGGCTAATGATTACTAGCTAGTTTAGTTAAGTTTTCAATGGAATAGAATAGAATAGAATAACGTGTATCAGCAGCAAAGTGAGGGCAAATGGAAGCATGCAGACACATACAAAACTATAACACAAATAACTATACAGTAAGGGACAAATCTACAACATTGGAAAAATACAGTATCTTGCAGCTATTAAACATAGGATACTAAAATGAAATTAATCTCATAATCCGATATTATGAGGTGAAAGAAAAACAGATTTTCATTTTTTTACTTTTCACAAAAATTGTGCTGTGCATTTATATTCAGCTATTTACTCTAATACCCCAAAATACAATCCATTGACACAGTTGCCTACTAACTTGTAAATGAAATTCACGTTTGTGTAATGTAATCTTAATCCTCTTCAAGAGACTATTGTACAACAACAGAGGGTCTTCAGTCAGAGGCTTCTCAAGATCTGCTGTAAGACAGACCACTACAGGAGATGATCATAGTAGTCAGGAAAGTGATGAATCTCTCCTCGAATCCACTGATGAGTATTATTAGTCATAATTCCTCAGATTAGCCTTACATTATCTTTGCTGTACCATTTCCCAAATGAACACAAGAGTCATAAAAAGAATTGCAATACCAATCATTAGCATCAGAACAGACCATCTTCCATTTAACTGCATCGTGACCTTGAAGTGGAATGTCCTTTCTTCTGGTACTGAAAGCAAACAGTTTTTTTTCAAAGAAAACAAATTATAAATGCAACTCACAAAACCAAAAAAAACAATAATCCTGCTGTCTCTCCAGAGTGGCTTCAAGCTGCCCTGTTACCAGTCTGGTACAGGTGGGCGGTCGTAGGAAGCTCCTCTAGAAATATATTTAGAAACAGCAACTCTAACCTGCTGGCAGTTAAGCTTCCATAGTCCAACTAAACAACAGTGGAAATGAACACATTCAAATTTGTAATAATACCATAATGATAGATATCAAGCAATAACCATGAAAGTTAGATAAAAGCATCCGGGATTTCCTCCTCAGAGTCAGTTTCGCTGTCAAAGTGGGACAAAAGAATTTGGCTGACCCTCGCTGTCCAGGCAAAGGAGCCCCTAGTAGCCACCAAATATTAAGAAATTAAGGAGAATAAGCATCATGGCGCATGTTTGACTGTCTCTCTGTTGCAGACGTCACCAGTCCATCATCCAGAGAAAGGTTATATGCAATGTGTAGAGGTCTTCCCTGTATGTTTCCTATGTGTCTCTCACTGTGGTGTGTGTGCAGTGAGGCAAATGACCTTATGATTTCTAACTTTCAAGCAATGCGATGGCCTTAAGTAGATTCTGAAATAACGTTGCACTGCCCAAGGGATTATTGTGCCCTTGTAAGTACAGTGTTCTTCAACCACCTCTTCAATCACTCGCCAGTGATCAGCTTACAGTTCTTTGTCTTGTGGTGGTCCGCTGTCCTCACACCTTTCAGGCCGTGGATGATCCAGTTGGAAGATGACTTGTGTCCTGGAAGCCAGATGAAGCTGGAGGAGCTTTCCTGCAGCTTTCCTGGGTGTCTAGTAGGATCTGATATGGGCTATTCCAGCCCTGGACTTCCTGTGTTTTCTCCTAAATTCTCTGACCAGAATCCAGTCGCCAGGAATAAAGGACTGGAGGGTGGAAGTGGCTGTTTCTGGTAATGCAGCCTTCACCATCTGTGAAACTTGAGAAAAGACAGTGGGCAGGTTTTGACACAAAGATGTGGAAGAAAATTATCTTGGCAATATCCCCAAGTCCAAATTAGGAGACCTGCCACACAGCACTTCAAAAGGACTGAGATTTGCCTGTCCTTTGTCTCAATCTCATATAAGTGAGAATAATAGGTAGAGCCTTCACAACACTTGGCTAATTTTCAATTCAAAGTCCCATTCTCAAACCTAAGTGCTTAACTACATGAACTTCATCAAAACATCCAACAAAATCCAAAGAATTGATCTTCAGACTTCACCTGATATACTAGCAATGACCATCAGCTAAATATTCTGAATATCAAAAATGTGACATGATGTTTGAGGAAGGTCTGACTACAGGTCATTATTTCCATAGTTTCAGAATACCCAAAAATAATTTTCAAAAATGGTCTAATTTGTGGAGATATAAAATTTCACAAAAGAATCAACAGCATACTTTCAGAGAGGTTTTCAGAATGTGGTCTTAAGGAGCTATGCACCATTTATATAAACAAAGTACAACGTCTCTCTCGCATTGTCACTAAGT
The DNA here is from genome assembly GCF_021462225.1 of Girardinichthys multiradiatus. Classification (NCBI taxonomy): domain Eukaryota; kingdom Metazoa; phylum Chordata; class Actinopteri; order Cyprinodontiformes; family Goodeidae; genus Girardinichthys; species Girardinichthys multiradiatus. The sequence continues at coordinate 43,997,208 of NC_061807.1, forward strand.
CCTCACTGGAGGTATGAGCTACCCTTTTTTTTTTCATAAGTCCTAAAACTTTTGGAACCCCATGTTACTTTATTCTGACATTCCCCTCTTCTGGCGCAGGGTCCAACCCATGCGACAATCCAGCAAAAGGTTTAAACAAAAATGTTCTAGTAACCAAGATCACATTACATAGAACCAAAGAGATGAATTCTGACATAACTATGTGTCACTATGAATTTAATGAAAGCAAAATAAAGAAAATCCAGATGTTTTTAACTGCAATTCAGTTCCATTAACAACAAATCACAAACTTTAATTATTCAGTTCATCAATGTCTCACTTAGAAATTAATAATATTATTAAAATTATTAATTAATAATGGACATCTAATGTAATTCAGATGCATAAACCCTACAAATTTGAATCTAATAAATAATTCCCACCAAGTATAAAGTCATGACTCAGATTCTTTATCAAAAATATATTCCTTACTTTTGGCATATCTTGAACTGTCAGCTAGCTTAAGGGTACCAGGGAAACTTCCAATCTAATAAATCACCAATGATTCTGCATGCAAAACTAATCCTTCAAACTAGTTTAAACTATTTCATTAACCTTTTAATAGTAAAACACATAAATCTAAAAGTCATGCTACATCCTTAATTATTATACAAAAAAACATGTTTTTAAGGCGACAATCACTACAAGCATTTTGATTCTTTTGTCTCTTAAACAGTGTTAAAACTCAGGAAGGGAGGTGCTGAGCGTTTCCATGACAGCAAAGGCGTGAACCAACCTGGTAGGTGGGCGGAGTCAGGCAGAACTAACCTTTGATGGGCAGCCTATTGGTTGACCCACAGTTTCTTCATTCCAACCCATTTTAGTGAACCTTAAACTGCAAAACTGTTAACATGCACCTACCTCAGAAACAAGCTGCTTCTTAACTCTCCTGAAAACTCAAAGTTTAATCAATCTGGGATTTAGAAACATTATTCTAAACATGATTATTGTGTCATACAACATACAAACATACATTCATTCCAACAAACACAAAGACAAAACATCAAAGACAAACAAATGGCCAAATTTGAAGCTTCAAGAATTAAAAGAAATTTTTAACAATCTCTTTTCAGAATATGTTTTCTCAGCCATATCTTTTAATGCTATAATTGATCAATTTTGTTATGACAATCTTCAGGATCCGTTTTTTAAAAATGAGTTTACATAGTCCAAAAAGATCTCAAAGTATTTAGAAGCACAGCAACAGTTTCCTATGAAATGAATCCAAATTTACTGATGCTGAAACCTTTTGCTAATTCTTTGTACTGTAACTCTATAATAATAACTACAATCCTGAGAGTTATTGTTATAATTCTCTTTTTGTTTGGCTCAATTTGATCGCAGCTGTATTGCAGAATTTCAGGTTAAATGCAAAGTAGTATTTTAATTCAATTCAATTCAAATTCAAAGATACTTTATTGATCCCCGAGGGGAAATTAGAAAAGTCGGCGTTGACATTTTTATGGTATACCCAAACTAAACAAAACTGCAGTGTTTGACTTAATCAGAAATTAAGATAAGAAGCTTGTCTCCAAACTGGACTTTTTCCTACATAGTGTTTCAAAAAGAACAAACCTCATTTTCTTTAATTTGGGCTATTTGAATTTTGAGAGTTGGGGAGAAACATTAGAAAAATTACTAGAACCCCTCTTTTACAATCCAAATGCTGATAAATGTTCCAATATTTTATCTCTTAGTAATTTGAAATCACCTTGTGTACCTTTGTACTCATATGTATTCTTTTAATCTTCAAACCCTAAGAAATCAAACAAGGAGACTGGAGTTTGAGCCGACCATCCTCTTACTGTTAAGAGGGCCTTTATTTCTTTTCTTTTCCTAAAATTAAGGATTTTACTTGTCTTGATTCTGTTATAAAAATCCTAACCTTGGTTCCAAAACAAAACTCTTAAACCCCAATCTGTGTCCCCAGAGTAGAAATTTTGAACATTATTGCATTTCAAAGCCACCAAATGACTGGAACTCATCATTGGCTTAGATCTATTTTAATAGGTAATCGGTCTACCTTTAATTAAATATTATAATTTTATGGACCCAAAATCTATGGCTTACAGGCTTCAGGAGTCCAGGAACCACAAGTTGAGTACTACTGCATTGAACAATGGTGTTAACTTTCTGCAGAGATTGAAGGATTGGCTAAATATATTATTTCTGCCTGGACAATGATCAGATTTAAAATCACTAGTTCACAGCTCCTAATTTACCTCAGATCATATTTGCTCCTATCCCAGTTCATAAGAAGCTTCAGACAAACATTATGCTAAAAAGCCAAAAAACAAAACAAACAAAAACCAGATCTGTTTTAAAATAAAGAAAAGCATGCTTAAAAAACTTGGTACTGTGGTGGAAAATAACTCCACGGTTCTGAAGGCCTTTTCATGCAGAGTCTTTTAGGAAACATGAGATTAGTTTAATTTTTGTGTGGTACCACTGTCCAATCAGATTCTTTCTAAATAACCCCATTTTTCATTCTCATTTTAAAGGTTTGTTTTACCAAGGGAAATGTGTTTAACAAAACCAATTACTCTCAAAGTTTTAAAAGTTTTTAGCTGGTGATATCTCAGAAAACAACAAGTGTTTTAAGACTCCTATGCAACACAGAACTGATTAGGTTTCTCTTTCCTTCTCCAAAGGGAGAAAAAGGAAACTGCAGAACCAAGCCTTTCATAGTTTTTGTCAGGATCTGATATAAGGTACAGTGTAAATCAACACGCTGCATGAATCAGAAGAGGGAAGAAAAACCTAATATAACCTCTTCCCAGCAGCTGCTGTGAAAAACAATGAATTTGTACCTTCCATAAGCCTCAGTTAGCATTTGCGGACAAAAACTGCGCCAAACTGTAAATACTGTGTCAGAAACTGTATGAAGACCATCTGCAGTAGAACTAAGCCTGTTTTCATGAGGTCTCTACCCATTAGATTTATGGGATACAAATTCTGACAACAGAAAATAATACCTGAAGGAGAAACCCATCAGGTTTTATGCATGCGCTGGGTTTTATAAAAATGCTCCTTCATGAGATCTGTCCTGAGAATGACATAGAAACACTTGGTTACTGCTGAGTTTTGGAGATGTTGTAACTTCCTCTGCTTTTAATAACTTTTAATAACTAGAATAATTGACCCTGAATATTCCACGACAAAAGAGAACTTGTTTCTCTAAAAGAATTAGCCGCAAAGTATCAAATGAGCTAAGTTATCACCCTTTTAAAGATACTTTTCTAACCCTAAAATAATGTTTTAACCCGCTATATCTGTCAACGTCAAGCAAACGTCACATGAGCAGCGGTTAATAAGCGTTCTTCATTGCAGAAAATAGGAAACGATTTATGCAAATGTGTGCGTGTTTGTACGTTACCCCCATCAGTTTCTTAATCGCTCCAGAGTCAGACTGTCAGGCACAGAGTTCTCCATCAGTCCAAAAAACAACCAGGCCCTTCCCCGGTCTGTTGGTGAGACATTCAATCATTCTTTGTCCACTTTAACTTCTCCAGGAGGGAGAAAGAAGAAACTTTGCTCCGGTTTCTCTTCTGCCCGCATAAGATGCTTTCAATATAAATCCAGTGCATTCACTCTTCTGGCTCTTGCAAACAGCATGGATTGTTGTCCATCTCAGTGGGTCCAGACTTCTTCTGAGTTTCGTTTTTTTTTTTTTGTGGAAACTCACACTGCGATTTTCAACATGCAGGAAGGCAGATCTCTCTCTTTCAGGCCGTGCTGGAGAAGCGTCTCTGGCGGAGTAGCCATGGAGAAGGGCAGGTTTCTAAAATCCAGACTCAAAAACGCAGATGTTGAACTTAAATCCCATATATGTGTGTATTTGTGTGTGAGAGAGGCAGAAGAAAAAGTTTAGTATAGGTTCAGATTTTGCACAAAGAAATATTATCAGTCAGTCATCCTTCCTTCCTTCCATAACATGAACTATACTCCTTTCTAAAACAACTTTCTTTTCGACTCTCTAATGTCCCTTTTTACTTTTTTATCTTCTTTTCCGACTGATCACAATATTTAAGACAAACGAAAGTTCCTTCAGGAAAGTTTTAACTCTTTAACCCCTTACTTGATGCACTCTATGCTTTTTAATCTTTTTCTTATGTTTTTTTATTTTTCCATCAACTGTTTTACTTGAAACTATTTAAACTATTTAACTTATTTACACTCAAACTTCCACGCTGTGAAAAACCAAACTTATCTTCCAAATTAAAGCACATTTAACACAATCATCCCCACTTTTTCCTTTCATTATTTTATAAATCAGAGTATGAAGAAGGAGACACCCCTGATGCCTCAAGGTTCCGGAACCATTTTTTTTTTCCTTTTTACCCGTTCAGCGGCACGTCTGCCGACTGGCTTTTCTCCTTTATGAGGTGTAGAAAATTGCTAAAAACCACCAGCAAAACCCTGTGTTCTGCTTTATCCCATTGTTACCAATGAGAACCTCCCTGCCATTCCTTAACAGGTTAACCGGGCCCTCAGCTGATGTCCTCCCTCTCGCAACTCTGGAACCTAATTAATTAGTTAGGAGATGATGGTTAATGTGTAATAAAAATAATAATATACATTATATCATACAGAGCAACTTCTCAGCCAGATATATTTGAAGACAAATAGTTCGGATCCAATCAGCCAGAAGCCGCAAGCGGGCATGAGGACTCCCCTCCGTAATATGGAAGTGGACTGAGAACAACTCTCAGGCTGGCCAGGCGTCCGTGTCCCCTCCTGCGGTCTCCTCTGGCACGTTAGATCCTGTTCGTGACGCTAAAATTGTTGTGGAATTTTCTTATCAAAGTGGGTAGAAGTTGACTCATAACAAGAGAAAATCCGGACTTTGTCTTTATAAGTTTTATTCAAAGGCATTCAGCATTTGAAGACCCTGACACTGAGGTTAGTCAGTGAAACAGAGCCCCGAACGCCATGTACACAACGTATTTATACCAGAACATGACAGTGTTATCTCAACTTCAAAGAGTCTGTGTTTTACGACCCTAGACCCTTCTTGGGTTCACAGGTGAGAAGGTTACCTAGGAATAACATCTGATCTTCCAAAGGCATCACCCTAACAAATGGCCTTAACCATTAAACTTCTGATAATGGCTTTTACAGCTTCCTCCACTAAAAGATGTTCAGGGGAGTGAGGTAACCCAAAGTCATACACTTTGGAACACTTACTACAAAAATTTCCATCACAGATGTTTTGTTTTTTGTTGGTTATACTGTAGTTTCAGAGCATTTTACCAAGTCCCTAAGCCCTCTGTGTTTACAGTAGATATGTGAATGTTTACATTTTCAAAAATAGCTGCTTGACTCGGCACATTCAACACTCACTTACAGTAACAGTGTTGCACTGTTGCTAAGTGGTGCACAACAGGAACTGATGTCTGATTTTGCACAGAAGTGGTTGCTGAGTCTGTATTTTTAACCTCCCCATTTAGAAGACATTCTTTTAAGTTCCTCTTCTGCTTCCATGTAGATATAATTGATTGTGCAGAGCAGAGAATGACACCTGTAGAGCTTATTTGTATCTGGTTGCCTTTGTAAATGGAGTTGTGTCAAAGGAGGAGTCTAGTATTCCATCATTGGTGCTCAATCAAGTGTGTGAGCATTTACACAGCAAGGATCTGTTTGAAGAGTTTCAGTCAGGCTTCAGAGCTCATAGCACTGAAACAGCCCTGCTGAAAGTCACTAATGATATTCTTATGGCCTCAGAACCAGTACAGACACAAGTCCATTATCTGTTAGATCTCAGTGCTGCATTTAATACAGTCGATCACAATATTCTCTTAGAAAGGCTGGAATAAGCTGTAGGTATCAGGGGAACAGCGCTAGGCTGGTTTAAATCTTATTTGTCTGACAGATTCCAGATTGTTAATGTGAATGATAAATCATCTTTAAACTCCAGGGTTAATTGTGGAGTACCACAGGGTTCAATGCTTGGGCCAATTCTCTTTACTATACAGGTCCTTCTCAAAATATTAGCATATTGTGAAAAAGTTCATTATTTTCCATAATGTCATGATGAAAATTTAACATTCATATATTTTAGATTTATTGCACACTAACTGAAATATTTCAGGTCTTTTATTGTCTTAATACGGATGATTTTGGCATACAGCTCATGAAAACCCAAAATTCCTATCTCACAAAATTAGCATATCATTAAAAGGGTCTCTAAACAAGCTATGAACCTAATCATCTGAATCAACGAGTTAACTCAAAAGATTCCTGAGGCCTTTAAAACTCCCATCCTGGTTCATCACTCAAAACCCCAATCATGGGTAAGACTGCCGACCTGACTGCTGTCCAGAAGGCCACTATTGACACCCTCAAGCAAGAGGGTAAGACACAGAAAGAAATTTCTGTACGAATAGGCTGTTCCCAGAGTGCTGTATCAAGGCACCTCAGTGGGAAGTCTGTGGGAATGAAAAAGTGTGGCAGAAAACGCTGCACAACGAGAAGAGGTGACCGGACCCTGAGGAAGATTTTGGAGAAGGGCCGATTCCAGACCTTGGGGGACCTGCGGAAGCAGTGGACTGAGTCTGGAGTAGAAACATCCAGAGCCATCGTGCACAGGCGTGTGCAGGAAATGGGCTACAGGTGCCGCATTCCCCAGGTCAAGCCACTTTTGAACCAGAAACAGTGGCAGAAGCGCCTGACCTGGGCTACAGAGAAGCAGCACTGGACTGTTGCTCAGTGGTCCAAAGTACTTTTTTCGGATGAAAGCAAATTCTGCATGTCATTCAGAAATCAAGGTGCCAGAGTCTGGAGGAAGACTGGGGAGAAGGAAATGCCAAAATGCCAGAAGTCCAGTGCCAAGTACCCACAGCCAGTGATGGTCTGGGGTGCCGTGTCAGCTGCTGGTGTTGGTCCACTGTGTTTTATCAAGGGCAGGGTCAATGCAGCTAGCTATCAGGAGATTTTGGAGCACTTCATGCTTCCATCTGCTGAAAAGCTTTATGGAGATGAAGATTTCATTTTTCAGCACGACCTGGCACCTGCTCACAGTGCCAAAACCACTGGTAAATGGTTTACTGACCATGGTATCACTGTGCTCAATTGGCCTGCCAACTGTCCTGACCTGAACCCCATAGAGAATCTGTGGGATATTGTGAAGAGAATGTTGAGAGACTCAAGACCCAACACTTTGGATGAGCTAAAGGCCGTTATCGAAGCATCCTGGGCCTCCATAAGACCTGAGCAGTGCCACAGGCTGATTGCCTCCATGCCACGCCGCATTGAAGCAGTCATTTCTGCAAAAGGATTCCCGACCAAGTATTGAGTGCATAACTGTACATGATTATTTGAAGGTTGACGTTTTTTGTATTAAAAACACTTTTCTTTTATTGGTCGGATGAAATATGCTAATTTTGTGAGATAGGAATTTTGGGTTTTCATGAGCTGTATGCCACAATCATCCGTATTAAGACAATAAAAGACCTGAAATATTTCAGTTAGTGTGCAATGAATCTAAAATATATGAATGTTAAATTTTCATCATTACATTATGGAAAATAATGAACTTTATCACAATATGCTAATATTTTGAGAAGGACCTGTATATATATGCCTCCAATAGGTAAAATTATCGGGCAGCATAGGATACATTTTCACTGTTATGCTGATGATACTTAGCTTTACTTATCCATAAATCCTGATGAGCCCAATCAGTTAGATAGACTACAGGCATGTCTTGAAGACATGAAAACTTGAGTTTAAATTTTCTGTTTCTAAATTCAGACAAGACAGAAGCTGTCATTTTTGGACCAGTCTTTGAAAAAGAAACTGCTTAGTCAATCAATTAATCTGGACAGCATGAGATTGACCTTTGGTAAAGAAGTAAAAACCTTAGTGATATTTTTGAGCAGGACATGTCATTTAAATTCCAAATTAAACTAGTTTCTGGGATTCCCTTTTTGCCAAGATTAGAAATATCCTATCCAGGAGTGACGCTGAAAAACTAGTCCATGCATTTGTTACTTCAAGGCTGGACTATTGTAATTCTTTACTATCAGGATGTCCACAAAATGCAGTTAAAAGCCTTCAGCTGATTCAAAATGCTGCAGCAAGAGTTCTGATGAAAATTAAATAGAGAGATCATATTTCTCCTATTTCAGCTTCCCTTCATTGGCTCCCTGTTAAATCCAGAATAGAATTTAAAATTCTCCTCCTCACATATAAAGCCCTTAATGATCTAGCTCCATCATACATCAGAGATCTGATTGTTCCATATATTCCTAACAGAGCACTTCGTTCTCAGACTGCAGGTTTACTGGTGGTTCCTAGAGTCTCTAGAAGTAGAATGGGAGGCAGATCAATTATTCATCAGGCTCCTCTCCTGTGGAACCAGCTCCCAGTTTTAGTCCGTGAGGCAGACACCCTGTCTACTTTAAGGCTAGGCTTAAAACCTAACTTATAGTTAGTGTGGCTTAGGTTATTCTGAGCTATCTCTGTAGTTATGCTGCTATAGGCTTAGGCAGCTGGAGGACATAATGACCACTTTCATTCTCTCTGCTACATTCTCGTACTACTCTCGAATTTTGCATTTTGTACAGCTTTTAACTTTATGTTCTGACCTTCCTGGAGGGGGGCATTGTCAAGCTTCTGCTGCCAACAACTTAATGCTCTCCTACAGATGATACACCTGTCTTTTGGTGTTTAACCCTGTCTCTCCTAGACATAGCTACTGGCTGAGCTTCTACTATGACTAACTGTATGTGCTCTCTTTCGTACTCCAGACTTGAAAACTGGCTCAGAGTTAGTCTGCTTAGCTGTCTTTATCTCCTAGATGAAGCAACTAAAGGAGATGTAACCATTATTTTTTAACTTTTCTCTCCTATAGAAAGTACTTCTGGATCAGTGCTTCTTTGTTCTCTTTGAGTCTCTGCTCTGTTCTCTCTAACACCCAGTCGGTCGTGGCAGATGGCCGCTCACACTGAGCCTGGTTCTGCTGGAGGTTTCTTCCTGTTAAAAGCGAGTTTTTCCTCTCCACTGTCACTACATGCATGCTCAGTATGAGGGATTGCTGCAAAGTCAACGCCAGTGACTGTCCACTGTCTCTACATGCTCATCCAGGAGGAGTGAATGCTGCAAGTCACTGACTCGATGCAATCTGCTGGGTTTCCTTAGATAGAAAAACGTTTAACCAATTTAAATAATAAACTGAATCTGACTGCACTGTTTCATAGTTAGGATTAATTGGAATGTATGTACCTGACTTGAAATCTGAATGATTCGATTAAACTGACTTTGTAAAGTGCCTTAAGACGACGTGTTTCTTGTTATGTGGTTTGTTTTCATGGAATTCAATTCAGTTTTTTTATACATTATACATATATACACTCACCCGGCACTTTATTAGGTACACCTGTCCAACTGTTCATTAACACACATTTCTAATCAGCCAGTCCCATGGCAGCAACTCAATGCATTTAGGCATGTAGACATGGTCAAGACAATCTGCAGCAGTTCAAACTGAGCATCAGAATGGGGAAGAAAGATGATGTAAATTACTTTGAACGTGGCATGGTTGTTGGTGCCAGACGGGCTGGTCTGAGTATTTCAGAAACTGCTGGTCTACTGGGATTTTCACGCACTACCATCTCTAGGGTTTAAAGAGAATGGTCCGAAAATATCCAGTGAACAGCAGTTCTGTGGTCGCAAATGCCTTTTTGATGCCAGAGGTCAGAGGAGAATGGCCAGACTGGTTCGAGCTGATAGAAAGGCAACAGTAACTCAAATAACCACTCGTTACAACCATGGCATGCAGAAGAGCATCTCTGAATGCACAACACGTCAAACCTTGAGGCGGATGGACTACAGCAACAGAAGACCACTCCTGTCAGCTAAGAACAGGAAGCTGAGGCAACAATTCACTCAGGCTCACCAAAATTGGACAACAGAAGATTGGAAAAACGTTGCCTGGTCTGATGAGTCTCGATTTCTGCTGCGACATTCGGATGGTAGGGTCAGAATTTGGCGTCAACAACATGAAAGCATGGATCCATCCTGCCTTGTATCAACGGTTCAGGCTGGTGGCGGTGGTGTAATGGTGTGGGGGATATTTTCTTGGCACACTCTGGGCCCCTTAGTACCAATTGAGCTTCAACGCCACAGCCTACCTGAGTATTGTTGCTGACCCTGTCCATCCCTTTATGACCACAGTGTACCCATCTTCTGATGGTTACTTCCAGCAGGATAACGCGCCATGTCATAAAGCCCGAATCATCTCAGACTGGTTTCTTGAACATGACAATGAGTTCACTGTACTCAAATGGCCTCCACCATCACCAGATCTCAATCCAATAGAGCACCTTTGGGATGTGGTGGAACGGGAGATTCGCATCATGGATGTACAGCTGACAAATTTGCAGCATCTGTGTGATGCTATCATGTAAATATGGACCAAACTCTGAGGAATGTTTCCAGTACCTTGTTGAATCTATGCCACGAAGATAGAGAGAGATAGAGAAACCCTTCAAACATCAACAACTAAAAGTGAGGAGTGGGACATATCCTTAAACTAATGTCAGTCATGGTAGATGGTTACAGGAAGCACCTCACTTTCAACCAAAAGGGGGAATACTACCTGTTAGGGGGTAGTGGGTCCTAACTTTTTTCTCAGTTAGAAATCATGTTTTTGTTTATGTTTTTAGTTTAATCAGTGAAACAAGGTTAGGTTTTCGTTTTTCCTGTAGTCAAATTATTTTCTTTTTCAGAGATAGAAATGAAGTCAGACAAACTTGTGAACATTTCTTAGTAAAATAGGCATAATCTTATAGGGTGTACTAAGTTTTTGTGCTTTTATACTTTGTTGTGTGTGCAACTGGCAGTGATTTTCAGTTTTCTCAGATTTTTGTAAGCAAATATATATTTAACAAGGAATTGTAATATTTGTATTATACAGTATATTATCGAAAATATCGAAGAGAGTGTTCTAATTTCCATCTCAGCTACAAGATGGTAGTGTTCAACTACAATAAACTGGGTATAATGTATACTTTCTTCCAACAATAAGGCTGCTAACCCCAAGCCCTCAATTGTTCCCAGAATTTCTTGTGCTTAATGGTCTGATAATGGGTTAACTGGTAAAACTCGAGACTTGGCTCTGATCACAATGATTTGTTTGTCATTGCAGATACTAATAGCTGGGAATGTGGCAGTGGCTGCAAATAACCTTCATCTGCCAAAAGTAAGTCACCTGCTGAAATGAAGAGAGATGATATACAGGTCCTTCTCAAAAAATTAGCATATTGTGATGAAGTTAATTATTTTCCATAATGTCATGATGAAAATTTAACATTCATATATTTTAGATTCATTGCACACTAACTGAAATATTTCAGGTCTTTTATTGTCTTAATACGGATGATTTGGGCATACAGCTCATGAAAACCCAAAATTCCTATCTCACAAAATTAGCATGTTATTAAAAGGGTCTCTAAACGAGCTATGAACCTAATTATCTGAATCAACGAGTTAACTCTAAACACCTGCAAAAGATTCCTGAGGCCTTTAAAACTCCCAGCCTGGTTCATCACTCAAAACCCCAATCATGGGTTAGACTGCCGACCTGACTGCTGTCCAGAAGGCCACTATTGGCACCCTCAAGCAAGAGGGTAAGACACAGAAAGAAATTTCTGAACGAATAGGCTGTTCCCAGAGTGCTGTATCAAGGCACCTCAGTGGGAAGTCTGTGGGAAGGAAAAAGTGTGGCAGAAAACGCTGCACAACGAGAAGAGGTGACCGGACCCTGAGGAAAATTGTGGAGAAGGGCCGATTCTAGACCTTGGGGGACCTGCGGAAGCAGTGGACTGAGTCTGGAGTAGAAACATCCAGAGCCACCGTGCACAGGCGTGTGCAGGAAAGGGGCTACAGGTGCCGCGTTCCCCAGACTTGGGCTACAGAGAAGCAGCACTGGACTGTTGCTCAGTGGTCCAAAGTACTTTTTTCGGATGAAAGCAAATTCTGCATGTCATTCGGAAATCAAGGTGCCAGAGTCTGGAGGAAGACTGGGGAGAAGGAAATGCCAAAATGCCAGAAGTCCAGTGTCAAGTACCCACAGTCAGTGATGGTCTGGGGTGCCGTGTCAGCTGCTGGTGTTGGTCCACTGTGTTTTATCAAGGGCAGGGTCAATGCAGCTAGCTATCAGGAGATTTTGGAGCACTTCATGCTTCCATCTGCTGAAAAGCTTTATGGAGATGAAGATTTCATTTTTCAGCACGACCTGGCACCTGCTCACAGTGCCAAAACCACTGGTAAATGGTTTACTGACCATGGTATCACTGTGCTCAATTGGCCTGCCAACTCTCCTGACCTGAACCCCATAGAGAATCTGTGGGATATTGTGAAGAGAACGTTGAGAGACTCAAGACCCAACACTCTGGATGAGCTAAAGGCCGCTATCGAAGCATCCTGGGCCTCCATAAGACCTCAGCAGTGCCACAGGCTGATTGCCTCCATGCCACGCCGCATTGAAGCAGTCATTTCTGCCAAAGGATTCCCGACCAAGTATTGAGTGCATAACTGTACACGATTATTTGAAGGTTGACGTTGTTTGTATTAAAAACACTTTTCTTTTATTGGTCGGATGAAATATGCTAATTTTGTGAGATAGGAATTTTGGGTTTTCATGAGCTGTATGCCAAAATCATCCGTATTAAGACAATAAAAGACTTGAAATATTTCAGTTAGTGTGCAATGAATCTAAAATATATGAATGTTAAATTTTCATCATTACATTATAGAAAATAATGAACTTTATCACAATATGCTAATATTTTGAGAAGGACCTGTAGTTAAACATAACTACTGCAGGGAACAATCAGCCTCTTCTTATTATGTTTAATGTCAATAACTCCACCAATCACACTTGTTACCAAAATTCACAATTTCCTCTATAAAATTTATTTCGTCTTTCTATTAAGTTTTTAACAAATTCCTTCCTAAAAGCAGAGCGAAATGTTATTTTTGCATAAAATTTATTAGAAAAGTAAGCATATAAAATATAACATTTTATAAATATATACATTTAATTTATAAATATCTATATTTATAAATATTGGAGTTGAAGGGAGAAATACTCTAACATCAATCAGTGTCTACTAAGGATAAAAACAAGGATTGTTTTAATAACTAATAGCTCAATAAACCCAATTACAATGTTATGGTAAACTACACACTACTTGTGGACTGAGAGTTAAAATGGAATGAAAACTCTTTCAGTAAGAATTAAACTGAATGAAACCCTGAAACCTTTCTTTTTAAATAAATTAGCATTGATTGTCTAAGTTTATGACCACATGGTAATTTTAGGAGAGGACAGGAAAAGACTCAAGGTTTTAGAAGTGTTTGGAACATTCCAACATGGAAACAGGTGAGTGTCATGATTGGGTATAAAAGAAGCATCCCTGAAAGGCTTAGACGTTCACAAGCAAGAATGGGGCAAAGTTCACCACTTTGTGAACAACTGCATGAGCAAATTGTCCAGCAGTTTAAGAACGTTTCTCAGGACCGGACCAGCAGTGTAAATGGACCCTAAGACATCGTATCAAACAATCTGCTTCCTTGTGTGACATCCTGGAAAATACAGGACTCAGGCAAGATATCAGGAAGAGAATTGTAGACCTAACAAGCCTGGTACATCTAAGAAAGAAAGGTTAAGACAGCTTGTCCTAATTATCCCCATGAATTGCTGGATTCACATAGCAGCAGATCATAACTTCCCTTATTGGTTGTTCTTCAGTTGTTGAATACGATGGCATCAGATTGTTGTCAACTTTGGATCCAAGGATTCTTTGAAGCAGGGTCTTACTTGTCAGCAAGTTTTAAAGACATTCAGCCACTGGTAATGAGAAATAGGTGTGGCTGGGAGAAAGGTTTTGTTAATGGATCCATGACATCACAGGAAATCCAGATGTCACTCTTCCTTCCTGGGCAGTACTAAAAGTAGGTTAATGCAGTGCATTTAGCGATTCAGAGTTTTTTACCAGTCTCTTTGTTTGAACAGAGTTCAGTCCATGTTTGATCCCAGGCCGCTACCCTCCTTGAGCTCAGAAAAAAATATGTTTCTTGTCACAAATTGAGCAGGTGGTTAAACAGACTGCAGTAATGTTTCATTAACTGGCAGGAGCATTAATAAGCTAGAGTCCATACATGCAGCAGCTAAGTCTTGTGCAACTGGAGATCATGGTAACATGATGCAAAAGAGCTGCAAATTAGAGTACTGTCAACAAAAAACTAGCTGACATGGCTTCCAACAACCAGCTGCTGAGGAAACAGAGAAGTGAAACTTTCTAGTAGTACTGAATTTTATTATATGATAGCTTTAACATTAGCGAGTCCTTCTCTGTAGTGTTTAATATATGAATATGTTCAAAGCAATAATTTTTCATTGTAAAGTAACACTTTTTTCTTTGTGACAGCTCAGAGCCTGTTTGGGGATGCAGGTCGTGGCCTGTGCTGCCTCCGTCCTCAGCATAATGTTAAGCTTCATAAAAATGGGACAGTCGTTGAACACCTGCTGGTATCACATGTATGACAGCATTGTTCACAACAATACATCCTCTTACCTTGAAATCTGTCATGAGATTGAGGTAAAGACTCTTCTGATAAGAAGTAAAATGCCGTTTTAGGATCTAAGCTAACTGATATTGTAACATATGAAAGTAACTGATGTCTGAACGTAGGAGTTTTGCTGCCATTAAATGTTTGCTAATCTTATCCAACTTTCAGATGATCCATTCCCACTTCTTCGCTGGAGGTGTGGTCATCCAGGTTACTCTGCTGGCCATCTCTGCCACTCTGGCTGCCTACTGCTGCAAAGTGGTCAACTGTTGTGGGCCACCCCCCAAAATGGTGAGTTCAAAAACCAACTGCAGCTCAATATTAGCACATCTGTGTATCTGTTAACACCTGAATCCAAACACCTGTGGGTGTATGAGTGAGGGCACTTGTGTATATATAACTTCTCCATAAAAATATGCAAGAGGTTCAAAGCCAGCTGTGGTTATCAAACAATATGCCAACTTTTGAACATCTCACAGATACAAGCAAGCAATTGACAAAAACCCCACTCTAGATGCGCAAAACTGACAGGGTGGGACAAATATTGGACTTTTTAGAAATCAAAATACATTGTAAGTTAGCAATATTTTTGTAAGACTCAACCATTCTTTTCCTTACATTCTTTCTTTATTTTTGCCTTAACAGCCAGTGATCACTGTCCAATCACCTCTTGACCAGCAGAGAGAAGAATGACTGGACTATGTGCAGCCACAAACAAATGCTACAAAATTAATGCTCAACTAAGCCACATTTTATACAAGCATTGGCTGAAATTATTGTGTTTAATGTCTAATCACTAATGCACTCCCAAAGAAATAATACAAATGCAGTATTTCGTTTTTCATGCACATATAACTTTGCTTTCATTGCTCTCTTTAGCTTTTTTTCAATTTACAAATCTTTTAAAAGGTCTGCAGATAGTGCATTGCATTTGTACATTGAAGTTGTTTTAAAGTAACCAGATGGAATGCTAAGAGTTGTTTCGTTGTAAGAAGGAGCAAAACGTGTGCAGATGATGGTATTCACCAAAATTTGATTCTTTGTTCTGTTTAACAGTTCTGCTTAATGTTCAGTGGTTTCCATGACACTGGGTCACAATTGTGTAACAAAGTCAGCTGAAAGAATTCTGAAGTCTGTTTGGAAAAAGTGCCAATGAAATGTTAGCAAAATGCTAAATAACTGCTTTAATGTTGACTCACAGTTCCCAGTAACTCATGAAATTCTTTCAGTTACCTAATCTTAATTCCAATCCTGGTCTGGGATTTGCATTCAATCATTTTCAACATAAATGTCATATTATTTGGGGGCTTTTAATGATTTATTGAACTGTTTTGATTTCCAGAGTGGACTCATAATGAAACAACTTCAATGGTTTTTAAAGTACTGGGTGACAAGTTTATTTTATTGTGCATCTCCTCTATAACACAAAGGCGCTACAGGGTCTGTAGAATAATACTACAGAATCTAATTTCAGCAAATATTTGGGTAAATGTCGTTTAGGGATTTGCATCTCAATCACCACTGTTTTGTGGACATTAGTAAGCTTTGGCTTACTTCTGGTTGGATATTTTACACTCTTCTTGATAGGTTAAGTACATTTTTATTTCCTGGCTTTTAAGCGTTGTCCAAACATGTTCCACTTCCCTGTGCAAAAGGGTTTATCTAGTTCAAAACTGGGTCCAAATTGCTACCATCTAGCTGTTGATTTGAGTTGAAGTTGAAGAATGTGGAGGTAGTGCTTCATCATCGTTCTACTCGCTTTGTATAATCCATTAATAGCACTGGGAGTGAAACAGACCCTCACTATGTTGCTGTCACCACCATGCTTCACAGCTGGTACCGGGTTTTCAGGTCTGAAAGTCTCCCCTAGACTCCTCTGAACATAGTTTTTTGTAATTTTGGCCAAATAACTAAATATTTTCTCATCTGATGTTAAAACTGTTCTATAGAAGGTATGTGGCTTGTGCATGTGAGCAGCTGCAATAGAGATTGAAGTGAAAAGTTTTTGAAGAGGAGCTTAAAACTTGATTATCACCTTCCCAGTCATTGCTAATGTTAAACTCCCTTCAAATATCCCTTCAAATTTCAGCCTAATGAAACTTTTTTATTTGAGGATGACAGTTTGAGTCAGATGGTTGAAACTTTGACACAGTTGAGTGTTCCTACAATAAATCTGATTAAGTTTTAAAAAGAATAAAGTCTCAAATTAAGCTTCTGCAAAAGCTTCAACATGAACGCGGTTAAAAATTCAGGGACCAGGCTTGAAAGCAGGAGGAAACCAACCACTTTAAATGAACTTGACTAATTTTGCTCAGTTGAGTGATCAAATATCCACCTGGAATTATGCCAGAAACCTCACTGATACAAAGAGCATCTAGTTTCGTTGCACCTCACTGAGAGACATTTATCCAGAAATTTGGGTGGTGTATGTATAATTATGACCCTCGATACAAGGAAAATTCTCAATAAATGCAAACTTGTACAACAGATTAAACAACATTAATGTGGCATTAATGATGACTGAATGAACTGTTGACTCAGATGCATGTGTCGCAAGTCATAATTTATGTTTTGGAGGTACTGTATGTATTCAAAGCATCAGTTGTTTCTAGCAATTAATTCTCAAAAAAAGAACAAAGGAACAAATTATTTTGGTCAGTAGTGCTGTTAAATTTGAACATCTGAAAATGATAGGAGTTATTCCATACAGTATCAGTTTGAAATGCATACAGAGGGTGCCCAAACACTTACTAAATGGCTGCCTTGCCAATTTGTACATCCAGATAACACGTACTACCACACTCATCTGATTTTATCATTTGTTACTGGTTTCTATGAAATGTTGTGACTGGATAATGTTGAAGTCACTTCCACAACATAATTTTGTATTATTTCTCAAAAATGTAACATGTATTATCTGTAAGAGAAAGAATGTTTGAAAGAATGGTGTAGCCTCAGTTAAACGCAAAATCATAATCCAAAGGGCGATTATTGCAGCTGACAGTGAAACAATGCACACTGTTGTATTAAATGAGCTGCCATATATTTTGATACAGCCTTTATTAACCATTTCCATTTAGAACTCTTAGAATTATCAGTTTATGTACTGTATTTCTCAGGAGTATTTAACAAGTGTGTATTCCAAAACACATGCGCTTATTGCTGTGATTAACAGCTTTTTCTAACTTTTTTTATACTGACTGTCTCCACTGACTATATGCAGAAAAGTGAGGAAAATAAAGAAAAGGACAAATCTGTTTAATGTTTGTCTCCTTTATGGTTAAACAAAATTGATCAGCACTAGTGCCACTAACAGTCCCTTTAGAAACTACTCAACTTATCTTAAGGAAGTAACTCAGCAAATGAATCTCATTGCAACCTCTTGCATCTAGATTATTGTTGATCCATCCAATTACTGTAAGTGAGGATTAGAACTTGTTGAACCAGTAAATCAACATCACAAACCACAGCAACAACCTCAGTGCTGGGAATGAAGCCCTCATCCATTTCATGCGCCATCCTACCCCTCACTGTGCACGAGACCACTGTTTAAAACAGCTGGAGGGAGTTTTCCACCTTTTCCCAGTTGTGATTAGCATTTACTGAATGTTTAGGCTGTTTTTTGACTGATTTTTGGTTCCATCTTCCCAGAAATATTCTTTAAAATATTGAAGAAAATATACAAGAACTCTAGAAGCCTGATATTCAAAAGGTTTTGCGTGTGCAAACCTAATTGCCTTCATGAATACGCAAAACATATGATAATGACCCAAACACGCAAATTTCTGGGAGGGGGATATGCAAATGTAATCCCTTACCACCAATGCTATTTATCAAACCTGAAACAGATTGCGGGATCTAGATTTAGTACATTTGAAATACAGCTTCTAACTGGGACATAAAAATATCTGCAGTCATTGTGGCCAGAAAGAGGCATAGATAGAATGACAGATGATGGAGAGAGAGAATTGTCTGTACATGAGTTAACACATTTGGGTTGAAAAATAAAAATAAAAGGAGCATTCTATGTAGGATTATCTAACGTCTAATTTAGGGCCATTCACAAACACAAGCCATGACATTTCTCCTATGAATTTCTGAACCACCAACCTGATCATAGTGAAGTGCGCACATAACTGATCATCGGCCAGAGAAGAATGCACAGTCTGTTAACTGTTAATTGCACATCATGCAAAGGACCCACAGTGCTTTGATAACAATATAATAGCAAAGACATAAGGCAGATACAATCCTTCATTTGCAAACTGGATGCTAAAATCACTTCTTAGGAGGTAAACAAAAATCACCATTTTAATGCAGCCTATTTCATGTGTTGAGAAAGACAGTGTATGCTTTAACCTTGTCACAAACACATTGCATCTTTGACAGTATCATTAAGCCATTGCAGAGCACTCGAGCTGGATCAGTTTGTTTACATTGTTTAAATGTGAACATGTGCCAGGGGAGGGTTTATACAGTAAAATGATTTTGTGTCACCAAAAAACTAAACAATCAAACATGATGTCAGGATCTGTCTGTGTTGGGTTTTTGTGTTTGTTTACCTTCTTTGCTTAGTCAGGTGCTTTTCTATTCATCTTGGTTTATTTAGATTCCTTCTGTTTAGTTTTTGTTTCTTTATGTATTAGATGTGTGTAGTTTATATTTCCTTGTAGATCTTGTTTCCCCCAGGGTAATTTTCTTTAGTTCAGTCTCATTGTCTCTTGCTTAGGTTCATTTAGATGTGTTTTGGTTATTTGATTGTTCTTCCTGCTCATTTGTGATGATTAGTCAACCCTCCCTCTGTATTGTCCCCAGCTGTTCCACATTCTCCTGATTAGCTCCTCTCCCAGTTCTGGTTCACACACCACTTCCCTCACTATTTAAGTTCTCAGGTTTTCATTGTTCTCCACCGGATTCTCTGCATACATCCCTAGTTCCTCGTCTCATTGTTCTTGCCTGTTACCCTGCCTGCGTTACCCGTGTTTGTCAGTTATTAATAAATCTTGTAAATTCACCATGTGGCTCCCGTCCTCCTGCCTGCCCACAATGCAACAGGAAACAACACTCTCTAATTATTTTTACCTCTGCCGTCCTCCCTCCCTGTTGGATGGAGTAAGAGGGAGTCAGGTTTAGCCTAAACAGGCTCAGTTATGGTGCAACACAACCTCCATTTCTGCTGCCTGTGTGACCCCTTCTCTTTTCCAATGGTTATAATCAGTCTGACAGAGAGAGGTACCTCCAGTATAACCATGGCCACCAGTGGGCTCTAGATGGACAAACTCAGTTTAATATTTTAAGTAGTACCCCTACATATAGCCCATTTTAAAATGGCCAAACTCAAAACACTCAGTAGTTTATTTTAACCTCCCCAACAACCCCATACCATTCCAAACACTTGTGCATTGAGACATGTGTTGTGAATTGGCGCTATATAAATAAAACTGAATTGAATCGAATTGAATTCCAACATATACTCTCAAAAAACAACAACTCAGTGACTCTGAAGAAAAATTAAAAGATCAAGGGAGGCAAACCTCTAATAAATTAATTGACAGACATATTTGTCTTTCATACTGTTAATACTGATTGGCCAATTTGTTGCGAGTTACGTCGAGCAACACAGTTAACAAGCTGTGCATGCTCCTATGGTGCAGACGCAGCACTGAACAGCCGCACCATGTGGCACCGATGGCGGAGGGGGCACACTACTCTGGACACATCTCTGCCCTCATGCGCAATAGCCTGTAATTCAATATTTTTGATTGAAGGCGAAGCAGGATGCAGTATTTGACTTACTGGCTTCGTCCGGACCACAAACATAAAGCATCTGCTCACAGACAGAACAAGTTCAAACTCAGCCTTCTGCATCCGCGATTACGCTCTCAGAAACGCCCTGCGCAAATGAACAGAGAGGAGAAACAATCTTGTCAGGGCAGAGGCTGCGATGACAGACCTGCTGCTGTGAATAGCACTGACAAATGCTGACTAACTGTAACAGTCCAGAATGAAACAGAAGGAAAAAAATCAGCAATTGGACCATTTATGCAGTGCAGCAACTTCTGCATGTTTCAAGCAGCACAGCTTTGGTTTACTTTTCCTCTTGTTCCGCTAGGGGTGGTAGCACCGAGCCAGTAGCACTTTTTACAGGTGCATTTTTTTTTTTCCTTCTGCCAAACACAAAAGCAGAAAAAGTGAAACCTAATTTTAAATAGGATAATAATTATTGGTTTCAGACAAATTCATATTATCGAGCTTAACTTCAGACTGCATTACTTTTGTCACAAACATTTAAAGGATTTAGATGATACACACAGTACCTTGAAAAGTTATTTGCCATCTGAAAAATGTCTTCAGTTTTTGCTTTTTGTAACACCAACATGTTTTAGACCCATTTTAAATCAGACAAGGGGTTTGTGGAGGAACCTGTAAGGGGTGCCCAAGAGGGTCTTTGTCCTGCTGGAAGGTGAACCTCCACCCCAGTCTCAAATCTTCTGCAGCCATCTTCCCATCTAACCAGCTTCCCCGTCCTTTTTGAAGAGAAAAGCAGGTCCACAGCATGAGGATGCCACTACCATGTGGTAATAGTTTGTTCGGGGTTATATGCAGTGTTAGATTGCTGTGTTCCCTACATGGCGTGTGGCAAAGTATAAATTAAATTTCATATGGCAGTTTTCCATAAAGGTAAGATTTGTGGAGTGCATGACTCATAGCTGCTGTGTTCCTTGATTTCCATTCAGCCGTTCACTGTTGTATTCTAACAAACGTTTGAAACATTCACAGAAGAAGATCATGGTGGAAGATGTTGTGGAATTTTCTTATCAAAGTGGGTAGAAGTTGACTCATAACAAGAGAAAATCCGGACTTTGTCTTTATAAGTTTTATTCAAAGGCATTCAACGTTTGAATGACTCTGTTACTGAGGTTAGTCAGTTAAGCAGAGCCCCGATCAACATTTACACACAGTATTTATACCAGAACATGACAGTGTTATCTCAACTTCAAAGAGTCTGTGTTTTATGACCCCAGACCCTTCTCGGGTTCAGAGGTGACAAAGTTATCTAGGAACCCATCTGTCCTTCCCGAGATATCACCCTTAAAGCATGAGTTTTAACTATTAAACTTCTGATAATGGCTTTTACAGCTTCCTCCTCTAACACAGATGTTCTGAGGAGTGAGGTAACCTAAAGGTCATACACTTTGGAACACTTAAAAGAATTTCCATTACAACTCCTTTCTTCTGATTACAAGATAATCACAACTAAAGGAAAATTCTGCAACATCATCAACCCTCTCAGCTAACAGATAATCCAAAGCCATTCTATTTGCAAACTCATCGTTCAAATAGCTTAGGCTGATTGAATCATAAGTTGTGACCGTAGGTAGTAAATGAGCTAGATAACATACTCCAGACCAATTAGCAGGCAGATACAGATATAATCTATTTCCACACATCCAAACCATGTTCTTAGGACATGAGTACCCATCTCATAAAGGAAAAGTAACAAAAACCCTGGTTAATTTACCTGCCATGCCATACAACTTACCTCCATCCGGTAAGGCTGTAAGATTAAGAGTTAACACAAAGGGATCTGGGACCAAAGATCCTGAAATAGTAGAAGGATCAGTTCTGACAGGACATGACTCAAATTTATGTCTGTTGATTAAAGCACATAAAACAGATATAATAGCTTCGCAACCTACTGTCTTCCCAAGGAAATAAGGTCTACTTTCCTCCTGTGCAATACAAATATCTGGATCTATAATCAGATTACTAATTCCCCGAATTCTATAAAGAGTTCCCGTAGACGCACGTTAAATTAGTCTCACTGGAAAATCTACTAACATTTTTGCTTTACCTAACAGTATAATTCCTCACCCAAGGAAAAATGACCTCCACCAACCTGTTATCTGGAAAGAAAGTAGCTAGGGTATAAGCAGTATCAATAGGAACAGGTACTAAAAATGGTTGATCATTAATAGCACGTGGAATCAAACAACATAGCAACTGTCATTTCTAATCTTCCTCACAGTTTGATGCATCCGTTGCCACCAGACATTATCAGCATGATCATAGTAGTCAGGAAAGTGATGAATCTCTCTTCGAATCCGCTGATGAGTATTATTAGCATAATTCCTCAGATTAGCCTTACATTATCTTTGCTGTACCTTTCCCCAAATGAACACAAGAGTTATAAAAAGACTTGCAATACCAATCATTAGCATCAGAACAGACCATCTTCCATATAGCTGCATCGTGACCTTGAAGTGGTATGTCCTTTCTTCTGGTACTGAAAGCAAACAGTTTTTTCCAAAGAAAACAAATTATAAACACAACTTAAAAAACAAAAAAAAACAAAAATCCTGCTGTCTCTCCTGAGTGGCTTCTGCGCTTCAAGCTGCCCTGTTACCAGTCTGGTACAGGTGGGCGGTCGTAGGAAGCTCCTCTAGAAATATATTTAGAAACAGCAATTCTAACCTGCTGGAAGTTAAGCTTCCATAGTCCAACTAAACAACAGTGGAAATGAACACATTCAAATTTGTAATAATACCATAATGATAGATATCAAGCAATAACCATGAAAGTTAGATAAAAGCATCCGAGATTTCCTCCTCAGAGTCAGTTTCTCTGTCAAAGTGGGACAAAAGAATTTGGCTGACCCTCGCTGTCCAGGCAAAGGAGTCCCTAGTAGCCACCAAATATTAAGAAATTAAGGAGAATAAGCATCATGGCGCATGTTTGACTGTCTCTCTGTTGCAGACGTCACCAGTCCATCATCCAGAGAAAGGTTATATGCAATGTGTAGAGGTCTTCCCTGTATGTTTCCTATGTGTCTCTCACTGTGGTGTGTGTGCAGTGAGGCAAATGACCTTATGATTTCTAACTTTCAAGCAATGCGATGGCCTTAAGTAGATTCTGAAATAACGTTGCACTGCCCAAGGGATTATTGTGCCCTTGTAAGAACAGTGTTCTTCAACCACCTCTTCAATCACTCGCCAGTGATCAGCTTACAGTTCTTTGTCTTGTGGTGGTCCGCTGTCCTCACACCTTTCAGGCCGTGGATGATCCAGTTGAAAGATGACTTGTGTCCTGGAAGCCAGATGAAGCTGGAGGAGCTGGAGCTTTCCTGCAGCTTTCCTGGGTGTCTAGTAGGATCTGATATGGGCTATTCCAGCCCTGGACTTCCTGTGTTTTCTCCTAAATTCTCTGACCAGAATCCAGTCGCCAGGAATAAAGGACTGGAGGGTGGAAGTGGCTGTTTCTGGTAATGCAGCCTTCACCGTCTGTGAAACTTGAGAAAACACAGTGGACAGGTTTTGACAGTAAAACAACATCCTATCTTCACACAAAGATGTGGAAGAAAATGATCTTGGCAATATCCCCATGTCCAAATTAGGAGACCTGCCACACAGCACTTCAAAAGGACTGAGATTTGCCTGTGTCCTTTGTCTCAATCTTATATAAGTGAGAACAGGGCCTTCACAACACTTGGCTAATTTTCAATTCAAAGTCCCATTCTCAAACCTAAGTGCTTAACTACATGAACTTCATCAAAACATCCAACAAAATCCAAAGAATTGATCTTCTGACTTCACCTGATATACTAGCAGTGACCATCAGCTAAATATTCTGAATATCAAAAATCTGACATGATGTTTGTGGAAGGCCTGACTACAGGTCAACATTTCATAGTTTCAGAATACCCAAAAAGAATTTTAATAATTTTCAAAAATGGTCTAATCTGTGGAGATGTAAAATTTCACAAAAGAATCAACACCATAATTTCAGAGAGGTTTTCAGAATGTGATCTTAGGGAGCTATGCACCATTTATAAACAAAGTACAACGTCTCTCTCGCATTGTCACCAAGTCCTCAATGGAGGTATGAGCTACCCTTTTTCCCCATGAGTGCTACAACTTTTGGAACCCCATGTTACTTTATTCTGACATTCCCCTCTTCTGGCGCAGGGTCCAACCCATGCGACAGTCCAGCAAAGAGTTTCTACAAAAATTTTCTAGTAACCAAGATCACATTACATAGAACCAAAGAGATGAATTCTGACATAACTATGTGTCACTATGAATTTAACGAAAGCAACATAAAGAAAATCCAGATGTTTTGAACTGCAATTCAGTTCCATTAACAACAAAACACAAACTTTAATTAGTCAGTTCATCAATGTCTCACTTAGAAATTAGTCACATATCATCCTGATTTGTCTTGTATGAAGATGAGTATTAGATTAATGGACATCTAATGTAATTCAGATGCATAAACCCTACAAATTCGAATCTAATAAATAATTCCCACCAAGTATAAAGTTATGACTCAGATTCTTTATCAAAAATATATTCCTTACTTTTGGCATATCTTGAACTGTCAGCTAGCTTAATGGTACCAGGGAAAACTTTCAATCTAATAAATCACCAATGATTCTGCATGTAAAACTAATCCTTCAAACTAGTTTAAACTATTTCATTAACCTTTTAATAGTAAAACACATAAATCTAAAAGTCATGCTACATCCTTAATCATTATACAAAAAAACATGTTTTTAAGGCGACAATCACTACAAGCATTTTGATTCTATTGTCTCTTAAACAGTGTTAAAACTCAGGAAGGGAGGTGCTGAGCGTTACCATGACAACAAAGGCATGAACCAATCTAGTAGGTGGGCGGAGTCAGGCAGAACTAACCTTTGATGGGCAGCCTATTGGCGGACCCACAGTTTCTTCAGTCCAACCCATTTTAGTGAACCTTAAACTGCAAAGCTGTCAACATGCACCTACCTCAGAAACAAGCTGCTTCTTAACTCTCCTGAAAACTCAAAGTTTAATCAATCTGGGATTTAGAAACATTATTCTAAACATGATTATTGTGTCATACAACATACAAACATACATTCATTCCAACAAACACAAAGACAAAACATTAAAGACAGACAAATGGCCAATTTGAAGCTTCAAGAATTAAAAGAAATTCTTAATCTCTTTTCAGAATATGTTTTCTCAGCCATATCTTTTAATGCTATAATTGATCAATTTTGTTATGACAATCTTCAGGATCCTTTTAAAAAAATGAGTGCACATAGTCCAAAAAGATCTCAAAGTATTTAGAAGCACAGCAACAGTTTTCTCTTAAATGAATCCAAATTCACTGATGCTGAAACCTTTTGCTAATTCTTTGTACTGTAACTCTATAATAATAACTACAATCCTGAGAGTTATTGTTATAATTCTCTTTTTGTTTGGCTCAATTTGATCGCAGCTGTATTGCAGAATTTCAGGTTAAATGCAAAGTAGTATTTTAATTCAATTCAATTCAAATTCAAAGATACTTTATTGATCCCCGAGGGGAAATTAGAAAAGTCAGCATTGACATTTTCATGTTATACCCAAACTAAACAAAAACTGCAGTGTTTGACTTAATCAGAAATTAAGATAAGAAGCTTATCTCCAAAATGGACTTTTTCCTACATAGTGTTTCAAAAAGAACAAACATTATTTTCTTTAATTTGGCTATTTAAATTTTGAGAGTTGGGTAGAAACATTAGAAAAATTACTAGAACCCCTCTTTTACAATCCAAATGCTGATAAATGTTCCAATATTTTATCTCTTAGTAATCTGAAATCAGCTTGTGTACCTTTGTACTCATATGTATTCTTTTAATCTTCAAACCCTAAGAAATCAAACAAGGAGACTGGAGTTTGAGCCGACCATCCTCTTACTGTTAAGAAAGCCTTTATTTCTTTTCTTTTCCTAAAATGACGGGTTTTACTTGTCTTGATTCCGTTATAAAAATCCTAACCTTGGTTCCAAAACAAATTCAACCCCAATCTGTGTCCCCAGAGTAGAAATTTTGAGTATTATTGCATTTCAAAGCCACCAAATGACTAGAACCCATCATTGGCTTAGATCTGTTTTAATAAGTAATCGGTCTACCTTTAATTAAATATTATAATTTTATAGACCCAAAATCTATGGCTTACGGGCTTCAGGAGTCCAGGAACCACAAGTTGAGTACTACTGCATTGAACAATGGTGTTAACTTTCTGCAGAGATTGAAGGATTGGCTAAATATGTTATTTCTGCTTGGACAATGATCAGATTTAAAATCACTAGTTCACAGCTCCTAATTTACCTGAGATCATATTTGCTCCTATCCCAGTTCATAAGAAGCTTCAGACAAACATTATGCTAAAAAAACAAAAACAAAACAAAAACCAGATCTGTTTTAAAATAAAGAAAAAGCATGCTTAAAAAACTTGGTACTGTGGTGGAAAATAACTCCACGGTTCTGAAGGCCTTTTCATACAGAGTCTTTTAGGAAACATAAGATTAGTTTAATTTTTGTGTGGTACCACTGTCAAAAATAACCCAATTTTTCCCATTTTCATTTTAAAGGTTTGTTTTACCAAGGAAAATGTGTTTAACAAAACCAATTACTCTCAAACGTTTTAAAAGTTTTAGCTGGTGATATCTTAGAAAACAACAAGTGTTTTAATATTCCTATGCAGCACAGAACTGATTAGGTTTCTCTTTCCCTCTCCAAAGGAAACTGCAGAACCAAGCCTTTCATAGTTTTTGTCAGGACCTGATATAAGGTACAGTGTAAATCAACACGCTGCATGAATCAGAAGAGGGAAGAAAAACCTAATATAACTTCTTCCCAGCAGCTGCTGTGAAAAACAATGAATTTGTACCTTCCATAAGCCTCAGTTAGCATTTGCGGACAAAAACTGCGCCAAACTGTAAATACTGTGTCAGAAACTGTATGAAGACCATCTGTAGTAAAACTAAGCCTGTTTTAATGAGGTCTCTACCCATTAGATTTATGGGATACAAAATCTGACAACAGAAAATAATATCTGAAGGAGAAACCCATCAAGTTTTACGCATGCGCTGGGTTTTAAAAATGCTCCTTCATGAGATCTGTCCTGAGAATAACATAGAAACACTTGGTTACTGCTGAGTTTTGGAGATGTTGTAACTTCCTCTGCTTTTAATAACTTTTAATAACTAGAATAATTGACCCTGAATATTCCACGACAAAAGAGAACTTGTTTCTCTAAAAGAATTAACCGGAAAGTATCAAATGAGCTAAGTTATCACCCTTTTAAAGATACTTTTCTAACCCTAAAATAATATTTTAAACCGCTATATCTGTCAACGTCAAGCAAGCGTCACATGAGCAGCGGTTAATAAGCGTTCTTCATTGCAGAAAATAGGAAAAGATTTATGCAAATGTGTGTGTGTTTGTACGTTACCCCCATCAGTTTCTTAATCGCTCCAGAGTCAGACTGTCACACACACAGTCCTCTATCAGTCCAAAAAACAACCAGGCCCTTCCCCGGTCTGTTGGTGGGACATTCAATCATTCTTTGTCCACTTTAACTTCTCCAGGAGGGAGAAAGAAGAAACTTTGCTCCGGCCTGTTTCTCTTCTGCCCGCATAAGATACTTTCAATATAAATCCAGTGCATTAACTCTTCTGGCTCTTGCAAACAGCATGGATCGTTGTCCATCTCAGTGGGTCCAGACTTCTGAGTTTCGTTTTTGGTGGAAACTCACACTGCGATTTGCAACAAGCAGGCAGACAGGAAGGCAGATCTCTCTCTTTCAGGCTGTGCTGGAGAAGCGTCTCTGGCGGAGTAGCCAAGGAGAAGGGCAGGTTTCTAAAATCCAGACTCAAAAATGCAGATGTTGAACTCAAATCCCATATATGTGTGTATTTGTGTGTGAGAGAGGCAGAAGAAAAAGTTTAGTATAGGTTCAGATTTTGCACAAATAAATATTATCAATCAGTCAGCCAGTTGTCCACCTGCCTGTCACTTCCTCCCACAACATGAACTATACTCCTTTCTAAAACAACTTTCTTTTCGACTCTCTAATGTCCCTTTTCAATTTTACCTTCTTTTCCGACTGATCGCAATATTTAAGACAAACGAAACTTCCTTCAGGAAAGTTTTTTATTTTTTTTTTTTTTTTTTTTACTTATTTACACTCAAACTTCCACACTGTGAAAAACCAAACTTATCTTCCACTTTTTCCTTTCATTATTTTATAAATCAGAGTCTGAAGAGGAGACACCCCTGATGCCTCAAGGTTCCGGAACCATTTTTTTTTTCCTTTTTACCCGTTCAGCGGCACGTCTGCCGTCTGGCTTTTCTCCTTTATGAGGTGAAGAAAATTGCTAAAAACCACCCGCAAAACCCTGCGTTTTGCTTTATCCCATTGTTACCAATGAGAACCTCCCTGCAATTATTTTACAGGGTAACCGGGCCCTCAGCTGATGTCCTCCCTCTCGCAACTCTGGAACCTAATTAATTAGTTAGGAGATGATGGTTAATGTGTAATAAAAATAATATACATTATATCATACAGAGCAACTTCTCACCCAGATATATTTGAAGACAAATAGTTCGGATCCAATCGGCCAGAAGCCGCAGATGGGCACCCGGACTACCCTCCCGTAAGATGGAAGTGGACTGAGAACAACTCTCAGGCTGGCCAGGCGTCCGTGTCCCCTCCTGCGGTCTCCTCTGGCACGTTAGATCCTGTTCGTGACGCTAAAATTGTTGTGGAATTTTCTTATCAAAGTGGGTAGAAGTTGACTCATAACAAGAGAAAATCCGGACTTTGTCTTTATAAGTTTTATTCAAAGGCATTCAGCGTTTGAATGACTCTGTTACTGAGGTTAGTCAGTGAAACAGAGCCCCGATCAACATTTACACACAGTATTTATACCAGAACATGACAGTGTTATCTCAACTTCAAAGAGTCTGTGTTTTATGACCCCAGACCCTTCTCGGGTTCAGAGGTGACAAAGTTATCTAGGAACCCATCTGTCCTTCCCGAGATATCACCCTTAAAGCATGAGTTTTAACTATTAAACTTCTGATAATGGCTTTTACAGCTTCCTCCTCTAACACAGATGTTCTGAGGAGTGAGGTAACCTAAAGGTCATACACTATGGAATGCTTAATAAAAGAATTTCCATTACAAAGATGAGAAAAGGTTTAGTAATAATCAGACTTACAAGGTTGACCAGGTACAGGAAACACAGGTAGATTTTAGACAAGGGCTGGAGGTAACAGGATCAAAAACCTATATGGAGCAGGCATCAAACAGGGTAGAATGCAGGGTATGTTTTAGAAAACAAACCAGTCGGGACCAATGACAATAAGGGAGTATAAATATAGACGTAGGGTGGAGAACAGACCTATGAACACAGGGAGTTAATCAGAGGGGAATCAGGATCAGATGGTGGGAGAGAGACTGAAAGTTACTGAGGGAGAGTGACTAATTAGCACTGATGAGCAGGGAGGTAAAAGAAAACGTCTAAGTGAACTGAAATAAGTAAACAACGCAACTACCAAAAGGACATAAACAGCAGGGAACCCTGTCTACTTTTAAGGATATGCCTAAAACTTGCCTGTTTGCTAAAACTTATAGTTAGAGTGGCTTAGGTTATCCTGATAATAGGCTGCTGGAGGACATACCGAACAACTTCTCACTCTGCTACTACTCTCCAATCATGCATTATTTGCTGACAATGCTGTATTTAACTTCATATTTTCTCTGCTTGTTCTGTTCACAAACGTTACATCTTGCCTGATGTTTTTACATAGCTTTGGAAATTTGTTGGCAACTGTAGTTCAGTGGATAAAGTATTCTTCTCGCAATGCTAATGTTGTGGGTTTGATTCTGGATTCTGTCTGCCACATTGGTGTGCCCCTGGGCAAAGCACTTAACCCCAAGTAGCCTACTGGTCTGTAAAGCACTGAGTGATTGTTTGATTAGAAAGGCCCTATATAACTTCAGTTAATTTACCTACTTTAAGGTAACTTAATATTCTCTTTCTAAAGATAATACGCTGTCTTTTTGTGTTTTACCTGTCTTTCTCCCAGACAAAGCAACTGAAGGAGCTATTGCTGCGACTAACGATATGTACTCTTTTTTTTAATCCCATATATTCTACCGCCGGCTCAGATTTTTTTCTGTTTAGCTGTGTGTGTTTTTTTAGATCAAGCCACTAAATGAGATACTAATGCTATGAACTCCCAATAAGCCTCAGGCAGCACGACAGGCCAGCATCAAGGAAGAGAAACACCCCAGAGCCCCAAACCTGCCTGGCATCAGCCCACCACAGTGGCCAGACCCCAGAGGGACCAAGGGCGTGCCATCCCACCTGGAAAGAAAGCCCAACATTAGTCCAAGAGATAGGGATCCCCATAAAGTCCAGCTCAGTGCACGCAAGTCACAGCCCACCTGACACCCGTGGGAGCCATACGGCACCAGCTAAGAACCCACCACACTGTGAGGTGGCCCCAGCCAACACAAACAGCACTTCACCAAAGGGGTCAGCTCTCCTCTGTAACACTGCCAGAGTCCCCTAAGCCATCCCCACACCACCAGTCCTTGATGATCCAGTGTGGCCTAAAGGGATGAAACAAAATTCACCCCCCTGCTCCCAGCAATACCATAAATCTTATTCCCCTTCACCATGCCTCCACAACCCCAAATCAAACAAGCCATAGTCACCACAGCTACATCTTCGTGAATGATAAGCCGGGTGAGATGTGCATTGCAGTGAACAGATTAAAGCGCCTTGATCTCCAAGCTCTTCACCAGTTTCTGCAAGGATTTTGGGGACCATGTTGTTTCCAAAAATAGGAATGTCAAAAAAATGTAAACACCAGCCCATGGGGACGTGGACGTCATGGCATGGTATGGTGTATTACATGTCTCCAGTTACCTTGAGCAATTATAAAAGGCTCACAACAATAACATAATAAAACATGGGCCAGAGGAAGGTGTCAAGTTTTTCATGCCATCAACAATGTCTCCACTTTTTGAGGTGAAACTTGCAACTACGTTTTGAAGCTTTCAGTTTAATACTTGCTGATGCAGACAGACAGCAGTGAAAGACACGAAAGGGCTTTCAGCTGATGTGGGACACTGTGGAGGACCAGTCCTGCCGTAATTAAGAAAATATACATAAATAAATAAATCGTCAATTAATAAATAAGCATAAAATTAAATACACAAAAAATGCCGTAAATAAATAAAGTAGGCAGTAGTTATTCAATGAGACATACAGTACAGACCAAAAGTTTGGACACACCTTCTCATTCAAAGAGTTTTCTTTATTTTCATGACTATGAATATTGTAGTTTCACAATGAAGCCATCAAAACTATGAATTAACACATGTGGAATTATATACTGAACAAAAAAGTGTGAAACAACTGAAAATATGTCTTATATTCTAGGTTCTTCAAAGTAGCCACCTTTTGCTTTGATTACTGCTCCGCAAACTCTTGGCATTCTGTTGATGAGCTTCAAGAGGTCGTCACCTGAAATGGTTTTCAAACAGTCTTGAAGGAGTTCCCAGAGATGCTTAGCACTTGTTGGCCCTTTTGCCTTCACTCTGCGGTCCAGCTCACCCCAAACCATCTCGATTAGCTCATGAAAACCCAAAATTCCTATCTCACAAAATTAGCATATCATTAAAAGGGTCTCTAAACGAGCTATGAACCTAATCATCTGAATCAACGAGTTAACTCTAAACACCTGCAAAAGATTCCTGAGGCCTTTAAAACTCCCAGCCTGGTTCATCACTCAAAACCCCAATCATGGGTAAGACTGCCGACCTGACTGCTGTCCAGAAGGCCACTATTGACACCCTCAAGTAAGAGGGTAAGACACAGAAAGACATTTCTGAACAAATAGGCTGTTCCCAGAGTGCTGTATCAAGGCACCTCAGTGGGAAGTCTGTGGGAAGGAAAAAGTGTGGCAGAAAACGCTGCACAACGAGAAGAGGTGACCGGACCCTGAGGAAGATTGTGGAGAAGGGCCGATTCCAGACCTTGGGGGACCTGCGGAAGCAGTGGACTGAGTCTGGAGTAGAAACATCCAGAGCCACCGTGCACAGGCGTGTGCAGGAAATGGGCTACAGGTGCCGCATTCCCCAGGTCAAGCCACTTTTGAACCAGAAACAGCTGGCAGAAGCGCCTGACCTGGGCTACAGAGAAGCAGCACTGGACTGTTGCTCAGTGGTCCAAAGTACTTTTTTCGGATGAAAGCAAATTCTGCATGTCATTCGGAAATCAAGGTGCCAGAGTCTGGAGGAAGACTGGGGAGAAGGAAATGCCAAAATGCCAGAAGTCCAGTGTCAAGTACCCACAGTCAGTGATGGTCTGGTTGCCGTGTCAGCTGCTGGTGTTGGTCCACTGTGTTTTATCAAGGGCAGGGTCAATGCAGCTAGCTATCAGGAGATTTTGGAGCACTTCATGCTTCCATCTGCTGAAAAGCTTTATGGAGATGAAGATTTCATTTTTCAGCACGACCTGGCACCTGCTCACAGTGCCAAAACCACTGGTAAATGGTTTACTGACCATGGTATCACTGTGCTCAATTGGCCTGCCAACTCTCCTGACCTGAACCCCATAGAGAATCTGTGGGATATTGTGAAGAGAACGTTGAGAGACTCAAGACCCAACACTCTGGATGAGCTAAAGCCGCTATCGAAGCATCCTGGGCCTCCATAAGACCTCAGCAGTGCCACAGGCTGATTGCCTCCATGCCACGCCGCATTGAAGCAGTCATTTCTGCAAAAGGATTCCCGACCAAGTATTGAGTGCATAACTGTACATGATTATTTGAAGATTGATGTTTTTTGTATTAAAAACACTTTTCTTTTATTGGTCGGATGAAATATGCTAATTTTGTGAGATAGGAATTTTAGGTTTTTATGAGCTGTATGCCAAAATCATCCGTATTAAGACAATAAAAGACCTGAAATATTTCAGTTAGTGTGCAATGAATCTAAAATATATGAATATTAAATTTTCATCATGACATTATGGAAAATAATTAACTTTATCACAATATGCTAATTTTTTGAGAAGGACCTGTAGCTTGAATCTGCTTGGCTTTTCCCCACCAAAAGGCATTGTTTAGCAATAGCGAACTCTGCAGCCAGATGTTCGGTGTCTGACCCCTTAACAACGTTCCAATTCCTCCTGTCCAGGACACAGCCCTGTTCCAAGCACCCATGCCACATCTCATTCCGGGTTTGCCATTGCTAAACAATGCTTTTGT
Source organism: Girardinichthys multiradiatus (assembly GCF_021462225.1). NCBI lineage: Eukaryota > Metazoa > Chordata > Actinopteri > Cyprinodontiformes > Goodeidae > Girardinichthys > Girardinichthys multiradiatus. The sequence continues at coordinate 44,030,926 of NC_061807.1, forward strand.
GTCATGGGGTGTCAAACACAGGGGGCTTTTGATTGACAGACATATGTACCTATGTCGTTGTGCACTTTTGATCAAGTGGACTCCGTACTATGTTCAGATCAAACTTTTTCAAAGATGCCATTACTAATACCTTGGAAAGATAAGATAAAACAGAAATTGGTCTAAAACCAAGGGATCAATGTGAGGTCTTTTCAAAAGGGGCATAACAACAGCGTGTTTCAAATCAATGGGGTTCCTGATCTAAGACAAATAATTAGTAAGTCAGAAAAGCAAGGGCCAACAGTGATCAAAACCTCTTTCATCAATTTAGATAGAAGTCAAAAGGAAAATGTGAGGGTCTCATATGTTTCACAATCTTATTTAACAAAGAAAAAGAATTTTAATTATAGTTTTAAAACAGTAATTTTCTACCGCTTCTTCCATAGTGGGTCGTGGGGAAGCTGTTGCCTATCTCCAGCAGTCTACGGGAGAGAGGCAGGGTACACCCTGGACAGGTCGCCAGTCCATTGCAGGGCAACACACAACCATGGACACACTCATTCACACACCTAAGGGCAATTTAAAGAGACCAATTAACCTAACAGGCAAACTCCATGCAGAAAGACACCTGGCCGGGAATCGAACCCAGAACCTTCTTGCTGCAAGGCAACAGTAATGCCAATCTTACAACAACAACTAATTAACAAACTGAAATAATTGAACATTTAACTATACAGAAATTTAGCTTTACAGAACAAATTCTGTTGAAATGAAAGCTGATTGCATTCATTTGTTTTTGTAATATTTAATCATTTGAATTAGATATAGTTAGAAATGTATATACAGTTTTAAAATACTGCCCTGCACTTCACTTCCAATAACAGGCATTCACTTTAATAGTCTCTTTTTGTAGCCTCCTTTTCTTCAGATCTGCAGTTCATCTGCCCAATGGCTCTGCAGGAGGAACAAACAAGTTAGTGAGCAAAAACCTCTCATTTAGCTCTAATAAATACAAAGTCTTTAGGGTTTGTTTCTGAAGCACCAATATGACCTGTGATGCAGATGGAATGATCTCTTCAAGGTCTCCGAAGCAGCCCTGTTTATGACGAATGAGGCTCCCCCACAGCACCGAGCGGTGGCAGGAAGGACACTCTCCCTCTACAGGTACGAGGTGGAATGGCTCTGACCTCAGGAAATACCTGGCCAGGCAGATTAAATGGCTGATCATCCCACATGATGGGTGGAAACAGCTCAACTTCTCTGACACCTGAGGAGAAGAGGAGGCAAAAACAGACCAAACCAGTCAGATATGGACTGATAAAAATATTTCTATCATTAAAATTCTCATTAGTTGTGATTGGCTCAGATTTAGGGCTGAAATAAGTAATTGGATTAATTGTGATTAATCTATTATTGAAATAATCATCATCAACAACAAGAATAGTTTTTTTCTTCTCCCAGTCTATAATTAAATGAGATTAAAATGTTCCTGTTGTAGGTCTGTTAGGATTTCAAAAATTGATCCATGTGCCAAATCCCAGAGTAATGGCAGAGAATGTTTTATAAAGGGAACACTCAAATAACACATCCTAGATCTGAATGAATGAAATATTCTCATTGAATAATTTGTTCTGTACAAAGTTGAATGTGCTGACAACAAAATCACACAAAAATCATCAATGGAAATCAAATTTATTAACCAATAGAGGCCTGGATTTGGAGTCACACACAAAATTAAAGTGGAAAAACACTACAGGCTGATCCAACTTTGATGTAATGTCCTTAAAACAAGTCAAAATGAGGCTCAGTATTGTGTGTGGCCTCCACGTGTCTGTATGACCTCCCTACAACGCCTGGGCATGCTCCTGATGAGACGATGGATGGTCTCCTGAGGGATCTCCTCCCAGACCTGGACTAAAGCATCCGCCAACTCCTGGACAGTCTCTGGTGGATGGAGCGAGACATGATGTCCCAGATGTGCTCAATCGGATTCAGGTCTGGGGAACAGGCGGGCCAGTCCATAGCTTCAATGTCTTCATCTTGCAGGAACTGCTGACACACTCCAACCACATGAGGTCTAGCATTGTCCTGCATTAGGAGGAACCCAGGACCAACCGCACCAGCATATGGTCTCACAAGGGGTCTGAGGATCTCACCTCGGTACCTAATGGCAGTCAGGCTACCTCTGGCGAGCACATGGAGGGCCGTGTGGCCTTCCAAAGAAATGCCACCCCACACCATTACTGACCCACTGCCAAACCGGTCATGCTGAAGGATGTTGCAGGCAGCAAATCGCTCTCCACGGTGTCTCCAGACTCTGTCACGTCGGTCACATGTGGTTCATGAACCTGCTTTCATCTGTGAAGAGCACAGGGCACCAGTGACAAATGTGCCAATCCTGGTGTTCTCTGGCAAAGGCCAAGCGTCCTGCACGGTGTTGGGCTGTGAGCACAATCCCCATTTGTGGACGTCGGGCCCTCATACCATCCTCATGGAGTCAGTTTCTAACCGTTTGTGCAGACACATGCACATTTGTGGCCTGCTGGAGGTCATTTTGCAGGGCTCTGGCAGTGCTCCTCCTGTTCCTCCTTCCACAAAGGTGGAGGTAGCGATCCTGCTGCTGGGTTGTTGCCCTCCTACGACCTCCTCCACGTCTCCTGGTGTACTGGCCTGTCTCCTGGTAGCGCCTCCAGGCTCTGGACGCTACGCTGACAGACAGCAAACCTTCTTGCCACAGCTTGCTGGGTTGTAGAGTCCATCTCATGCTACCATGAGTGTGAAAGCACCACCAACATTCAAAAGTGACCAAAACATCAACCAAAAAGCATAGGTACTGAGAAGTGCTCTGTGGACCCCACCTCCAGAACCACTCCTTTATTGAGTGTCTTGCTAATCGTCAAAGATTTCCCCCTGTTGTCTAACAGCATGTGAAATTGATTGTCAATCAGTGTTGCTTCCTAAGTGGACAGTTTGATTTCTCAGAAGTTTGATTTACTTGGAGTTATATTGTGTTATTTAAGTGTTCCCTTTAGTTTTTTTGAGCAGTGTATATATATATATATATATATATATATACACTCATTATCACAGATGGTTTACTGAAGGTACAATGGTTCACAAATCTTACCTTTGCCACCCCCTTACAAAGACAACACCTGGACATCACCTCTTCACCTGCAGATGGATACAGCAGCTTCTTCTTGGCCCTCACACTGCCAAAGGCCATGGGGATGTGCAGGGGGGGCTGCAGGCTGGGGTCAAAGTCCATCCTATACTCCTGTCTGAGCCAGCGGGCTGTCAGAGGGAGCCTGTTCCACGGTGCTACTCTTAGCATGTTTGAGACAACGCGCCAGTGGAACTGCAGGCTTGTTTCTTTTTTGGAACGTCGGGAGACATGGGAAAGCCGTCGGGAGGAGTGAGGGTGCTGCCACGCCCACTCAAACTGACAGGGAGAAACAAGAATGACATGATTTCTCATTACATTTGCATAAATATTTATATATATATGTGTCAGTCAAACATTTACATTCATTCATCGGAGGTATGAATGTCACAATAATTTGAGGGTTTTAAGGATGAGTCTTTTTTCGAGGTAAACTGACAATACAAGATCCCACTGCAGTGAGTTTTCAAAACAAATTTACATATTCTTCCAAAGTTTTGCACACATGGTCAACATTATACATACAAGTTTAATTATATTCATACATCATATTAATAACTGTTTTTAGCAAGTTGCTGATAAACCACATTCTCTGTGTAGCCATCAAAAACATCTTTGTACATGTACATATCTCTTTATAGATATTTGACTGCTCTTCTCATCAGAGCTTATATTAATTGGGTTTGCCTTTTTGCACAGAGCTAAATGTTTTTGGAAAAGTTCATCAATTTTTAATATGGATATGGTCAGAGCCCCTGCTTTTCTTCTTCCTTTGGTGACCAACAGTAGCCGAATTTCCACCAGTACCGTGTTAGTCACCAGCACCGATGGTGATTGTTGTTAACGCAGGCCTCGACCAATTCGGTACAGAGATTTTGTTCTTGACTTGCATGGTAGATGTGGCAAACTTTTAGGCCAGAAACCCTTTCTGATGCAACCCACTGCATTTATCAGGGCTTTGGATCAGCACAAAAAGGACACAGGACACTATGCCACCTTTGAGGCTGCATTCTTCTTCAAAGTATTGTAATTTTACCACTAAACAGCACACATTCACTGCAATCAACTAGACTACGAATGGTTTCTCAGACTGAATGAGCGCCCCTGAAAACATTTCTGTGTTGTAAAAGATGTGGTCGGCAACAATCCTTGTCTCCTCCTGGTCATCACTATGACGGAGAACTGGACATACTCTGGACAGAGAAATACGGTCCTTGAGCCTCGTCAGCCTCTGATACTCACCCTGAGGGCAGCTGTATCTGTTGGGAAGCCGTGGATAATGAGTACCATCTCCCTAAGCAACACAGAGGAACAAATGTGGATTAGATCCACGGTCCTTCCTGAACTGTACCTTTCATATAAGCACGGTACAGTAGAACAACAGATTGTTTACCATGGCCCTCTGCCACTGGTTCTCTTGGCTCCCCCTCTGTGTCTCCCGGCGTTGTGCTGTCCAATCCGCCGCTCAGGGTTCACCGTGAAGCCGATGTAGATACGGCCTTTAAATTTTGGGTTTGTGCAGTAAAGCATATAAACACCGAAAAAACTTTCCACCTCCACCACCATCATAAAATGTTATTAACCTCCGTATGAGATAATGGCTACCGTTCACTAAAAATATACATAGTTAAAGTTCATAAACGCGTGAAATAATATGCATAATCTTAAGGGAACATTTGTAAGCTAATACTATGTCATGGCGATGTTGTTATATGTTTAGTTTCTGCATCAGTTCCTCTAACACGGTTAGCCTCTAGATGAGTGGACTGTTAAGGTGCCTGATCAAATAACAAATAACATTGCAAAAACCCCATGTGTAAAGAGGAAAAATCCAATCAACTTCAATAAATAACTAATAAATACTCTCGTGTGGTTTTCAAAACACATAATTGTAACAACTGTAACAAAAAATACAAAAAAATCTTTCTCATTAAGGACTCCTATTATGATGATAATTCGTTGTTTTGAAAATGGCGTCACAGCATAGACGGTCACTGGTTGGCTATAGTTGTCAAAGCTGCGATTCAATTGGATATTTTCTTTAGACCTTGAACGAATGCGAGGTTAGTTATGTTATGCTGCGTTACATTAACCTCGGAAGTCAGAACTAAGCTGTCGGAGTTCACGTCTTCTCCGAATTGTAGGGTTCCAGTTTCCTGCTTGTTTTCGTTCATATTGCTAGCGACTGTAACAGTAGTCTTACAACAACAACACTGTTCTACGCGGTATTTCATATAAACAGTGTTGAAATCAATCGTCTTATAAACACTGAAAAGTAGTACGTGTATGATTGACAAAATGTTACATAAATAACAAAGAATTGCTAAAAACATTCACAAGAACCTTTTAATACTACTGATGCAAGTAGCAACCATCTTGAATGCGAAGGTCGGGTATGGTCGTGTTGACCAGACTCTCCGACTTGTAATTCCGACTTTCGCGGGCGTTCCATTTGAAATTTCCTACTCGTTGTACAAATGGAACGCAGCATTATAACATCCTGGATTTTACCAGAAGCAAATGCAGTTAAGACAATAAAAAAGGATAAGACATACAATCTAGATGTAAATACAATACAGGATTATTTGAATTAATATTATCAGTACATTCAAATCTATACAGACGCATCAAAAGCAGCTGAAACAATAGGAATAACTTTCTTAGTACCGGAATTTCAAATAAAACAAACGAATCACAAACGGATTATCTGTAAGGAGAAATGTTAGCGGTTTTATTAGCAGTGCATAGAATAGAAGACATTAAGCCATTAAAGCAAAAATGTGCTCAGATTTAAGTTCAGTCTTACACAGTATATGTGTAAGACTGTGTGTTTTAACATTTTTATGGGTACCAGCTCATATTGGAATAAAATGATATGAATGGTAGATAGGATGGCAAAGAAAGCATCTTAAAATCAAATAAACTTTACATTACACAGTAAATTAGAGGCCAGGAGTATCGTCAAACAAAACTGAAGAAAGAATGGCAGAAAAGGTGGGATCGAGAAAGAAAACTATAAATAGAACTAAACTGAATTGAATTGAACTGAATTGAGAAGGAAGATCGTTTTATAGGATCAAAAAGGCAGTAGGAGAAATAAGAACTGGAAGAAGGAACAGAAATAAGGAAAGATTAATAGCAAGGCTAAGATTAGGACATACAGGCTTAATTATACACTTTTTTAGATACAAAAGCATTATACAGGAAAATCTGACCATAGTGGGGAGAACATGAAATAATGGAATGCCCGAAATATAAGCATGAAAGAAAATTTATGAGGAGATCATTTGAAAAGAATAAATAAAATGTTAACATAATAGACACATTGCAAAGGAAATCATGGAGCAAACATTTCCTAATTATTATTTGTGTGTAAAACAAAACTGATCAATAGAACGAGATTTTACGGTATATACATGAAAGCACTTGAGATAATGTAGTAAACAATCCTGAACCTCAGTCCATACCAGTTGGTGGCGGCAAAGCACACCTTCAGTTGTTTTGCCAACCGCCAATAAACTCCAGAAGAAGAAAAGAAAAAGAAGAAGAAGCCTTCCCGGTGTGCAGTGGGTAAAATCAGCAGAACACAGGTAGCATTCTGCTATTGGAAGCATCTACATTACATATACAGAACATGTAAACCGCTGAATACTGGAGATCTCTATGCGTTAACCTTTTGTATTTCCTTGTTTCAGTCATAAAATGTTTTTTGAGATAATTATGCTGTTCTTTACCTGAGAGCCAGTATTTCTTTATGTATTGTTTTAAATAGACATGGCAGTATCAGCAGATCACATCCGGGATAAGCTAACTACGGAGCTCGAGGCAGTGCATGTGGTAGGTTTACGTCTAATCTGCATTAGACAGCTGGCAGACTAACTGGTCATTCACAACATTAGTTTAGCCAATCAGGTTGAGTCCTGACTTGAACTAGGCCACTACAACCCTTTGGTTCTTGTCGTGATCTTGATCTTGTTGACTTGCTGTTGAGAGATTTCAGTTAATTCCCATTTCGTAGGAAAACCTTTCCACCGGCCTCCCCCTTTGCTCATGAGCATGGTTCACTTTGGGCAAAAGCTCAGGTCTTCTTCTATTGAGTCCTTTGCTCTGATTCTTTCTTCATTTTCTGATAAACATGTGAGCTTTGTTGTGTAGAATTACTTGCTAAATAAACAGATGAAAGTATTTTTTTTTATCTCATGAAAAAAAGTAGTTCCCTTATTAAAGCATAGTTGCAACTAACATTTTTTGCATAGATCTTTATTAGTGTGATGCAGTCTAACTTTAAAAAGGGAACATTTCTACGGACAGCTTCTGTACTTAATAACCAGTGGAGGTCCCCAGTAAACAGATATCTGATGATATCCTGACATAATGTCTGTTTTTCTGATACTCAGTGAGGTCACCTTTGATGTTTTGCCTTTTAGGATGTAGAGGATACCACCTCCAACAGGTGTGCAGCCAGCTTCAAAGTCCTGGTGGTGTCGCCACAGTTTGAGGGTAAACCATTGTTACAGAGACACAGGTAGGATTCACCATTGGGATGTTCAGTTGAAATCTATTGGACTTACTTAAATCAATTAAATTTATTGTTTAAGAATCATACTTTAGTCATAAGGTAAAAAACACACTACTGAAAAAAGCATGTACATACCAAAACGGGAAAATAAGTAAAAGGACAAGAAAAAAAAACTAGGACAGGTTTTTGATGGTTAAAATTAAATACCTGTCCGCCTTTCTGTGGACAGTCTGAAGAAGACATGATTTACGACCTGACATGATGTATTCAGGGTTTCCTTCACAGTCTGGAGAAGTGTGAAATTATGCATTTTAAAGGCCTGGGTATCTGAGGAAAAAGGAATTGGATCATTGAAAAATATTTGGATTTCAAGGCTTTCTTTTCCTTTTTAGTCATTTATTCACGTATTTTATCTGTCTTTGATTTTTTTCTCTTTCTTACAGTTGGTGGTTTCTAGACAGGGTTAGTTAGGTTCTATGAATCAGGTTCTGTGAGGTTATGGGTAATAGATCCTTACCTGTAGTAGAAATACATTTGAACTTGTTAACAAAGTAAATACACCCTTGGATGGGTGGGAGGTAACAAGTTAATCAGACATCTGTTGTTTAACCCTCAGCAGCTGACTGTGAGTCCACCAGCATCATTTCAAACAGCTACAAGAGCTGGAACAAACCAGAACTTACCTTCTCAATGATGCTGCACAACCAACACAGAATCTAAATGTTTATTCTGTTCCTGGTGGAGTAGGAAGCCTGTGTGTTTTGGAGACAGTGGCACTAAAAGAAAGACAGGAGGCAGATCTGAAGATGTTTTAGATTTTGGGGGATAGGGAGCAAAATGGACAGGATTAGAAATGAGTTTATCAGAGGGCAAGATCTGTGATTTAGGATTGCATAGAGAACATGATGCCCCAAGAACCTTTACTAGGACCTATTACACATTATTTACCACTATTATCTGCTCTTTTGTCTGTTTCTGAAGCAAATGGTAGCACTAGTATAACCTGATCCAAAAACCGAAATCATCAAGTTAAGCAAGTGTGGGTCTTCCACCTTTTGTTTATCAGCTTTCAGAATTCTGGCGGAATAACCTACCTCTACACAGAGTTCTCTGTCAAACAGAAAGAAAAATCAAAGTTTGAACAATGGCTGCTGTTTTTTGAAGCTGAGCTCTGCTGTGAACACACATCTCAGCCTATCTGGCCCTTTCTCTTTGTAAATAATGAACCTGTGTGCCGTCGGTGTGTTTGCAGGATGGTGAATACGTGTCTCGCAGAGGAGCTGAAGGAAATCCATGCATTTGAACAGAAAACCCTCACACCAGAACAGTGGGACAAACTAAAGCTACAGTGACACACATTTCCATCTGTAGTGAAAAGGTTAAAGTGCTCCAACCATCTCGTTGCTACATATGTCATATTGATACAAATCTACTGCAAATAAAAGTAAAACACTTTGCTTCTTTTTTCCTGTGTGTGTGTAAATCCTTAGTTTCATTTTGCAGTGAAGGAAGTACAGACCCATTCAATATATATTCAATATCAATATATAATAGAATATATATATATATAATAGAATATCATTGAAAAGTTATTTCAGTAACTCAATGAAACACGTTGGACCCTGCCTCTTGCTCAAAAAATGCTAGAGAAAGGTAAATGCCCTATCTGTACCCTGTAAGGATATGTAAGTGTAGCCAATAGATGGATGGACCTGTGCTCTCTGCAGCCACCCTAAGGAATGCAACTGTAAGCGGAGAGATACAAGCCGATTTACATTGAGCAAATAACGTGAAGCCTCTTAATCATCCAGGACATGGTAAATCCAAACATCAATTGTCTCAATTCAAAAATACTTTATTAATCCCAAAGGGAAATCAAATATTGTAGCTCATATTATGAAGGTTTCTTCAAAGAGCCATTGTAGATGCTGATGGCTGTGGGCAGGAAGGATCTCCTGTAGCGCTCTGTCTTACAGCAGATCTGAAGAAGCCTCTGACTGAAGACACTCTGTTGTTGTAGGACAGTCTCATGAAGAGGATGCTCAGGGTTCTCCATAATGTTCTTCATTTTATGAAGAATCCTTCTTTGCACGATGATCTCCAGAGGTTCCAGAGGAGTCCCCAGAACAGAGCCAGCCTTCTTTATCAGCTTGTTGAGCTTTTTTAAGTCCCTGGCTCTGATGCTGCTTCCCCAGCAGATGATGGCAGAAGAGATCACACTCTCCACAACAGACTTATAGAAGATATGCAGCATCTTGCTGCAAACACAAAAGGACCTAAGCTTCCTCAAGAAGTACAGTCTGCTCTGTCCCTTCTTGTAGATGGCTTCACAGTTGCATCTCCACTCTAGTCTGTTGTCCAGGTGAACACCGAGGTATTTATACTCCTCCACCACCTCCACTTCTTCTCCCATGATAGAAATAGTTTTCGACTTATTCCTGTTTCTCTTAAAATCTACAATCATCTCCTTTGTTTTATTCACGTTCAACATGAGATGATTGTTTCCACACCATGCCACAAAGCGGTCCACCACCTTCCTGTACGCAGCTTCACAACTGCAGAATCATCCGAGTATTTCTGCTGATGACAGGAGTCTGTCTTGTACTGGAAGTCTGAGGTGTACAGAATGAAAAGGAATGGTGAGAGTACAGTCCCCTGTGGTGCTCCTGTGCTGCTGACTACCTGGTTAGACTCACAACCCTTCAGTCTCACAAACTGTGGTCTGTTTGTCAGGCAGTCTTTGATCCAGGAGATTGTTGAGGCCTCCACCTGAGTCTTCTGGAGTTTCTGACAAAGCAAATCAGGTTGGATTGTATTAAATGCACTGGAGAAATCAAAGAACATGATCCTCACAGTGCTACTGGCTTTGTCCAGATGACAGTGGGTTTGTTGAAGCAGGTGTATGACGGCATCTCCAACTTCAACTCCACAGCGATAAGCAAACTGAAGGAGGTCCTGATGGTTTACTGTTTGCTTACTCAGGTGGACCAACAGGAGTCTCCCTAGGACCTTCATGGTGTGGGATGTCAGGGCAACAGGTCTATAGTCATTGAGGACTGATGGGTGAGTTTTCTTTGGTACCAGAACAAGACAGGAGGTCTTCCACAACACTGGAACCTTCTTCTGGGCCAGGCTAAGGTTGAAGAGGTGCTGCAGAATCCCACAGAGCTGCTCTGTCCAGGCCTTCAGAACTCCATGGCTGACACCATCTGGACCTGCAGCATTATTCCGATTCAGTCTCTGCAGTTGTCTCTTCACCTGACTTCTTGAGACACGCAGTTGGAGGGGGGAGGCAAAGCGATCATCAGCATCTTCTGATTTGGTTGAAGGCCAACATGTAGAAGCTCAAGGGCCCAGGGCTGACGTGGAAGATAAAACGTCCGAGGTGTTACTGGACAGCTGTGAGTCAAAGGAGGGTGGGATCTGTTTGGCTGTGAGCAGAAGAGAAGGATGCTGAGCTTGTTTCTGAACGGAACCTGTTGAAGAATGTGTTCAGTTCATTGGCTCTGTCCAGACATCCATCGGTCTGATCATCCTTTTGCTTGAAGCCTGTGATCTTCATCACTGATCACACATCTCTGATATTGTTTTGGTGGAACTTGTTCTCCAGCTTCTTCTTGTACACCTCCTTGCTGTCTCTTATCTTGACTTTAAGTTGCTTCTGTATACTTCTCAATAATCGCCTGTCTCCCTCTCTGAAGGCTGTTTTCCTTTGTTAAGCAGGTTCTTCAGGTCACTGGTGATCCAGGGTTTGTTACTTTGGTAAGGTACTTTACCAAAAAATACAACTAAAAAATATAATCTCTGAAAACTACATCTTAAACTTTGAAACAGAAGACAACACTCAGTGCAACGGTTGTCAGCTACGAACAGGAAACTGGGGCTACAGTTGGCACAGACCCACCAACACTGGAAAATAACAGATTTCTAAAATGCTTGGTGTTAATTTTAGCTGCATCATAGATCTTCCGGTCCCAATTTGGTAATAAAAACTCAAAGGCATGTATCCATCTTGCTTTTTGCCAGTGGTTCAGGCTGCTGGTGCTGTGGGGCACACTAGGCATTTTAGCATAATTTAAACGGAGTACCTGACCATTGTTGCTGGCCTTGTTCTTCACATTATGACATTAAATCTATCTTATAGAGTATCTTTGGGATGTGGTGCAGGAGAATCATATGAATGCGCAACCAACATATTTGCAGCAATGATAAGATGCTATTATGTCAAGATGGACCTAAATGTCTGAAAAATATTTAAGACACCTTGTTGAATCTTTGCCATGAAAAGTTAAGGTAATTCTCGAGAAAACGAGCATCTAGCGTCATACTAGCAGGGTGTACATAATAAACAGGCCAGTCAGGGCATAACGTGCATGATAGGATTAATACAGTTCTCTGAAAGTATTTGATCTCTTACAAATGTATTCTGTTTGTTCTTTGTGTCACCCTTAAGTCTTTTAGACCATCAAACAAATGTTGAAATCTGGGAAAGATAACCTGATTAAATACACAATGCAGTTTTCAAATGATGATTTCATTTATGAAGGGAAAAAGCTGTCCTAACCAACTGGTTGCGCCACCACTGGCAGCATTAGTTCACATTAAGGGTTTAAGAAAACTGAAATTTTGGGGATCATCAAGATGTTTTCGGTAACTGTGAGACTGGCTTTTTTGGTCAGCAGTGGTTTTGGCCTTGGCACTCTCCCATGGAGACCATTTCTGGCTAGACTCTCTTCTTGTTGGATTATGACTTTAACTGAGGCAAGTAAGGTCTCCAGTGTTTTAGATGTTGTCTATATGTGGGTTTGGGCACATAGTAACAGTCCCAGTTTTGTGCAGTGAGATAAACATGTAAGGCCTTTGACTTAAGGCTTATACCAGTTTTAATGATGCCCATAAAAAAGGCGATTGTTTGCTTCAGGAATACAGTGCTTGTCAAAAGTATTCAAACCACCTAAACTCTTTAACATTTTGGCCAATTACAACCACAGACTTCAATGTATTTTAATGGAAGCTTATGTGATTGACCATTATGGAGTAGTGCATAATTATAAAGTGAAAGAAAGAAAAGATTTTCAAGCATTATCCACAAATAAAAAAAAAAAAAGCAGGATGTCCTTTTATATTCAGTGGCCCTGAGTCAATACATGAAGAGGGCAAGATTTTTACAAATCCATTAGAGGTACCCCACATAAAGTATGTGTATTTATTTGCCAGACAATGCCATTTTCAGTGTCCCTTTTATGCTTGTATTCTATCACATTTTTGTGGCTTGATTAATGGGCATGTTTTATATTTAAGGTTATATAAGGACAAGAAGCCCTAAGAAAAAATGCTATGAATCAATAGATGTCATGTAGATTTAGAAGTCAAAAAACCTGTAAAAAGCTTTTATATTCAGTGAACCACATGCAAAAAGTGTCATGAATATGAATGAGTTGAATAAGCGGGCAATATAAATCATATCTGTAGTGCATATGTTTATTCCTTCAGTGCATGTGGGTAGGTAACCATGGGGGTAGAGAAACATTAATAATGGGAGGCAGACCCCCTCTCTGTGTGATTTTTTTAGCACTTTGACTACTGACCATGTCATGATGTAGAAAAAGCTGAGAGGGAAAAGAAACTCTCATTTTCTGGTGCCTATCTTCAGTAGTCACTGGGCAGGATACCCTGAACAGATCACTAGTCCATTATAGGCACACACCGAGACAAGCCAGAAAGACAACTATGCTCACACACACTCTGACCTAAGGGTAAATTACAGAGAGTAATTAATCAAATAATCACGTTTTAGACTGTGGGAGGCAGCAGGAGTGAACATGACGAGAACATATAAATTAAATGCAGAAAAGCTCTTGGCCAAGATTTGAACCCAGATAACAGTGCTAACAACCATCACCATCCAGCCCAAGGGCCAAAATGACTTGCCTTATTTTACCCAACAACACAGGGTGCTAAAGTATTTATTAGTACTACTATAACACACATCCCGGTGAGTAGACAATAAGTTGTATTGGAAGATGCAGTGGTACAGCTGAATGGTCACAACTTTGAGAACTCAGTGCATGTCGTGCTATTGCCTATGGAAAGATGAACAACCCACTTAGACCTGTTACGAAAACTATTGTTTAAACTTCTTCAACACAGTGAGCTTTGTTAAATCCATGTCCCAGCTGTGAGTACATATTCCACTGTGAACGTGATGAACATTAGTGAGCATTGCCAAAGGTTCCTGCCAGAAACAAAATAGCCACATAGGATGAATCACCTACTGAGACAATGAAGGGTCAGAAAGCCTCACAAACACTCTGTGTAATCAGTTGGTGGTGGCTGAGCAAATGGAACCTAATTGGTGCACTCTGTGCTGCTCAGTCAGCTCGTTGATTTTCACTTCAGTGCTTCTATGGAGTAGGGTCTTTGTTTGGATGAATGCAACAGGCAGCTCCTGCAGAGAAACCAATGGGTTTCATTTAACATCTGTGAGACAACAGCAGGGCTGCTTTATTGATTTGTTGGCCTCTAATTCCTAATATAGCAGGGGGTTCATTTCTCTGCGTGTGGATTTAAGTGGTTCATTTCAGTCCTACAAAGTCTTTTTAAAAGACCCAGATATTAGCATGGTCAATAGATTATGATGTTGGACAAAAGTAGCCTGCCAGTTTTCCCTTTTTGAAATCTTACCAAGGTTGGGTACCATGCAGTTATTTGATGGCTATCCCAATCTTTTGAAAACAGGGTTTTGTTGTGCAGTTATAAAGAGTCAATATCCCACATGCAGTGATTTTTGTTTTGTTTTGTTTTGATGCTAAAAGTTTGCCAGAGCCAAGAACAAAAGCAGTTAACGGTTAATTAACTCCAACCATAAAAATGTTATAGGGGTTCATGAAAAAGCATTTTTACAAACCTTTACATGACTGTCACATTTGCCTCAGATAGTATTTAATGGAAGTAAGCAACCATAAAAAACAATAAAGTTATAAATAAATTAATTAACCCCCTAGGGGTTTTACTTTCTTAACAATGTCTCTCTGTGTTTGCAACTCAAACACAGAGAGACATTGTCAAGCTCAAGGTTGGCCACATATCACATATCATAATGCACTGCAACACTACCAACAGGTCAAGACAGGGGAGCACAACATCTGTTTGGAAGTCAGATGTAAAAAGGAAACTTATGGCACGTTTCACATTGCAATGTAATAACAAACCAAGTCAGCCCTGCTGTTTTTCCAAGTGCACATTTTGCTAAAAACAGAGCTCGCTTCGTAATGAGTTCACAGGATTTTGCTGTTTACAAACAAAAAATCTGTAATCAATAAGCTATGGACATAGAGAGAGCTCATATGCACATCAAAATGGAGCTTATACAGTGCCTTGCGAAAGTACTCGGCCCCCTTGAACTGGTCAACATCTTGCCACATTTCAGGCTTCAAACATAAAGATATCAAATTCAAATTTTTTGTGAAGAATCAACAACAAGTGGGACACAATCGTGAAGTGGAATGAAATTTATTGGATGTGTCAAACTTTTTTAACAAATAAAAAACTGAAAAGTGGGGCCTGCAATATTATTCAGCCCCTTTACTTTCAGTGCAGCAAACTCACTCCAGAAGTTCAGTGAGGATCTCTGAATGATCCAATGTTGTCCCAAATGACTGATGATGATAAATAGAATCCACCTGTGTGTAATCAAGTCTCCGTATAAATGCACCTGCTCTGTGATAGTCTCAGGGTTCTGTTCCAAACGCAGAGAACATCATGAAGACCAAGGAACACACCAGGCAGGTCTGAGATACTGTTGTGGAGAAGTTTAAAGCCGGATTTGGATACAAAAAGATTTCCCAAGCTTTAAACATCCCAAGGAGCACTGTGCAAGCAATCATATTGAAATGGAAGGAGTATCAGACCACTGCAAATCTACCAAGACCCGGCCGTCCCTCTAAACTTTCATCTCGAACACGGAGAAGACTGATCAGAGATGCAGCCAAGAGGCCCATGATCACTCTGGATGAACTGCAGTGATCTACAGCTGAGGTGGGAGAGTCTGTCCATAGGACAACAATCAGTCGTACACTGCACAGATCTGGCCTTTATGGAAGAGTGGCAAGAAGAAAGCCATTTCTCAAAGATATCTATAAAAAGTCTCATTTAAAGTTTGCCACAAGCCACCTGGGAGACACACCAAACATGTGGAAGAAGGTGCTCTGGTCAAAAGAAAACAAAATCGAACTGTTTGGCCACAATGCAAAACGATATGTTTGGCGTAAAAGCAACACAACTCATCACCCCGAACACATCATCCTCACTGTCAAACATGGTGGTGGCAGCATCATGGTTTGGGTCTGCTTTTTGTCAGCAGGGACAGAGAAGATGGTCAAAATTGATGGGAAGATGGATGGGGCCATTCTGGAAGAAAACCTGTTGGAGTCTGCAAGAGACCTGAGACTGGGACAGAGATTTTGTTAGGACTTGTGAGATAGAGGACCCCAGAATGCAGACTAGAAGGCACCATGTCGGTAAGTGCAAAAAAGATTTAATTAACAAAAATTCACTCTCAGTAAGCGGCAGGAACAAAATAACAAACGGGCAGGCAAGATAGGCAAGGCATGATCCGAACAAACAAGGCGTGATTAGGAAATTACTCCGCGATGACTAATGAACAGGTGTGTATATATGGAGAGAAAACCAGGTGGAGCAAGGTGACAGATTAACTTAGAGCAGGTGAACCGAATAACGATAATTGACAGACAGAACACAACGTGGCTGGAGCAAGAACAGAGACTCATGAATACAAACAAAAACTAAAGCATGACCAGAACCAAAAACCAAACTTGACAAAACATGAACAAGACTAAAACATGACCAGAAAAATAATAAACAGAAGCAAGATTCAAAAACTGTGAGAGAAATATAAGAAAAACCCAGAAACCAAAAACCAAACAACCCCAAATCATAACGGATTTATCTTCCAACAAGACAATGATCCAAAACATAAAGCCAAATCTACAATGGAATGGTTCACAAATAAACGTATCCAGGTGTTGGAATGGCCAAGTCAAAGTCCAGACCTGAATCCAATCGAGAATCTGTGGAAAGAGCTGAAGACTGCTGTTCACGAACGCTCTCCATCCAACCTCACTGAGCTCCAGCTGTTTTGCAAGGAAGAATGGGCAAGAATTTCAGTCTCTCTATGTGCAAAACTGATAGAGACATACCCCAAGCGACTTGCAGCTGTAATTGCAGCAAAGGATGGCGCTACAAAGTATTAACGCAAGGGGCCCACATAATATTGCACGTCCCACTTTTCAGTTTTTTATTTGTTAAAAAAGTTTGACACATCCAATAAATTTCATTCCACTTCACAATTGTGTCCCACTAGCTGTTGATTCTTCACAAAAAATTTGAATTTGATATCTTTATGTTTGAAGCCTGAAATGTGGCAAGAGGTTGACCAGTTCAAGGGGGCCGAGTACTTTCGCAAGGCACTGTATAAGCTCCATTTTGATGTGCATATGAGCTCTCTCTATGTCCATAGCTAATTGATCACAAAAACAGCTCCAGAGTCACATAAAGACAGTAACAAGGTCGGCCTTCTATCACCTAAAGAACATCTCCAGGATTAAAGGACTAATGTCTCAGCAGGACCTTGAAAAACTAATTCATGCGTTCATCTTTAGTAGAATTGATTACTGCAACGGTGTCTTCACAGGTCTGCCTAAAAAGTCGATCAGACAGCTGCAGTTGATCCAGAACGCTGCTGCCCGTGTCCTCGCTAGAACTAAGAAAGTGGAGTACATCACCCCAGTTCTAAAGTACCTACACTGACTCCCTGTAGCTCAGAGAATAGAGTTTAAAATACTTCTGTTAGTCTATAAATCACTGAATGGCTTAGCACCAAAATACATTAGACTTGTTGTCAGTGTATCAACCACCCAGAACTCTCAGGTCATCTGGGTCAAATCTACTCTGCATACCCAAAACCAGAACCAAACATGGAGAAGCAGCTTTTAGTTCTTATGCTCCACTAATTTGGAATAAACTCCCAGAAAACTGTAAAAGCGCCGAAACCCTAAGTTGCTTTAAATCAAAATTAAAAACTTATTTGTTTAGAGTGGCCTTTGACTGGGCCATCTAAACATTATTAGTTTAGTTTTCAGTCCAATTTTCCTTTCGTTTTCTTATCCATCATTCTATTCTCTTTATTTTTTTAATTTACCTCTGTTGTTTGATTTTCTGTATCATTGTAATGTTTTTCCTTATGTACAGCACCTTGAGTGCCTTGTTGCTGAAAAGTGCTATATAAATAAACTTGACTTGACTTGACTTAATCATCCTGGGGTCCAGTTAATAAAATAAAATAAATGTAATAGAAAACAATATTTACATTAACATAATAAACACAACATTAGGGGCTACAATAAAGTGCGATGCATTTTAATAACACTAGTAGAGTATGGACATCTTAAGACTAAGCAAGCATCCTTGTTTTGGACTACCTGCAGCTTTGATAAATCTGATTTGTTAGCAGCACACCATATAATTGAGCAGTATTCTAAATGAGACAGGACCAAAGGTCGTACAACCTCTTTCATAACTGTAGGAGTAACAAAAGAAGAACATTGTCTGACAGCAATACCTTTGCCCATTTTATTTAATCATATTTTCAATATGTTGAGAATATGACAAGTGATGATCGACTGTGATGCCAAGTAATTTCATTTGAGTAACTTGCTCCAATTCAGAGCTCTTTTTTTAAAGAATTAACTTTTGATTATTATACAATCGCTGTTTACTTCCTATTAGCATATCTAGTTTTATTAACATTCAGAACCATATTATTACCATTCACCCATTTCAAAAGTGTGTCAATCTTCTTTTCCAGTACACGTTATATATCCCTGAGTCAAGTCATTAGTTTTACCTGAATAAAGAAGAGGGCCAAGAGAGCTGCCCTGAGGCAGACCACAGTGGATCTCACTGCTGTTAGACAAGAAGCTACAGTAAAAACAAATTGACTTCTGTCAGTCAAATAGTCTTATCCAAAACAAAGACTTTGTTGATAGTCCATAATAATTTAATTTAGCAATGAGAAGATCATGGTTTATCAGATCAAGTGCTGTAATGAAGTCCAGAAATATGAAACCAACTAGGTTACCATTGTCCAATTCTTGATACCAATTGTCAGTCATGTGGACAAGAGCTGTTGCATTGGAATAATTAGGTTTGTAAACATGTTGAAATTTAGTGAGTGTGCTATTTTCAACAAAATACCGTTGCATCTTCTTACACACAATTGTTTCTATCATTTTGCCTAACACGGGTAATATACTGATAGCCCTACTATTGGGTACACTGAACAAAGTATTTTTATTCTTAAGAATATGAATTATTTTAGACACTTTTCACTGTGAAGCAAAAGCTCCACACAACAGACATCTATTGAAAATATGGCAGAGTGGATGTGACACAAAGTTAGCTGCTAACTTCAAGAGTCTACCATCCATATTGTCTACACCAGAGGACATGTCTTCTGGTACAGCATTCAAAAGACTCCCCACTTTATCCACCTTGACAGTAGTTAGATCAAAAGTGCAATGCTCATCTCTCATGATCTCATTGTTTATGAGAGCTGTAAAAGATGTGCAATTACCACAAGTAATTCCAGAATTTAGCTTTTGCATTTTTTCATTATAAAAAGAATTAAATTGTTAGCAAAGTCTCGTGGTTCATCATCCGTTTCGATGTGTGTTGGTTAGGATTTGTAATCACGCCCCATTAAACTGTTGAAGGTTTTCCACATTACTTTGCTATTATTGCCAGTGTTGGACCATGTTTTGCTGAATATTGGACCATTTGCAGGTTGCTGGATGCCACTATGCCTTTCCAACATCATCGGCCATTTTGTACCGCGGCTGATAAGACGGGGGCGTCCCAGTTACAATGTCACAGTAATTATTTAACGGACTATGAGACTCCCCACCATTGCTTTTCAGTTTGGGACCTACACACTGTTAACAGCATCTGAAGCAGCCTTCTGGAGAAGGAGATCCCACGTGGATTTTTATTCATTCTCCTCGTTGGCCAACGAGAAAACTAAGCGAATTAAGCTTACAGGAATAAGAAGGCTTGTACGTTTTCACTTTGCCGATCAAAGACGTGAGTCTAACACGTAACCAAAAACCACGGAGTTTCAAGGAGATGGATAGCCACCCTTGTTTTTGTTCCAGTCGACTGCTGACGGTCAGATCATATTTTCCCCTTTCCCCAAGGAGGCCAGAGGACGGAGATTGACCGCTCTTCTTGGAGTTTAACTGCGGACGCACAGTAACTTCTAACTCCCCCCTCCATTCGCTCTCAACTCCGATGAGAAAGAAGGCTTCAACAAGTAAAACCCATCCTTTATTTTTATTTCTTCCTTAGAAAGCCTGGGCAGGGTACAGGAGGTTTTAGTGTGATGAGATTCGCTATTTAATCTAATGTGTTCTGAATGATATGTGCATGTAACACTTTTTATTGAAACTTTGATGTGCCGTGTTTGACGTCTGAAGGCCGCTGCGCTCCCCAGCTTTGTGTGTTTTGCAGGGTTATTGAACTGAGATTGACCGCTCTTCTTAGAGTTTATCTAATATTTATATCATCTAATAAAAAATATCAAAATATCTTTATTTTCTTCCAAAACTCTGTTTAGCATATCGCAAGTTAGTTCCGAATAAAATATGTTAGAATTTGGAGATCAATAAATACACCCAATCAGGGTTGGTTTGCCATAAGGATGCTGTATTTGCACCCATGCATTTTTCATATCATGTGACATAAGCTCTGGACATACTCCTAAGATTGTATTTAATAGATAGGGCTACACCTCCTCCAAAACAGTTTCTATTCAATTCAATTTAGTTTTATTTATATAGCGTCAACTCACAACACACATTGTCTCAAGGCACTTGACAAAGTCAGTTCAATCCAATCATACATATTCCCAGTCAGGTTCATACATTCTAATTAATTCTATCAAACAGTTCAGTCAGATTCAGTTTATTATTCAGATTGGTTCAAAGTTGTTCTATCTAAGGAAAACCAGCAGATTGCATTGAATCAGTGACTTGCAGCATCCACTCCTCCTGGATGAGCATGTAGAGACAGTGGACAGTCACTTGCATTAACTTTGCAGCAATCCCTCATACTGAGTAACAGTGGAGAGGAAAACTCCCTTTTAACAGGAAGAAACCTCCAGCAGAACCAGGCTCAGTGTGAGTGGCCATCTGCCACGACCCACTGGGGCTTTGAGAGAACAGAGCAGAGAAGGAAATAGAACACAGAAGCACTGATCCAGTAGTACTGTCTATAGGAAAGGAAAGTGAAACATTCGTGGTTATAGCTCCTTTAGTGGCTTCATCTAGGAGAGAAAGACAGCTAAGCAGATTAAATCAACTTCAAGTTTAGAATATGAAAGAGAGCACATATAATTAGTTACATTAAAAGCTCAGTCAGTAGCTATGTCTAGGAGAGAGAGGGTTAAACACTGAAAGACAGGGCCAGGTGGATCATCTATATAAAGTGAGCATTTAGTTGTTGGCAGCAGCAGCTTGGCCGATGTCCCCCTCCAGGAAAGTGCCACAGCTAAACACCGAGCCAGGTCAGATGTAGCTTCTAGAAAGAGAAAACAACAGAGAGAGAACATAGAGTTAAAAGCTGAAATAACAGCAAATAATGCAAAATTGAAGCCTAGCCTTAGAGTAGACAGGGTGTCTGCCTCACGGACTAAAACTGGGAGCTCGTTCCACAGAAGAGGAGCCTGATGACTAAAGGATCTGCCTCCCATTCTACTTCTAGAGACTCTAGGAACCACCAGTAAACCTGCAGTCTGAGAACGAAGTGCTCTGTTAGGAACATATGGAACAATCAGATCTCTGATGTATGATGGAGATAGATCATTAAGGGCTTTATATGTGAGGAGGAGAATTTTAAATTTTATTCTGGATTTAACAGGGAGCCAATGAAGGGAAGTTAAAATAGGAGAAATAAATATTTTCATCAGAACTCTTGCTGGAGCATTTTGGATCAGCTGAAGACTCAACTCCATGTTATGGACATCCTGATAGTAATGAATTACAATAGTCCAGCCTTGAAGTCACAAATACATGGACTAATTTTTCAATGTCACTCCTGGACAGGATATTTCTAATTTTGGCAATGTTCCAGAGGTGAAAGAAGGAAATCCTAAAAACCTGTTTAATATGGGATTTAAATGACATGTCATCGAAGTATTTATGTCTTCAAGACATCCTTGTAGTCTATCTACCTGGTTGGGCTCATCAAGGTTTATGGATAAATAAAGCTGAGTATCATCAGCATAACAGTGAAAATGTATCCCATTGTTAGAGTTAAAAAGCTGATAATTACAGACAAGTGTAAAATAAGACACAAGGTGAACCAAGTAAGTTTGACTTGCAAGGGAGAGACAGTCCTCTGCAGAACAGCGACTTCTATCTCACAAAGAGTAAGTCCTTGCACCAGCGAGAATTGGTTCAGCCAATTCTTACAGAGATTAAAACATAAAAAGCAGTCATTCCCATCTATGGTATGAGCATGTCATGTCCAGAGAGTGATCCACTCCAGACCGCATTCCTTAATTCTCCACTCCTTTTTACAAACTAAAAAACAATCACAGGAATCATCTTCACTAGAATAGAACTTAAATCATAATGCTTGTTTAAACTAAACAATGATAACTTTTATAAATTTTTCCAACACCCATGCTGCCTGATAATTTTACCTATTGGAAGCATATTTAATGGTAAAGAGAATTGGATCAAGCATTGGACCCTGTGGTACTCCACAATTAACCCTGGAGTTTTAAGGTGATTTATCATTTACATGAAAAAGCATGATCAATAATAATTCCATCACTGTCCAGCTCTAATTCTGTTTTGATTCCAAACTTTACCCTCAGACATTTTCCTCCCATTCATCAGGTATCCTGTCCACGAAGATGTTGTTTCTCCTTAATTGATTGTCCATGTAGTCCAGCTTCTCAGACAATTCCTTTAGTTCAGTTGTCATGTTGTTAATTTCTCTATTGAGTTTATCCAGTTTGCTTTTAGTGCAAGCTCGGACATCATTCACAACACCATCAGTGAAATGTAGGCTGGATGTGACATTCTCCATGTCCTTTAAGATGTTATCTAGTCTTGTGCTTGTGCTGTCCACAACAATTTGGAAAAAAGTCTTGACGTTGTCCTGCTGTTCTTTAATAATTTCTCTGTAAAACTGCTTTTGCTTCATAGCAGTTAGCATGCTAAGGCTAACGTAGCTGCCCTTCTCCGCTGAAGGCGACTTCTAGCCTTTTGGAGGCATAGATTTTACACAACACAATTTTTGCCTCAGATCACAGAAAAGTTTAGTTAAGAGACCACGACCAACTGTCAGTAATGTGCACCTCCAAAATATTCTACGTTTCCATCGCTTAGAAAGAAACCAACATTAAATGCAAAAAATCTGGAGGGTTTTGTAACCCTATGATCCTGAGAGCTAAATGTTCAGAGCCATAGCTTCTGGTAGGGTCTGGAAAACTGGCTTCAGGTGAGGGGTCAGGCTAAGAGTATTTATAGATTCTGATGATTTGACTGACCAAAAAAAGAAACCTCGCCCGGATTAGTTAGACCAAGGGACCCTCCTGAAGCCAGGCCTGGTGGTCAAGCTTTGACCCCTGAGGCTTGACTTTTGGGGCTTATTGTGTGATTAAGTGTTACACGTGTAACCAATTTTATACAGAGCAGCTCAAAAAAATCAAAACGATGGGTTCTTTCAATGTGTCAACAAGGTAAAAGTAAAGATGTTTTGGATAAAATTAACAACTCTGTGTGGTTTCATATTGTTGCTGCTGTTACTCAACGCCCCCCTGGGGGAAACAGCTCTGGTGTAAATGACATGTTTAATGTGATTGTTCAGCCTTAAAAAATAGTTCTGTTCTAAGTGGTAGACATGCGCACTGCCAACACACACACCCTAACAATCAGACAGACACATGTCTCTCCTGCTCCAGTTCTTCCATTAGTAGCTCTTGGCAGGGTAAGTGGTGGAAGTAATACACTGGATGCTCTCCTCACCCTGTCTCAGTTCTCCTGTTCTGTGATGGATAAAATCTCATCACAGGTCACCTGTTACTTCCAAAATAAGACAATCTTTTGATCTTTCTATCTATATGGCTATGTTGAATGAATAAACACAATAAAGGACTTATTAACAGAAATTACTTCATTCAAAACATTTTGTTTTCTCTTGATTTGTTGTCTGTTTGCTCCACCTTCATGCAGCACCCTTCCAGCATATTGGCACCCTAGGTCCATGTGTAGAAATAATCTTTTACAGGTCTTTACAATGAAAAACTCAGAAAACAACACAATATTTTATTTCAATATGTTTATTAAGTTTAAAAATTCACAATAATATATAAATGTTTTGCCAAATAACCCACTTAGTGGCAGCCCTGTTCTGGAAAGCCACAATCATGAAACAATTCAAGCTGGGCTCTAGAGATAATTACATTTACATCACCCTTTTCACACTACCCCAAATTATGATTGCATGACTTTGTAAGCTTCTGATTATTTCACAACATTTGAGAATGGAGGCACACCTGTGCTTCTTCGTGTGACATAATGGGAACATAAAAAGAAATCAGCCAAGATATCAGGAATAGAACTGTGGGCCTCAACAAGTCTGGTTTCGTCTTTGGACATAATTTTCAGATGTTTGAAGGTTCATGTTCATTTGTTCAAACAGTCATAGGCAAGTAACAGAATGGGATTATCTAGCCATCGTCCTCTTCAGGAAGGAGAGGGGTACTGTGTCCCAGAGATGGCCATGTTTAACTGTGAAATGACATCCCCAGAATAAAAACTAAAGACTTGGTGAAGATGCTGCTCAAGCTGGTAAGAAAGTTCTATTATTCACAGTGAAAAGAGTCCTCTACTGACATGGGCTGAAAGGCCACTCAGAGAGAAAGAAGCCATTATTCCAAAAGCAACATAAAAAAATCAGAATGTAGATTGTACATGTACTCAAAGACAAAGACCTTTACCTTTCATCCTGTGGTCTAATAAATATTCTCCATAGAGGTACCTGATCAGCTATTGACATGCCTCAGGATAAACCAGCTTGTTTTGTGGGAATTGTGGGTCCACCACTGGCTCAATGCGGCTCTTAATAAGCCTTTCCAGTATCTTTTGTTCGACACAGCATAAAGATGGGCTGGCAGAACTTTGGGTCTTCATTGGGTTTTGTTCAGCTTTGGCAAGGTTATGAGGGAACTACGACACCAGGAAATGAAAGCTTGGACTCAAATGGGGCTTTCCAATGGACAATGATTCTAGGTATACCTGTAAATTAGTTACAAAGTGGCTTCAAGACAACAACGGCAATGCCTCAAAGTGACCATCACAAAGCCCTAAACTTAAGTCCATAGAAAATGTATGTGTGGAGCTTAAGTGGTGGGTGTGAGCAAGGTGACCTTTAAAACTAATCCAGTTACACCACTTCTGTCAGGAGGAATGCTCTAAAATGCTCTAAAATTCCAGCTACAACTATTGTGAGAAGCATGTGAAAGGAAACTCAAAATATATGACCTAGGTCACAAAGTTGAAAAGGCAATTCTACCAAATACTGATGAAATGTAGGTAACTTCTGAAAAATCTTTTAAAAACTTCATGTCATTATTTTGAAATTTACCAAACAAAAAATAAAAAATCCTGGCTGACCTAAAACTGGAAATGTTTAGTCTGATGTAATGTCAGACAGTAAGAAAAAGATGGCAAATGTTTTTTTAATACACGTCATGTAAATATCTGGTTTGAATTGTATCTGTATGGTTACCAACTGGGCAAAAGCAGTTTGTTCACTGTTAGTGATGCTTCATCATAAAACAACTTAGAAGGCATCTGAACAAAGATCCAGTAACATTTAGCACACCTCACAGTGTATGATCATTGGACAGTAAAGACTTCTCAGTGTGTTCCCTGTGGGAATCACTTTTTCATAGCAATTATGTGTTTAACACTTTTAGAGAATTGGGTAATTCAAGTGAAAGAGGAGGAGAAGATTGAAATGCAACCCTCCACATAAGTACTAGTGACCTATCGGGTTTGCATGGAGGTCAACACTTGTGTGTAAAACACATCCCCCAGAAGTCCCTCGCCACCCCGAAGATGTCCTGGATGAAGAATATCTGGGCCCATCTGTTCCAAAACTAGATGTTTGCTCTGACTCAATCCAAAGTTGTGACTATACAAGGAGTTGTTTTTCCAGAGGAATGTGGGGAGGCTTGGCTATTTCAGAAAGCTCTGGGTGTGCTTGGTATTGGGGGTTTCTGTTATCAGTGTTTGCCCCACCCCCTATCCTTTTTGGCTTTGGACAAACTGACTGTGTTCAGTGGAGTGAAAAAAAGTCACTGTATGCATACCATCTGTTAATATACTTTTTTTCTGATCCAATACAGTTTGAATGATTACATTTAATTCTCCTGTGATTCTTTTGCTAACTACCAGTCTTGCTTCTAGAATATAGGATCCATCAGGAGAGACGAGAGGTTTTCTCCAGCAACCCCAGCAACCAGTTGGTATTTAGGTAGCATCCTACGCTACCTAAATATGAAGACTTGGCTACCCCCGGACACACACACACACACACACAGTAAACTTGTTGTGACAACTTAATAACCAGCCTCTTTTCCACACTTACCCTTGCTTTAAATTTTTCAATTATTGCTCTGACTGTGGGAATGGGCAAGTTTAACTAAGAAGTATAAACTTTTCTTTCAGAGATTTCAAAGTGGTTAAGAGAAACAGGCGTCATCTCATATTTATACCGCAGAAAACCAAAAAGTATACTTATTGTAGTTTCCTAGATACTCTGATCAACTTCAAAAAGTAAAGAATACATCTAAAAACAGTGAGTGTGGCTTCAGTGATTATGTAATAAACAATTATTTTTTGAACAACATTTTTGACATTTTCAACTTTGTCAGAGTCAAGTAAGAAAAACTGGCTTCGTGGTGAAAGGACTTTGACGACAGAGGCCAGTATTGAGCATGTTAATCCCTCACTTATCTGCAACTAACAATCATATAAAACAGCAAAACATTATTAGAAAAATAGTTCTTGGTCTCTGTCTGATTATTCTCTCTCTGAGCGTGTCTTGCTGCTGATGTCCAACATGGCATGCAGCTCGCCAGGTTCGTATCCCAGCAGGCCCTGCAGGTTGCACACAAAGCGGTAGACATAGCGCTTGCCGGCTGTCTTACGGATGATGTTTTTGTCATAGTAGTACCGTAGGCCCCGACTAAGTTTTTCATAGTTCATCCTGGGTTTGTTTTTCCTCTTTCCCCAAAGCAGAGCGACCTGGAAAAGAAATGCTCATCTGAGTCCTGGAGAACAGCCACAAATCTGATAAAAAAGAATATCAAATCTGTCTTTCTTGGGTCTGAACAAGAAAGAAGATGCAACTGTAATGAATTTACCTTCTTTACAATTTTTAAACCGCTGCAATAGTTTCTGACCCTGTTTGATCACCTTAACAATGTGTGCTGTCAGGCAACATACATCTGAATAAACTGCAACGACTCATATCCAGCGGAGCAGCTCAGTTCAGGTGTCCTCTTATAAAACATATGCTATATGCTCAGGGTTTTCTTAAAATATAAAAAAAAAATTCAAGATTTTAATCTACATTCTAATTAATAACAATAGCAAAGTGATGGATAAATAAACTTAAAAAATATTATTTTCTCAAATGTATTTGGAAAGATAACCAGTTATAAAGGATTTTCACTTGTCTAAAACTTCAGGTGTGTCGTAACCTTACCAGTAATTTAACACAGTCAGACAGTTTCAGTGTTTCTTTTTTTGGGATGATTATTTATTTAGTTATTTCCTTTCCTTTATAGATAGATATAATAAAGTTCTCATTAAGATGGAAATCAAGACTTTAATATGGACAAACAAGATATTGAGATCTTATTCGCAGCTTCTAGCTTGATGTTTGGACCCTGCCATGGATTTCAACATTAAACTCCGGTAAACACTTTTCTGGAACTTTCAAAATAAATTGCATTTAACTGACTTCCAGCAACTGAGGAAAGGGGGGTAGCAGCAGACTTCCCATGATGCCATTGTCTGAATAAGAGCACCCCCTCTCCAACAAGCCGACCTCTTCCACACGGCATTCGAGAGGGACCAGATAGGGGAGACAAGCGCGATGTCTCTTTGCTGGCAAACAGACATAAACTCTTCAACTTGATCCAAGGATGTCATTCAATCATACTCAAAGTTAAGTACGAATGAAAACTGTCTGTGTATCCGGTATTTTCATTCATGAATGGGGAAATTAAGGTGTAAGAGTTGCTTACTTTCTCTCTGAGGCCTGCAGAAGCAAACTCTCCCAGAGAAGTTCCCTACAGAGACGCGGTCTCTATGAAGCCGAGCGGAGCGGTCTCCCAGTCTGGAAGGAAGACAGCAGAGACCCCATCACCGTGGTAACGTGCAGTGTGGTTAGTGGACAGTCTTTCATCCACAGCCACGGAGGTTAGCTAGAAGCTAACCGTTTGTTCACAGACCGGCCGACAGAACAGCTGCCACTCCCCACAGCTAAGGAGGTTAGCTGTAGCTAACCATTGTTCACTGTGGATACCTTCTTCAAACTTCTCGTCTCACCCTTTTCTATTTTGTCCTAATACCATCGCCTTACTGGGCTGGTATTCACAGGACAACCCTTAGCAGACCGAAATATTATTTGATAAAATATTAAAATAATAATATTAAATAATCTCAGATTCATAATCCCAACATTGATCTTAAGTAAATGGCAACAAGTTTGTTCCATATGTACCTGAAAGTCTGAATTTTAAACATTATACGGAATGCTGCCTGAAACTAGAAATTTGGCTTGATTTTTTTTTTTTTTTTTTACTTTTGGTTGCTCTCCTCATAAAAAAACTAATTTGTTATAATTTTTATTATTTACACAAAGTCATGGTTTGAACAAAATGTGCTCCCATTAATTTGCATATTTCGTTTTTATTTAAGGATTTGGCTTTTCATGAACAATTTTATTTTAGCTTCATGTTTGTTTAAGAAATTATGACTTATATGTGGTGTGTTCCTGATGTTAAATTCTAATCATTTTGGAAGCTGGAAAAGACAAGTTCCTTTATGCTGTAAAAGGCTGAGAATGACTGAGGTACAACCCAGGCCACAGGCTCTGGTTCTGAACATGTTGTTTCCATCATGTGTGAAAGCATAAAATGCAAAGAAATACATTGTGATCAGGTTGTATTGCTAACTGTAGTTAGCATCTACTGCTACTGGAAACCTGTGAGATTTATTTTAATAATTGATGCAATCTGCTGGTTGTCTAAGATGCACCTTTTATTTACTATTTTAGATTTCATGATCCACTGAATCTAGCTGTATTGCATTATAACTGGATAAAATATTCAAAACTGCAGTCAAAGCACATGTAAAGCACCTGCTATGTTACCAAGAACTTGTGAGATCAACAGGCTGCAAAATAAAAAAGACCATGTGTTGGGTATAGAAATTATGTCATTCTGATGATGGTGACCGATTATTATGGCCTAGACAGCACCTTAACTTCAGTGTAAAATAATTTATACCCCTGATAGATTTATTTATTACCTGTTATACAGTAGTAAACAACACATTTTTGAAAATAATTTGATTTCATAATGTTTTATAACTTTAAGGCGTGGCTATTAAAGAACTGATTTGAAGATTTGGTTTGATTATTTGTTTGAATTAATGAAATTAATATCAGTTTACTCCACAATTAACCCTGGAACTTGAAGATGATTTATCATTTACATGAACAAACTGGAATCTGTCAGACAAATAAGATTTAAACCAGTCTAGCGCTGTTCCCCTGATCCCTACAGCATATTCCAGCCTTTCTAAGAGAATATTGTGATCGACTGGATCAAATGCAGCACTGAGATCTAAGAGGACAAGTACAGACACAAGTCCATTATCTGAGGCCATAAGAATATCATTAGTGACTTTCAGTAGAGCTGTTTCAGTGCTATGATGAGCTCTGAAACCTGACTGAAACTCTTCAAACAGGTCATTGCTGTATAAATGCTCACACACTTGATTAGCAACTATTTTCTCGAGAATTTTAGATAAAAACGGAAGATTGGATATTAGTCTGTAATTTATTAAATAATTCTGATCAAGCAAAGGTTTCTTAAGTAAAGGTTAAATTACAGCTACCTTAAAAGGCTGTGGTACATATCCATTTACTAAGGATAGATTAATCATATCTAGAATGGGGCTGGTAATCAGAGGGAACACTTACTTAAATAATTTGGCTTGGATTGGGTCTAACATACAAGTTGAAGGTTTAGATGAAACTAATATTTCTGATAACTCAGGAAGCTCCACAGGATCAAAGCAGTCGAAACACAGATCAGGTTCTACAGTTACTTCCAATGCTGCCTCACTTACTGAGGATGAAGTAATCATGTTCTGGAGTATGCCAATGATTTTATTTTTAATAGAATCAATTTTATTTACAAAAAATCCCATAAAGTCATTCCTGCTGAGAGTTGGGGGAATGGATGGCCCACATTGTTTTCAGGACACCACCTAGAGAGCCAACGGTTGAATGACAGCATGCGGCTAAACATGTCGTCACTGGTGAGATCAGGGAGGGGACCAGAGAAAATTACAGGGTTGTTTTGGCAAACTTACACACCGAAGCAACACTAACTTTGGTGACCTCGGATTGGCGTAACTGGGTGTCATTACCACCAGCATGAATAACAATCTTACTGTATTTACGCTTATCCTTACCAGCAGTTTCAAGTAAGATTTGACGTCCCCTGTTTGTTGGATTTTCATTTTCTGTAAGCCATAATCAAAATTAAAAGAAATTAAGACTTTAAATATTTTACTATGTGAAATGAATCTATGAGTTTCACTGAAATGACTGAGAAAAATATTGCTTTTCCATAAAAGTTTTTTAGATGTATCTATATGTGTAGTTGTGTTTCTTTTCAAGATGAAGCCACTAAAAGAGCCACTCCTGCCATTAACCCTTTACTGTTTTTGACATATAAAGTACTACTGGACCAGTGCTTCTGACTAAATCTGTATGCTCTGTCTTTTCAAATTCTCCATTCAGTTGTAGTAGAAAACCAGCCATAGTGTCAGCAGAACCAGACACTATGCGTGGTTCTGCTGGAATTTCTTCCTGTTTTAGTGAAGTTATTCTCTTGGGGTTTGCTACATGAATACTATGAGTAGAAGGGATTACTGCAAAGTTATTGGTTTGATGCAATCAACTGTCCACTCTCACTACACAAGCAGCCTTTCTACACATGAATAACCCACAAGTACTACTTTAATAGACAGTTACCTTCTTGGAGGACACCAAACTACAAGCTTAAAAAATGAAATTTTTTGACAATCCATATCTTATGAGTCCAATATTTACCGGGATGGTCTTAAAGTGACGTTTTTTTGCTTTTTGTTTTGTTTTTGGAATTTCTTAAAGTTTAACACACAACAAACATACAAAATTGCTCAGATAGAACAAATGGAACTTTAACAGAAAGAGAAAAAAAGATGACAATAATGAGTAACAACATGTCAACAGACAAGAGGAAGGAAATAATAATAATAATAATAAACGATAGGGAAAACCTTAAAGTACACAGGATGCCAAATCAGGCCCTTTAAATCTTAGGTATAAAAACAGAAGATATGTCCTTAATCACACCAGACCAATATTTTTGTATCTTTGTACACAACCATAGACAATGAAAGTAGTCAAAGACTTCAGTCTTACATTTCCAGCAAAGTGAAGAAAAGTTTGGATCCATCCTATTTTTGATAATGGGCGTAATATAGGTCCGATGCAAAATTCTAAACTGAATGGATTTTGTTCGATTGCAGATGGAAATATTAGCAGCATTGTTCCACATCTCACCCCAGACTTCAGGATCTATTAAAATGCCCATATCTTTCTCTCAAGCCATTTTTGTAGATACTGTCAAAGAGGGAATCACAGAGTATAGCTTTGTAAAATGGAGGGATAGATTTTTTAGCATTTTTTGAACAAATTACTTTCTCTACAGTAGATAGCTCATTAGCTACTGTTATATCTCTAAGAAAGTGGCTAACTTGCAAATATCTGAAAAAGTCTGTTCTCAGTAACCCAAATTTTTGCTGTACCTGAATAAAAGACAATAACCCTTGGTTTCCAAATAAATTACCCAGTTTTGTAATCCCTTTCTCAGACCACCGTTCAAAACCCCTTTCCTTACAACCAGGCAAAAACTCTGGATTATCTCAAATCGTAGTGAGGGGGGAAGTACTCTTATAGTTACCCTCGAGTTTATTTTGAAACCAATGTGTGATCACATGCAAGTGTACTGCTAACTGGTACTGTCTGAATTAGGCATATCAAGACCCCCACCAGAGCAAGGTCTTTGAAGTTTAGACCTTTTTAATCTTGGTTTCCTTTTACTCCAGATAAAGGAACTCAGCCATCCTTCGAGCAACTTGATAAACTTGTTTGTCAATAGAAAATGTATCATCCGTATAGGGTAATCTTGGTAGAATGCACATTCTAATGAGAGCAAGCCATAATAAAGGTAAGAAAGCGGTCTAAATCGGTCTAACTCTGCTTTTATGGCATCCAGGACAGGTGTATATTTAGCTTTGTACAACAATTCAAACGATGCCGTTATAGTTACGCCCAGATAGACAAATGGCCCGAGTGCTTGGTGCGCTCTCTCCAGCCGTATACGTCCTGCGTCCATCTGTATGTTGAGAAACAGAGGTAGCCATGACTCAAGAAAGTTAATCGGATTGTTTGTTTCGGAGCCCTCAGCCAACCCCATCAGTCGAATATTCAGATGTCTGCTTTAATTTTCATTCATGTCCGCCCTTTCAGACAACAAACCGGCCTGCTTTTCAAGAGCCCCAATCCTTGCCTCGTAAGCCAAAACAGATCCTAGGCTAGTATCCTAGCTTCTGCTTCATCAAGTCGTGTAATACTGATGTTAATATCTTCGATATGTTGACGGACGGTTTCAGACAATGGGCCCAGCTTATTTTCAATTACTTTGGTTATGTTAGCCATCATTATCTCAAAATGCCTTAGCCATGGCAGGGTGGAGATCAGCCCTGACGCAGGCAGGGCTAGAAGCCCCTTCGCCATCTTGATTCAAGTCACAATCCACCACTGCTGCATCATTTGTACCTCTGTGCTTCCTTGGTTTACCCATGTTGTCAATGGATTGTGGCCAAAAAGTTCCCAAAGACATAATCCGTAATATCACCCAAAGTTTTAGAAGGTCAGTCAGTCAGTCATTTTCTACCGCTTATTCCATAGTGGTTTGCGGGGAAGCTGGTGCCTATCTCTAGCAGTCTATGGGCGAGAGACAGGGTACCACCACAACGAACCGGCACAGCACCCCCATTACTGCGGCAGCCGCACCGATCCATCTGTCGATCTCCTGCTCCATTCTTCCTTCACTCGTGAACAATACCTGAACAATACGTGAACAATACTTGAACTCTTGAACTCCTCTCCAACCTGAAAAGGACAAGCCACCTTTTTCCGGGCGAGAACCATGTCCTCAGGCTTGGAGGAGCTGAGCTTCATCCCAGCTGCTTCACACTTGGCTGCGAACTGCCCCAGCGCATGCTGTAAGTCTTGGCTAGAGGGGGCCAGCGGGACTATGTCATCTCCAAAAAGTAGAGACGAAATCCACTGGTCCCCAAACCAGACCCCCTTTGGCCCTTGGCTGCGCCTAGAAATCCTGTCCATAAAAGTTATGAACACTGTGCAGGACTTGTATATGTCAATCCCAAGACGAATTGATGCTGTATTGGCCGCAAAAGGAGGCCCTACACAATACTAATAAATTATTGTGGTCTAAAACCAGGTGTTTCAGTTTCATTGTGCAACCCCTGTATTTGGCAGATCAATTTTAGACAGAAGCTGGCTTGCCCCTAGAAAAATCAGGACCAATCAGCTAAAATGCTGAAACAAGACTGATTCACAATATAAAGGTAACATAAAGATAAAAGATAATAAGGTGGGATATATAATTTGCTCAGCCAGCTACATGATCACTATTCTGAGTTCCCCCTCTATCATTAAAGTGAAAAGAATGGTATGTGAAGCCTAAAGACTGAAATTTTATGCGTAGTGCTGACGTTGATGCTGCACCACCTCATCTCATCCTGTCAGCTTCATTTCTGAACGTTCACAGCAAGTTCCACTTGGGATTTTTGAATGACCCAAGGGACCTCAGAGCCGGCTTATCTTAGCATATTTAAGGCGGTGATGCTTTGTGGAAGACTAGTGAAAGGTCATAATAACCCTTTAGTAGAACCCCACCTAAAAAATCCGAACTATCATTAAAGAGTTCATTGCTGTCTATTTATGTGAAACTAGGTACATTGTTTAGACATTCTAATAGGAGTCATTGTTTTAGTCATGTTTGCTTGCTGTTAATGTGGAAATGATCAATATAGACAGTTTAGTAGAAGCAACAGTAATACGAAGATAAGCAGTTATGTACCTCATCGGGGTCAGTTAACTTGAATTCCCACCCATCTCCAGTCCAGCTGATACACGATTGACAGCTGCGATCTGTCAGAAGCTCCAGAAGAAACTGCCACAGCTGAATGGGGCCACTGCCTGAGGAAAGAAGGTCGAGCAGAAGGGCATCATGCTCATAAATCAAGACAAGACAAGTTGCTCTGTTATGATAACTGTACTAACCAGTGTAACCAGCTAAAATGGCTGCTGGTATCACAGCTTTGCCTACATCTGTTGTGGTGCCTGCATAGTCTTTGAAGCTCCTGTGTTTCTGCTGTACCATGAGGGCATCCTCAGGCACCCTCTCCTCCATTGGGGGCTCTAAATCATTCAGCGAATCAGGCCATGCCAGAAAGTTGACAGCGGCGGAGTTTCTGCTCGGAGCAGCCCTCACTTCAAAGTGTGTTTCTTAAAGAGGCAGGAGTAGTAACACAAGACACATGAAGAAGAAATGGTTAGAGATAGCAGTCTTATTAAGTATACTGATTCATCAGAGAATGAAAACCTAAAACAAAGTATTGTTAATATATTTATCAATATATCCTCGACTGACATTATCGACAAACACACAATCCTCCACTTCTGCCAGGAGTCCATTGTGTATCCAGAGAAAAATGTCCCGTCCGGACAAGTTGGGCTCTCCTTCACCCTGTCTTCTCCTCGAGAAATTTGATCAATTGCATTGAGAGACCAGCGGACCAAATCCATAACTCAGAATTTGGAAGATATGCAAAAGGAGGCTCCAAAAAGAAGACAAGACACAGAGCTGAAGCAGGGCAGATATGGGAGGGGTGCGGGATACAGAGAAAAAGCGTCCTCCTCCACCGAGAGCAGAAAGAAAAAAGAAAAAAAAAAAGTTGATATCCAACTTCTCATCAATAATGATAAGCTTGGCTGTACTTGGTGAAGAAAATCACCTCAGCATGATGCTGCCATTACCACATTCCACTGGGAGAAGTGTGGTCAACAGTAGATCTTATGGCTTTCTTCTTGCTCATGTAGACAATGACAGAGTCCATTTGGGCTCATGAACATAAGCACAGAAAAAGTACAAGGTCTGCATGTTTTATATTGATGTAATGAAGTTATCTGTATTTAGCAACCCTTTGTTGCAATAGAGGGGAGGTAATTCTACCTACCCACTATTCTACCTTCACACTATTGGTTAGCTAGGCTGATAGATTTGGAAAGGAAAGACTTAGGGTATATCCTAGAAGATGGGAGGATACTATTTATAAATAAAAAGATGTCTGTCTCTGATTTCTTTTGCATTTTGAGTAAATAAACAGCTTAAAATTGCATAAAATTCTGCTCTTGCCTTTTTGAACTGTGTTGATGATTTTATCAGGCTAAAGATAAATAATGGTTCTCATCCATGCAAAAGCAAATAAATTCTCCTACTTTAAAATACACGTTTTTT
Source organism: Girardinichthys multiradiatus (assembly GCF_021462225.1). Lineage (NCBI taxonomy): Eukaryota > Metazoa > Chordata > Actinopteri > Cyprinodontiformes > Goodeidae > Girardinichthys > Girardinichthys multiradiatus. The sequence continues at coordinate 44,066,641 of NC_061807.1, forward strand.
GTAACCACAGCGTATATGCAATGAAATAATAATGACCTATCTTTTTATGGATAATGATTTTTTTTTTTTACCCCTATTGATGTCTATTTTTGGTATCAGAAAAGTGCTGCCGATGGTCCTTCTGGGAGCTTCTGTTTTCCCCAGACTGTAACCTTCATGTTGGGCAGACACAGGCTCCAGAGTGTGGAGATTGGTGCTTTCAGTTGTGTGATAGTAAGGTTGGACATTCTGTTGATCCGAATGATCCTGGATGTAGTCTGAGTAGTTTTCTAACAGGAAGAGAAAAAAAAAACTTTAATACTGATTCATGCAAGACTACATGTCACAACTCCAGCTATATAGGCAAAAAACAAACAGAAAAAATATTTGTAGAGCTACTTGTGTGTGAGTTTGAAGCTGGTAGTAGCATGGCACCAATTCACCAATTTTAGAGATGGTACATTTTCCCCAAAAAACTAACTAGCCCAGTCAGCCTTTATTAGCTCTTTATTTCAACAATAACAAAGATTGCATTCATTTATGGATTCGGAAATTCATACTGAACACACATGTAGCAGCAGCAGAAAGAAAAACTCCTTTAACATATAGAAACCTCCAGCAGAACCTGGCTCAATGTGAACGGCCATTAGCGGCTGGATACTGACTGGGATATACTAATATGCTAATAATAATTATTATGCTTATAATATTCAATATATACAAGTAGAGCTCAAAAATGTTGAAAACAATGAAAAGTTCAATATTTTTGTCTCTCATATCAGAAAGTGAAACTTGTATATTACATAGATTCATTACACAGAGTGAAATATTTCAAGCCTTTAGTTCTTGTAATTGTAATGATAATGTCTTACAGATAATGAAAACGCAAAGTTCCATGTCTCAGAAAATTTTAATATTACATGAGATCAATTAAAAAATCATATTTTAAACAGAATTATTGGGGCTCTGAAAAGTATGAAGCATTAAGGTGATCAGCCTGGGGTTCTGCTGAGGGGTAATGGAAGCCCGGGTTGCTCTGATAGCGGACTTCAGGTCATCTGCATTGTGGGTCTGGTGTCTCTCATCTTCATTTTGACATTTCTCTATATATTTTCTATGGGGTTCAGATCAGACCAGTCTGCTGGCCAATCAAGCACAGTAAGACCACGGTTCTTGGACCAGCTCTTGGTATCTTTGGCGGTGTGGGTCGGTACCAAGTCAAGGAAAATGAAATCAGCATTTTCATGCAGCTTGTCAGCAGAGGGAAGCATTAAGTGCTCTAAATGTTCCTAGTAGATGGGTGCATTGACTGTAGACTTCAGAAAACCCAGTGTACCAGAACCAGCAGATGAAATGGCACCCTAAACCATCACTGACTGTGGAAACTTCACACAGTACTTCAAGCATTGTGGATTCTATGCCTCTCCACTCTTCCTTTAGACTCTGGGACCTGATTTCCAAAATGCAAACTTGCATTTGAAAAAAAGACTTTGGACTTGCCAAAAACTTAATGCTTACCCTATATAGATGATCCACTTGGCCCTGTCTTTCAGTGTTTAACCCTGTCTCTTCTAGACATAGCTACTGGCTGAGCTTCTACTATGACTAACTGTATGTGCTCTCTTTCATACTCTAGACTTGAAAACTGGTTCAGAGTTCATCTGCTTAGCTGTCTTTATCTCTTAGATGAAGCCTCTAAAGGAGCTATAACCATTAATGTTTCACTTTTCTTTCCTATAGAAAGTACTCCTGGATCAGTGCTTCTGTGTTCTCTTTGTGTCTGTTCTCTCAAATCCTCAGTCGGTCGTGGCAGATTGCTGCCTGGTTCTGGTTCTACTTGAGGTTTCTTTCTGTTAAAAGGGAGTTTCCCTCTCCACTGTTACTACATGCATGCTCAGTATGAGGGATTGCTGTAAAGTCAGTGGAAGCTACTTTCCATTGTCGCTACATGCTCATCCAGTAGGAGTGAATGCTACAAGTCACTGACTCACTGCAATCTTCTGGGTTTCATTAGATAGAAAACTTTTAACCAGTTTGACAAATAAGCTAAATCCGACTGCACTGTTTGATAGTTAGGATCAATTGGAATGTATGTACCTGACTTGAAATGTGTATGATATGTACCTTGAGACGACATGTGTTGTGAATTGCCGCTATATAAATAAAACTGAATTGAAATTGAATTCTTCGTAAGATTGTGCAGCCCTGGTCCTGAAAAGATGAGTGTGTCTAAAGTTTTAGTTGAAAACTATGCTTACCTCCCCTCATGGTCTCCAAGTGCTCCCACAGGATCTCTCCTGCAGTGCAGTCAGACGTCATGCCCAGGAAAGTGTCCCTGTCCAGCACACACAGTTCACTGCCATGCAGACCCCTCAAATCTGAGCCCAGGCAGTGGAGACCAAACTCAGCCTGGCACCAATCTATCCAGTGGTTTACCTCTCGTTCTGACCACAAGCTTGGATCTAGACATGTAGGCCCATTGCATGCATAATTTAGAGGTCGAAATGCAGATCAAATTACATATAGAATAACCCATGTATATTAAAAAAATTGGAGGTTGTCTAAAGAGTACCCTTTGGAAATTGGTGGTTGATTATCTCCTGAGCAAAGCCAGAGAAACTGGCATTAACAGCCTGGCTCAGGACCTCCTTACTGGTTGGAGTGAGAGGAGGGACCTCCAGGGAGTCTAGCTCTGAGACACACATAGAAAAAAAACATTTTAAAGTACCAATTGGTTAGAGCATATCATTAATGGTCATCATTGCATTTACATTTTAGGGCATGGACTTTAACGCGTTCATTTTAATCAGTAATTACAGAAAAAACTAACAGGTAAAAGAATATAATCCATTTGCTATCTGTGCCATCAATTAGTCTCGAATGAGTAAATATTAGATGTGCGAGTGAATTCAGAGCAGAATGATCTATGAGCTACATAAGGCCCCCTCCCACAGGTGTTAAACACGAGTGGAAGAGGAACTGTGTTTTTTAGGGTAAACTTTAAAGATAAATGTTACAACAGAGCCCCAACATTTAAAAACTAATATCTGTGGTGGTGACATGACTCTCCCCAACAACACAGGAAAACAAAGAGCTAAAAATGTGACAAACCCTGTCATTGTTGCCATGCTATCATGCTTTCAATACAGAACATTTTATGTTTTTTTGTTGTTTTTTTTTTCACTTTTTTCTGCCTTTTGGGGAAATTAAGCATTCAGACTGGGTATAGTGGCAGGTTAAGAAAAACACATTTGAAATAGAGGATGTAAACTTGTAAAGTCACATTTCTAATAAAATGCATTTTCTGTAATGATTGTGTCAGTATTATAAAATTATATTTTCCCAACACAGTTGGATTATTAGGAAAGTATGAAGCGTAAAGCTGCTGGTTGGAGTAAGGCATTTTGCTTCTGGTTCTGTAAGGTTGGATGAACCACTAAATGACAGCAAAACAGCACCATTCCAGTTACCACTAAGTCAAGGTAGAAATTGCTGTACGTCATCATAATAAGAACCGTATGTCTGTTTATTGAGTCAGTCATGAAAAAATATTTATTTGAACTGAATTGAATTTGAACTTCTATTTGATAAAAATGCAACAAATTGAGATTAATTAATTAAAAAGCCTGCAGTTAATTCAATTAGTTATTTAATCGCATCTTACCACTAATCCACTGTCTTTTCTATGTTCTATACAAAGCACATAAAAATGGAACTGATAATATAATGTCAAACATTAATATGTATGTGAATCTCTTGAGCTGGTTAACACAGGCTTAAAGGGCAGATTCATTCGTATAATGTTAGCATAGTGGATGCATTAAGGTCCTAATGAAATAGTTTGAATTAGAGCGTTCATCAGAGTGCAAAAAAGTAATGCATTTTGGTCTTTCATTTAATGTCTTTCTGCAAAAGACAACAACACTGCAATGTCTATGTTATATGATTTATTTTGCAGTATTTGTTGATAAACACCATTCTAATGCACTACTGTAGAAGGTATAACAGGTAACAAATTATACTGCACTTTAATAATACATTGTGGAAATATACAGATATATCTTTTATACCTGTATATTTTAGCATTATTGTTATACTCTAAATAACTCGCTATGCAGTTAAATCATGTGTTTGTGAACCATAATCTGTTATGCTCAATACCTAAAAGACAATGTATATGTGAAATTCATCTCAATTTAATTATTCTATGGATTAAAGAAACTAAATAGATAGAGGAGTCTTACCACAAGCATGGCAGTCCATTTCCATGGGGATCAGGTGGAGTGAACACAGGAGATCACGCAGGGTGGAATGAGCCTTTAATATGAGCGCTTGGTCTGAAGGTGGGGACAGGCTGTGATGGACAATCGTCAGTCATGCACATGGGGTAGGACAAAAGAAAATTTAAGGGAAGCTCCTGAAAACCATTGAGGTAATATGATGTGATTTCATTATGTTTTGCAGTTTAGTGTGATGGGGGAAAAATATTTAAAAATCAGTAACAATCTCATCTTGGGATAAGTTGACGCTATTTTTCTAATTGTTAGAAATGTGCAAGCTAAAGGATATCTTCATTTGGACATCACCTTAAACATCACCTTGCTTTTTTGAAAGGTGTCATCCTTTCAGATCTTAGAATTCCACCTTTAGCGTATCCAATAATTATTGCGAATTACAGACCTAGATCTAATCTCTCCTTCATTTAAAAAGGTGTTGAAATAAATCACAGGTGTCAAACCCCTGTCCTCGGGGGTGGTGTTCTGCAACTGTTAGGCTATGCTCACACTGCAGGTCTTAAAGTTCAATTTTGCTGAAATCCAGATTCTTGGGTTGTTGTTCAAACTACTAATTAAAAGCGACCTCCAACCGTCTGGACGGCTTGCTGTGTGAATGTAGTGTTCACACAGAACAGCCCGATTTTAATCTTTTCACCTCCAAAAGGATCTGAATGGCACCACTTTCATATGTGGCTAAATCAGACCAAAATTAGAAGAAAAGCTTGAAATCTCTCTCTATGTGTAATTATACGAATTTCACTTTTTGAAATGAGTGACAAGAAATATTAAACTTTTTCTCGATTTTCAATTTTTGGACATACACGTCAAACATAATTTTCATCATGGGAAAAGAAGTGGAGGTGGTGGAGGAATATAAACATCTTCGTGTTCACAGACTGAACTAGAGACACAACAGTGAAGTCGTATACAATGGAATGAGCAGAAGCTTAGGTCCTTTGGTGTTTGCAGCAAGATGCTGCAGATCTTCTATAAGTCTGTTGTGGAAAGTGTGATCTCTTCTGCCATCATCTGCTGGGGAAGCAGCATCAGAGCCAGGGACTTAAAAAAGCTCAACAAGCTGATGAAGAAGGCTGGTTCTGTTCTGGGACTCCTTTGGAGATTTTAAAATCTTGTTTTTGGTTCCTTGATTTGTCTTGCTGATCAGTCGTTTTATTACACTTTCATAAAAATCATAGATAAGATGTATGCTATTTTAGTTTCCATGGGCATAAAAAAAATTTCACATTCTATAGCATGACGTTAGATTTCATGAGTTTTACACAAATCTGTAGAACGATCCTGAACGATGAAGTGAGACAAACCATTTGTCCTTATCAATACAGAGTTGTAACAGTAAGGTTGACTGTAGTTTCCATCATTTATTAAACTAATTTAAGCAGGTTTGTGGTTGGGTTTAACTGTTTTTCAGCAGACAAGCAAGTTGCAGAAGTACAACAGAATGAAGTTGTAGTACATCAATGCAGTTACAGTACAGTGTGGTGGACTCAGCTGTTCCACACACACACACAAACAGCAGATAATACACACGTATTCCAAAGAAAAACTTCCGTTACAGAAGGCAGTTTTATTTTTTTTAACAGATTCTTTTAGAAGACAACATGAATGAGACACACAAACATGCTGGCGAGATCACAACTAAATATATATCTGCATTAAAGCTCTCCTCTATAGCTCTATATTAATATCATTACAGAGAAATGGTAACATTCAGCTACACCATAAAACATATAATAGTCAATATCTCTTTAATATGAAGTCTAATGTAAATATGGTCGAGCTGCAAATAAGGAAAAATGGCTTCCTTTAAAACCATCCAGTCACTGTAATGTCAGACGGTTGGGGTGCCGTCGGACCCTTCACTCCCTTCCTCTGTCTATAACAGGGCATGACAGGTTTGGAAGAACAGTGCTGAGGTTATTCTGCTGGCTTTTTGTGGAGGAATGTGGAAATCCAGGTTAAAATGTCCCAAAAACACTAATATGGGATGAAACTCTTTACTGTTCCCAGGGTAATGATGTACCTATGGATCTAGAATATTTTAAAACAACCAAAGTTAGCAAAGCTTTCTATCATCTTAGTAAAATAAAACTGAAAAATGTAATCATTTCAAAGCTAAAAACCAAGAGTCTAACTCCTCAGCAAGAAGATGTTTTTCAAGTGAAGACAAAAAATGGGATTCTACATAAGCTTGTTACAGGTAAGTGCAACGTAGAGTAGGAACCATACAGGCTGGAGAGAGACTGATCCGGTTAGGAAGTAATGCCACAGTGCAAAGTGAAGAGGCTACGGGGCAGGTCTGAGCACATGGTGACCTACAGTGGAGGAAAGGAAGCAGCTGTGGTACTCTAGCGAGGATCATCTGGGGCAGCAATCTTTTCCAAACTGGGCTCCATTCCCCAGATCTCCGTTGCATACTGGGAGATGGTGCGGTCACTGGAGAATTTCCCACACCCGGCAATGTTATAGATCACCTTCTTGGTCCACTCCTTGGGGTTCTGGTATAAAGAGGGAATGGGCAAAAGGGAGGGGCACAATGAAAGCAAAATCAATTATTTGTTGAAGCAAATCTCGAGAAATGAGTGTTTTCCTACAAAATATGAGAATTTATAAAAATGTGTCAGTACAGGAGAAAACCCAAATTTCTATTCTACCCCAGAGCCAATACCTTGTAGAAGCACATTTCACTAAAGCAGCAAGTCTCTTAGTGAGTGTCTCTACCAGCCTTGCACATCTGGAGACTGAAATTCTTGCCCTGAATTTCTTTGCAAGACATCTCAAGATCAGTCAGATTAGATGGAGTCTAATCTGTCTGGACTTTGACTGGGTCATTCTAAAACACGCTCTGATCTCCAAAGTTCCAAAAAAATACACACACAGGCCTTAACAGAACAGCTGGATTTATACTGACAGTGTGGTGTCCAAACAACAGACACATCCCAACCCTCAAGGGTCAATATATATTCTTCAAACTCATGAACATGCATATTGGAAGGCAAGCATGGCAGCACTGTTTATGAGTGTTGACCCACTAACCTTGTAGAGAGCGCTGACCTTCTCCTGACACTTGATGTAGTCTTCATAGTCTGCAAACACTTTGAACCTGGAGCACAGAAGTACAGTTATGAAGTGGACAAAAAATGATCCAAATGTGTATCATCATTTTAAAGAATTAACAATCATTTTATATAATTTCACATGTTGCTGATAACATTCAACATTTGTAGGTCGGATTATGTGACTAATACCCATCACAGATATTGCACATTAGCATGAGTGATGTCTTGCCTGTCATGGTGCATCAGCATGTTGACCAGGTCTTTAAAAAGATCAGGCTGACTGGGGCTGAAGAAGCCTGCTGATATTTGATCCATTGCCTGCTTCAGCTCAGGGATGCGGTTGTAGTAAGAGAGGGCATCATAGCTGAGGACAACACACAGAGGTTCATCAGGTGGATAAAACATATCAAGCATTAAGCATCCAAAGGATACTGAATTGCTGAAAAAAAAAATGGTTTTGTGCCGATGAGTATAGATTGGAAGGGAAATCATTCCCAGATCAAATAATAATTCAATTAAATTCAGTTTATTTATATAGCGCCAATTCACAACACATGTCGTCTCAAGGTACTTCACAACAGTCAGGTTCATACATTCCAATTAATCCTAACCATTGAACAGTGCAGTTGGAGTTAGCTTTTTATTCAAATTGGATAAAAAGTTTTTCTCTCTAAGGGAACCCAGCAGATTGCATCCAGTCAGTGACTTGCAGCATTCACTCCTCCCGGATGAGCATGTAGAGACAGTGGACAGTCACTGCCGTTGACTTTGCAGCACTTTGCATAAAAAACGTCTTTTTTTTTAAGTCGTTCAAAGTTGTTTAAATAGCATATTTGACCTGATGTACATATTTTTTTAAGATTTAAAGGTTTAAAGGAAATTAGACTTACAAGCCTTCTTCAAAACAGTCAACCTAAGTAATTCAAGTTTTTTTCTGGAAAAGTATTCACACCCCGTTTTATACACCCCAATCTCACATTTATTAGGGTGACGGACAAAGTAGTGTCTACTTATAAGGTGGACAAAATATGATAAATTTTTACAGTTTTTACTAATTTAAAATCTGCCTGCCATCCTCTCTCTGATCAGATATGGATTCAATAGAGCTCTGCTAAATCCATCATAAAAAGTTATTTTTGCAAGATTATTCGTGTACTGCATTTGTTCCTTAATTATTTGCAAGCTTTTTTCATTGCCTAGGACATGAAAATTAAACTTCAGGGATCAACTAAAGAAAATTACATTTTGGATCCTGGTACTTGAGGGTTTTTTATGATCAGATGTTATGTTATCTCTGTGTTTATAATTAGATCAGTGTAATGGATATTAATGAATTCGGACCCCACTGAAACTCACCCCTTCTTGTCCAGTGCCTCCACATCTTCCACCCTCATGCCAAAGATGAAGAGATTTTCCTCTCCAGCCTCCTCTGCCATCTCCACATTGGCTCCGTCCATGGTGCCAATGGTGAGGGCGCCATTCAGCATGAACTTCATATTCCCGGTGCCAGAAGCCTCTGTGCCTGCTGTGGAGATCTGCTCCGATAGGTCCGCGGCAGGGATGACTGCAATATATAAAACAGACTGTGTTTTACTATGGCTTCCACATGAGCCTGACAACACAAACAGGACAGTAAAATGAACCACATTAGTCAATGTACAGTGGTTGTGAACTAAATAACTAATACATTCATTTATTTGTTTTAAAAAGCACTGTTTATTACCCTTCTCAGCCAGAGTGACTTTGTAGTTCTCCAGGAAGATGACCTTAAGTCGGTCTCCCACTACAGGATCATTATTGACAATATCTCCAATGGATGTAATCAGCTTTATGATCATTTTTGCAGTGTGGTAACCTGGAGCTGCCTGAAACCAATATGATGGGAAACAATAAAAACAAGGCATCACAGCAGGTCAGTCAAACAAAACACGTTAGCGGTTCTGGGTACAACTTTGCAGTAATATGTTGGTGAAACGTTCTCAAATTAGAATTTGAGTTTATTTTGTGACTAAACTGTTTTAGGGAAAGAAATACATGAAAAATAAATGAGAAGAAATGCACTAATATTTATTATTATTTAAAAATGAAGAAGAGTAAAACACCCTTTTTAAATGCAGAAACAGTTCAATACAAAATATAATTAAAATACAGAGAGCTGGTTCTAGAGCCAAGGAGCTTAAAAACTAAATGCTGTTCACTGCTGGTTCTTGGAGCAGTGATTAAACAGATCTACATGGAGCGTGAAAGGAACCATGAGGAAACCCACATATTATTTTTGCTTGCTCAGAACGGTGAAGCGATGCAAACTAGTCGAAGTCTATCCAATGCGATTTGACAGAGTACAAGAAAATCCGCTGCATTTTTAGTTCCAAGAAACTTTTTTTTACTGTATATAGTGATACAATACCTGAACCATACTGTACCAATACCTTACACTGCTGACTGTAATTGAAGATGTTAAAACTTAATATATGGAGTTAAAGAAGTTACAGGTTTCTGAGGGGATGGCTGGTTATAGACAAGAGGCCTGTCCTGGGTTTAATGGGTACATACAATGCATAGAGGAATGGCACACTCTGTATACTCTAATATAATATTTGTTACTACAGAATTAAAATCAAAAGCAAAAATTCTGACCATATTTAACACTATGACATCTGTTTGGATACACACAAATTAAATATAATACAATTTCTAATGTAACTCTTAACAGGACAGCATTAAGTTATATTTTAAAAGCTGCTCACCTTTCCTCCAATCATGATAGTCCTGGGAGTCCATGATTTGTTGGGCTCAGTTTTGATACCTAATAAAAAAAATAATTAAGGACTTTTTTTGCTCAAATCTTAATCTATATTTATTTTTTAATCCAGATTTATTTCTGCAGCGCTCACGGTTGTAAAGTGTGATTATGTGCAGGCAGTTGAGCAACTGCCTTTTGTATTCGTGGATCCTCTTCACGTGCACATCAAACATGGAGCTGGGATTGATCTTCACCTTGTAGTGTTCCTCCAGCTGGGCAGAAAACTTCAGCTTGTTCTCCTTAAAGTTCAAGCAGACAGATACAATTTAAAACCAAAAAGGACAAATTTAAAACAAACCCTGATTTAGAATTTTTCAACTACCTGTTTGATTTTTGCAACATCTCTAATGAAGGCATCATCGTCTACAAAGTCCAAAAGCTTCCTTAGCTGGTCCAGGTCATGGATGTAATCCTCTCCAATCCTCTGCAAGTAAAAAAGGTCAAATATAGAGTTAAATATCCATATACAACTGGTACAAAGATGGGTTTTCTGAATTTAGAATTGAAAAAGTATCACACTGGAACCTATGGATGTAGGATGGATGTAAAAAGCTTTAGGACTGGACTGCAAGACAAATTGATCTAATTTTAATGTCCTAAAAAAAAACAAAATCAATAATGTGATCATGGGACTGGTCTACAAAGTAGTCACTCATATCCTTCCAAGATGACAAAGCAATAGCTAGGGTAATGAGTTCATCCTTTAGAAAGGTCCACTCATTATTTGTTATATGTCACCACAGTTTATGTGGAAACATGATTGCAGGTATAGATAATTGTTAACAAAAAGAATGAACTAAAGACTATGATTTTTATTTTCAAAAGCTTTTTTTTTTGGATAAATTACTCAAAACCAAGTAAATTATGTTTATAGCTATGGTTTTTTATGGTATCAAAAACGCTTCAAGTTCATGTATTTCAAAACTCTACACATTACCCTGAGAGATCACCAGCACACACCTCAGCAATGACCTCAGCCAGGCCCGGGTTGCACATGACCAGCCATCTCCTGGGTGTGATCCCATTGGTCTTGTTCTGAAATTTCTGAGGATCCATGTCGTAGAAGTCCTTGAACCTGGAGGAGTTTTTAAACCACAATCAGATATGTTTTTCTGAATATGTTCAAAACATTAGGAAAAGAAAAACATTACAGTCATCAGCCCAGGTAACGCTGATATCACTTATTGTATATAATTAGATTGGTTGCTATAACAGAGGGACAGATGTGCTTGAAATCACAGTTATCGTTATCTTCAAATAAGACCATGCAGACATAATCACTTTACATAGTTTGGATGTGTGAGATCTCTCCAGGTACTCAGGCTCTTTCTCACAGTCCACAATTGAATTCAGTCCAGACTGGTCATGTTTTGTCTGTTGAATCTTTTTTCTTCTTGTTGGAGACATTTGGAGAGTCATTTGGCAAAGAGGAAAAATTCATGAGTCTTGTAACATTCCAACAGAATAAAACAATGTTAATGGTTGCTTCTTATCCAAAGGAGTAGGCTGACTCGCTATTTTGCCCATGATGAATAAGAAGTGGGTTCAAAATGTCCTCCAAGAGCAACTTCTACGAGGAATCCAGGAACAAGTTAATGATGACCTTTTCCAGCATGATGGAGCAACCTGTAAAAGATCAGATCTTAACCTCACTAAGAACCCATGGTCAGCTCTCAAAAAGCAGTTGGAGAAACAGCCGCCAACAGACTAGGATCAACTCCAAGAACTAAGAAGACAGGATCAGTCAGGATTTGGTCCACAGATTTATATCCAGCAAAGAGAATTACTGGTTATGAGAAAATAAGAATATAAAACTCCTCTTTTCATTAATTTGATGTCTTTGCAAATAAAAGTGTCATAAAAAATAAAGTAATATAAGTGTTTTATGTTAAATTGTTCTTTAGTAGACTATAGAAAAATGTAACAAATAAAAAAAATCTAAAAACATTCAACCGTTACACTGCAATACCTTGGCCATGACTGTTAATAAAATTTCAAGGCTTAAGCCAGAGAAAGGTGGAATGAGGTTTTATTATTTACACAGTCTTTTTGATGATTTCGGAATGGATGCGAGCCACTCCGTTGACAGCATGAGACCCCACAATGCACAGGTGAGCCATGTTGATTTTTTTGACGTTTCCCTCCTCGATCAAGGACATTCTTCGCAGGCGGTCATGATCTCCAGGGTAGAGTTTAGAGATGCGCTGCAGGGGGAAAGAAGAAAACAGTAATATGAATCACTGTTTTTGGAAGATAGTCGTTTTGTTACAGTTTAATTTTGTGCAAAACAGAATATAAGTAGGTCAGCTCAGTTGGCAGTTGAACATCCCTGCTTTGAAAATATTTTGGGAAATAATGAGTCTTAGCAGAAAGTACTTAGCGGAGGTTTGGTAAAGAAAATAAGAGAACAAACATCATCATGAAAAGGAACAAAGCAGACAGGTCAGGAAGTTTAAATAAGGGTTAGGTTCTAAAACAATATCCAAACTTTGAACATGTCACAGAACTCTGTTCAATCCATCATCTGAACATAGAGGGAGGACGGACCGACTGCAGATCTACCAAGACATGGACATCCACCTAAACTGACAGGCTGAGAAGGGAGAGCATTTGTGGGAGAAGCAGCCAAGAGGCCCACTGGTAACTCAGGAAGAGCTGCAGAGATCCTCAGCTCATGTGGGAGAATCTGTGAACAGCAGAAGTTGTGCTGTTCACACATCTGGCCTTTATGAAAGAGTGGCAACCAGAAAGCCATTGTTGAAAGAATGTCATAGGATTGTTTGCTTGCAGTTATTCAAAATCCATGTAGCAAAACATGTGGCTGAATCTGCTCTGATCAGATGAGACCAAAATTAAATTTCCAAGGAGGAGGAGTAGCAACCATCTTTCATTTATTGACTAGTCCCAGACCAATCAATAGCTACAACTCTTTTGAATATTTAATCCTTAGTTTTCTTCATCCAAATTGCAAAGCACTAAAACCACTTCTACCTGCAGGGGGAACCGTGAGGGACCGGTGCAAAGAGGATTGGGTGGCGGACGAAGGTGGAGACCTCAGCGGCCCGATCCCCGGATGCTTAGGCTGGCTCTAGGGACGTGGAATGTCACCTCGCTGGGGGGGAAGGAGCCCAAGCTTGTGCGGGAGGTCGAGAGATATCGACTAGAAATAGTCGGGCTCGCCTCCACGCACAGCGTGGGCTCTGGAACCCATCTCCTTGAGAGGGGTTGGACTCTGTTCTACTCTGGAGTGGCCCACGGGGAGAGGCGGCGGGCTGGTGTGGGTTTGCTTGTTGCCCCCCAGCTCAGCCGTCTCGTGTTGGAGTTTACCCCAGTGGATGAGAGGGTCGTATCCCTGCGCCTTCGGGTTGGGGAGAGGTCTCTGACTATCATTTCAGCCTACGGGCCGAGTAGCAGTGCAGAGTACCCGGCCTTCTTGGCGTCCCTGTCGGGGGTGCTGGATAGTGCCCCTCCCGGGGACTCCATTATTCTGCTGGGGGACTTCAACGCCCACGTGGGGAACGACAGTGACACCTGGAGAGGCGTGATCGGGAGGAATGGCCTCCCCGATCTGAATCTGAGTGGTGTTTTGTTATTAGACTTCTGTGCTAGTCACGGATTGTCCATAATGAACACCATGTTCAAACATAAGGGTGTCCATCAGTGCACTTGGCACCAGGACACCCTAGGCAGGAGGTCGATGATCGACTTTGTTGTCGTATCATCAGACCTTCGGCCGCATGTTTTGGACACTCGGGTGAAGAGAGGGGCTGAGCTGTCCACTGATCATCACCTGGTGGTGAATTGGATCCGCTGGAGGAGGAGAAAGCCGGACAGACTTGGCAGGCCCACGCGCATAGTGAGGGTCTGCTGGGAACGCATGGCAGAGCCCTCGGCCAGAGATGTATTCAACTCCCACCTCCGGGAGAGCTTCGACCAGATCCCGCGGGATGTTGGAGACATAGAGTCCGAGTGGACCATGTTCTCCGCATCTATTGTCGATGCTGCTGCCCGTAGCTGTGGCCGTAAGGTCTGCGGTGCCTGTCGCGGCGGCAATCCCAGAACCCGGTGGTGGACACCGGCAGTAAGGGATGCTGTTAAGCTGAAGAAGGAGTCCTATCGGCTGTGGTTGGCTTGTGGGACTCCTGAGGTGGCTGACGGGTACCGTGAGGCCAAGCGTGCTGCGGCCCGGGCTGTGGCAGAGGCAAAAACTCGGGCCTGGGAGGAGTTCGGTGAGGCCATGGAGAAGGACTACCAGTTGGCCTCGAAGCGATTCTGGCAAACCGTCCGTCACCTCAGGAGGAGGAAGCAGTGCTTCGCCAACACTGTTTATAGTGGGGGCGGGAGACTGCTGACCTCGACTGAGGACATTATCGGGCAGTGGAAGGAGTACTTCAAGGATCTCCTCAATCCTGCCATCACGCATTCCGTGGTGGAAACAGAGGCTGGGGACTCGGGGTTGGACTCTTTCATCACCCAGGCTGAAGTCACCGAGGTGGTTAAAAAGCTCCGCGGTGGCAAGGCTTCGGGGGTGGATGAGATCCGCCCTGAGTACCTCAAGTGTCTGGATGTTGTAGGGCTGTCATGGTTGACACGCCTCTTCAACATTGCGTGGCGGTCGGGGACAGTGCCTCTGGACTGGCAGACTGGGGTGGTGGTCCCCTTTTATAAGAAGGGGGACCGAAGGGTGTGTTCCAACTACAGGGGGATCACACTCCTCAGCCTCCCTGGTAAGGCCTACGCCAAGGTATTGGAGAGGAGAGTCCGACCGATAGTCGAACCTCGGCTTCAGGAGGAACAGTGTGGTTTTCGTCCCGGCCGTGGAACACTGGACCAGCTCTATACCCTCAACAGGGTGCTCGAGGGTTCATGGGAGTTTGCCCAACCGGTTCACATGTGTTTTGTGGACCTGGAGAAGGCATTCGACTGTGTCCCTCGTGATGCCCTGTGGGGGGTGCTCCAGGAGTATGGAATCGGGGGCCCTTTACTAGGGGCCATCCGGTCCCTGTACGAGCGGAGCAGGAGTTTGGTCCGCATTGCCGGCACTAAGTCGGACCTGTTCCCAGTGCATGTTGGACTCCGGCAGGGCTGCCCTTTGTCACCGGTCCTGTTCATAACTTTTATGGACAGGATTTCTAGACGCAGCCAAGGGCCGGAGGGGGTCGGGTTTGGGGGCCAGTGGATTTCGTTTCTTCTTTTTGCAGATGACGTGGTCCTGCTGGCCCCCTCTAGCCAAGAGTGTGAAGCGGCTGGGATGAGGATCAGCTCCTCCAAGTCCGAGGCTATGGTACTCGACCGGAAAAGGGTGGCTTGTCCTCTTCAGGTTGGAGGGGAGTTCCTGCCTCAAGTGGAGGAGTTTAAGTATCTCGGGGTCTTGTTCACGAGTGAGGGAAGAATGGAGCGGGAGATCGACAGACGGATCGGTGCGGCTGCCACAGTAATGGGGGCGCTGTGCCGGTCCATTGTGGTGAAGAGAGAGCTGAGCCGAAAAGCAAAGCTCTCAATTTACTGGTCGGTCTACGTTCCTACCCTCACCTATGGCCATGAACTTTGGGTCATGACCGAAAGAACGAGATCCCGGATACAAGCGGCTGAAATGAGCTTCCTCCGTAGGGTGGCCGGGCACTCCCTTAGAGATAGGGTGAGGAACTCGGCCATCCGGGAGGGGCTCGGAGTAGAGCCGCTGCTCCTCCACATCGAGAGGAGCCAGTTGAGGTGGCTCGGGCATCTATACCGGATGCCTCCTGGACGCCTTCCTCGGGAGGTGTTCCAGGCACGTCCCACCGGGAGGAGGCCCAGGGGACGGCCCAGGACACGCTGGAGGGACTATGTCTCTCGGCTGGCCTGGGAACGCCTTGGGCTCCCCCTGGAGGAACTGGAGGAGGTGTCTGGAGAGAGGGACGTCTGGGCGTCTCTGTTGAGTCTGCTGCCCCCGCGACCCGGTCCCGGATAAGCGGAAGACGACGAGTATGAGTAAAACCACTTCTGTTAGTTGTTTTGTACCGTCCACCAGGCCCTTACTCTCAATTTTTAAATCAATTTTCAGACTTTTTATCTGATTTAGTGTTAAATACAGATAAGGTTATTATAGTGGGGGATTTTAACATTCATGTTGACGCTGAAAGTGATAGCCTAAATATAGCGTTTATTGCTATCTTAGACTCAAATGGCTTTGCTCAAAACATTAACAAACCTATCCACCCTTGTCTTCATTCTCTGGACCTTGTGCTGACATATGGCACTGAGTGTAAAGACATAACGATATTTTCTCATAACCCTGTCCTGTCTGATCATTTTTTAATAACCTTTGAGTTTAATTTAACCAAGTACTCCACACCTGAAAGAAAATCTCATTATAGTATATCATTATCAGACAATGCTGTAACAATCTTTAAAGAATCTGTTCCACTTTTAATTTCCTCATTATCACAGAAAAACAGAGTGGAGGGCAATAATTTTGTTTCTTCCCCTTCACAAATTGATTCTCTTGTTCATAGTGTTTCTTCATCATTGTGTGGTCCATTAGACAATGAAAAAGAAGGTAATTATTCATAGGAGGCTGGCTCCCTGGTTTAATTCATAGCTGCGTACTTTAAAACACAATGTTAGAAAATTGGAGAGAAAATGGCGCTCTACACACCTAGAGGATTCCTACTTAATCTGGAAAAATAGCCTACTGTTGTATAAAAGACTCTTCGCCAAGCCAGAACAGCTTATTTCTCATCATTAATAGAACAAGAATAATCCTAGGTTTCTCTTTAGTACAGTTGCTAAACTTACAGCCATAGCTCTGTTGACCCATCCATTCGCTTAGCTCTCAGCAGCCATGATTTTATGGGATTCTTCCAAAATAAAATTGATTCTATTAAAAAGAAAATCTTTCACATACTCCCGAAGAGGATTACTTCATCCTCAGCAAGTGAGACAACATTGGAAATAACTGCAGAACCTGGTTTGTGTTTGGACTGTTTTGATCCTGTGAAGCTTCCTGAGTTATCAGAAATATTAGCTAAACCTTCAACTTGTATGTTAGACCCAATCCCAACCAAATTATTTAAGGAAGTGTTCCCTCTGATTACCAGCCCCATTTTAGATATGATTAATCTATCCTTAGTAAATGGATATGTACCACAAGCTTTTAAGTTAGCTGTAATTAAACCTTTACTTAAGAAACCTTCGCTTGATTGAGATGACTTGAAAAATTACAGACCTATATCCAATCTTCCATTTTTATCTAAATTCTTGAGAAAATAGTTGTTAATCAAATGTGTGAGCATTTCCACAGCAATGACCTGTTTGAAGAGTTTCAGTCAGGCTTCCGAGCTCATCATAGCACTGAAACAGCTCTGCTGAAAGTCACTAATGATATTCTCCTAGCCTCAGATAATGGACTTGTGTCTGTACTGGTTCTGTTAGATCTCAGTGCTGCATTTGATACAGTCGATCACAATATTCTCTTAGAAAGGCTGGAATATGCTGTAGGGATCAGGGGAACAGCACTAGGCTGGTTTAAATCTTATTTGTCTGACAGATTCCAGTTTGTTCATGTAAATGATAAATCATCTTTAAACTCCAGGGTTAATAGTGGAGTACCACAGGGTTTAGTACTTGGGCCAATTCTCTTTACTATAGATATGCTTCCAATAGGTAAAATTATCAGGCAGGATGGGATACATTTTCACTGTTACCTGATGATACTCAGCTTTACTTATCCATAAATCCTGATGAGCCCAACTAGTTAGATAGACTACAGGCATGTCTTGAACCTTGGTGTTATTTTTGACCAGGACACATCATTTAAATCCCATATTAAACAGGTTTCTAGAACTTCCTTCTTTCACTTCCGGAACATTGCCAAAATTAGAAATATCCTGTCCAGGAGTGAGACTGAAAAACTATTCCATGCATTTGTTACTTCATGGCTGGACTATTGTAATTCTTTACTATCAGGATGTCCACAAAATGCAGTTAAAAGCCTTCAGCTGATCCAAACTGCTGCAGCAAGAGTTCTGATGAAAATTAAAAAGAGAGACCATATTTCTCCTACTTTAGCGTCCCTTCATTGGCTTCCTGTTAAATCCGGAATAGAATTCAAAATTCTCCTCCTCACATATAAAGCTCTTAATGATCTAGCTCCATCATACATCAGAGATCTGATTGGTCCATAAATTCCTAACAGAGCACTTCGCAGACTGCAGGTTTACCGGTGGTTCCTAGAGTCTCTAGAAGTAGAATGGGAGGCAGATCCTTTAGTTATCAGGCTCCTCTCCTCTGGAACCAGCTCCCAGTTTTAGTCAGTGAGGCAGACACCCTGTCTACTTTTAAGGCTAGGCTTAAAACGTTCCTTTTTGATAAAGCTTATAGTTAGAGTGGCTTAGGTTATCCTGAGCTATCTCTGTAGTTATGCTGCTATAGGGTTAGACTGCTGGAGGACATAATGACCACCTTCACTCTCTCTGCTACATTCTCATATTACTCTCAAATTTGTCATTATTTGCTGTTATTTCCATTTTTAACTTTATGTTCTCTCTCTTTTCTCTTCCTAGAAGCTACACCTGGCCTGACTCTGCATCTACCTGTGACACCTTTCTGGAGGGGGGCATCATCCAAGCTTCTGCTGGCAACAACTTGATGCTCACCTTCTACAGATTATCCACATGGTGCTGTCTTTCAGTGTTTAACCCTTTCTCTTTCCTAGACATAGCTACTGACTGAGCTTCTACTGTGACTAACTATGTGCTCTCTTTCAGACTCTAACCTTGAAAACTGGCTCAGAGTTTATCTGTTCTTTCTTTCTAGATGAAACCACTAAAGGAGCTACATCCACTAACATTTACTTTTCCTTCCCATAGAAAGTAGTCCTGGTTCAGTGCTTCTTTGTTCTTTTTGTGCAAAGTCAATGCCAGTGACTGTCCACTGTCTCTACATGCTCATTCAGGAGGAGTGAATGCTACAAGTCACTGACTGGATGCAATCTGCTGGGTTTCCTTAGATAGAAAAACTTTTTATCCAATTTGAATAAATAACTGAATCTGACTGCACTGTTCGATAGTTAGGATTAATTGGAATGTATGAACCTGACTTGAAATCTATATGATTTGATAGAATTGACTTAGCCCATTTTAATGTTACCAACCTTTCACACAATGCAACAGGAAACAACGCTCTCCAATTATTTTTTACCTCTGCCTCCCTCCCTGTTGGATGGAGTAAGGGGGAGTCAGGTTTAGCCTAAACAGACACAGGTATGATTGAGGTGCAAACACACCCTCCATTTCTGCTACCTGTGTGACCCCTTCTCTTTTCCAATGGTTATAATCAGTCTAACAGAGGGAGGTCTCCCCAATCCTTGTGGTTTTTAGTATAACAATGGCCACCAGTGGGCTCTACATGGACAAACTTTATCAGTTTATTATTTTACTTAGAGTTTGGCCATTTTAGAATGGACTATGTGTAGGGGTACTAACACTCAGTAGTTAAATCTAACCTCCCCAACAACCCCGCACCATTCCAAACCCTTTGTGGAGTGCCTTGAGATGACATGTGTTGTGAATTGCCACTATATAAATAAAACTGAATTAAATTCAATTCAGTTTAATCTGATTGAGCTGGAGTTGCATTGAAAAAAAGAATGGCCCAAAAATGTCTCTAAATGTGTGAGGCTTGTAGAGACAGGCCCCCAATGCCATAACAAATTCCGCCACACATTTCAGATTTGTACTTTTGTACAATAATAATAATAATAATAATAAGATGGTAATGATAACCATTTTTTCTTCTTTTTAATGGTTAATGCTGTCGAGTAGAGTTGAATGGTTTTAGAAGTGTGTTTTTTGGCATTAAAGGTCTATAGGCACTAGACAGAAAGCCTCTCATAGGTTAGGACCCAATGGAAGGCTGTGAATGTGGATTATTTGCAGCAATCCATGTTTTCCCAGTTTCCACTTACCATTTTATTTTGGTGCTGTGGGTGGGTTGCTTATGGTCTGCAGTCTGTAAGGAGTGCTGGTGTCAACACGTGAGCATACAGGGTATTTCATCATGTCACACTCTTGTGTATGTTCTGCTTCCCTCTGTGTCTGTATTAATAGCTGGGTGAATTATCTCGTTTTACTTTTTGCTCTAAAGGTGGCCCAGTCTGGCTTGCACTTTGACTCTTTAGTCTGAACTCAAGCGTCATTATTTCTTTTTCTATCTTTAATTATCTGCAGAGAAAGAACAAGGTTAAAAGCAAGTGAGTACAGATGTGTTTTAAATTAAACTTAAGTGGGTCAGTTGGAGCCTGTCTGATGTGTAGGGGCAGTTTATTCCACAGTTCATGGGCCACTAACTTAAATGCTAGATGACCTTTGTAAACCAGCCTGAACCTTGGTATGGCCAATAGATCTAAGGGATCTATACACAGGAGCCAGACTGTTCAGTGCCTTATAAGTTAGCAATAAAACTTTAATGTCAATTCTAAAATGAACAGGGAGCTAGTAAAGAGAAGCGAGTACCAGGGAAATATATTCTTTTAGTTCATGTCAGAAGAAAAACCGCAGCATTTGGGACCAAACGCTGTCTACTGAGGCAGGCATGACTGACACCAACACATAAAGAGTTCAAATATTCCAGTTCTGGGGTAATAAAAGCATGGATTACCTGTTCAAAGTTTTTAAAAGGTAAAACAAAGATTTCACTAAAGTCAAGTAAAGTGGTGTCACTCTAATTCATAAAGTCTTCTTAAATCAGAGCACCCCTCGTACCTCCAGGTGCCTCCTGTTGATCTCGTAGATAATGTCCAAGTGTCGAGGTAGAAGGTTCTGGAACAAGTCGACAGGCCAGCGCTCCAGTGCTTCAGGCAGGACGGTGTGGTTGGTGTAGGCACAAGTGCGAATCACAATGTCCCAAGCCTGCACACCATCAGAACAAATCATACAGTTTGGGTATTTTGGGGCATTTTCAAAAGGTCAATAAAGTCAGATTCACTGTCTGAAGAAAAAAAGTAAGAGAAGAATAATTGCCTGCAAACACAAGAACATGAGAGAACACCCTCTGTGATTTCTTTGTTTTCGTTTAAGGGAAATCTCATACATCCAGTCATCCATAGTCTTAAAATCAGGTAGTTCATCATTACTGTTTTCATTGGAGTAAATCCCAGCTAGGCTGCTGCTTAAGCATAGACTATCTCTATCAGCAAGTGTTAGAAAGACATCAACCACAAACTCAGAAAAAACACTTATGGGCAGGATCATAAGATCTCTCCCAAACTACTAGAAGCCCTTCGTTTTACAGAGAGAAAGATTAATCACAAAGAACATTTCAGATGGCTGTCATTCTTCCCCGGAGTGGACGTCCCTATACATTTATCCCAAGGTCTAACCCTCCAATGCTCAGAGAAACTGCTGAGAAACAAACAAAACGAAAAAAAGAGCTTCACCTCTACAGGCATCAGTTGGCACTTTAAACGGTAAAGTATATGACAGAACAGTTTGGAAAGGCTGAACAAACACTACAGAGTTCAAAGTTGCATCTAAACAAAACAAGATTCCTGGAAGATTTGACGGTCGGATGATTTCAGTTTGTTCTGCAACCACATTACCTGCCGGGTGCCATGCTGTCGTAAAATTAGGTTCGATTCGATGAGGTTACTTTATCTGTTCCCCAAATGTAAACTCTGCGGCATACAAAACGGTTCTAGAGTTAATGTAAAGTCAGCTGCCCTACAGCTGAGCTTAGTATATACTGGATTATACAAAAGGACAGTACTGCAGCCTAGCAGCAAATCTCCACCAGTATGGTTGAACAAGGGTTGCAACAGCCCAGTCAAACTGCAGACCTTAACCTGATGGACCTTAATGAAAACACACACCTCTATAAACTATGGCATTGTTGTAAAGGGCCAAATGTCCTCCACAACACATGAAAGACTGATAAAACGATAAAAGGTCCAATAAGCTTTTAAACTGTGATAAACTCATGATTTGTAAAATCAGTGGAAACCTTAGATTAGGGCTGTCAAAATAATAAAAAAATGTATATAATCGAAACTAAACTATATATTCCTTCCTTTTGCTCAAAATCAATACAAACGGAGTCATTTTTCACCTTCCCAGGTTGGTTGTCAACTTCACACAACAGTGCTGAACACCCCCCCCCCCCCCCCCCCTGATAAAGACTCTTAAAGACTGACTTTCTGAGGTTTGAGAGGAATTTGAAAAGTTCAGTAAAGCTCCTCTATCTGCAACAGTGAAACAGCAAACATGCCCAATGGCACAAGCAAACGTCACATGCTTAAACATGAGCAACTTATAGAAAGCTCCATGTTTCCCCATCGAGGGATATGTTTCCCCACTGCAGACTTGTTGTGCAGTCTGCACTGTGCAACAACACTGTGCAACAACTACAAATGTGGTATGGTAAGTTGACACGTACACCCCATTACTGCTCTCTTTAGGAGTAAAAGAATTAGCAGCTAATGTGGCTAATAATAAAACATTCAATGGTTAGGGCAGAAACTAGTTGAACCTGTGGCAATGTGTCCTTCTAGTTGATCCCCAAAGAAAATATGATAAAATCCTTATTTACACTGTAAAAACAAATCTGTGTTTCCACTAATTCCACAATTATATCCAAGGTACAAACTTTCTTAAAGGATATCATCATTTTGGTACAGTCGTCTTTTTTACTTTTGCTGGGTGATGAGTTTCCTTCTACTGGTTTTGCCCTAATTAAGGCAATGAAAAAAAAACAATTTATTTTTCTGTTCTTTATTAGAAAACACCCTATGCCTTCAAAAAAAGGTGATTGAATTATCAAGAATTTTTCTTTGCACTGGTATCAAGTTTGAAATGATTAGTATCATAGCAACTCTCAAAGTAATGGCATCTACCTTCTCCCAGTCAAGTTTCTCAATGTCCACAAGGATCCTCATCAGCTCAGGAATAGCGAGAGCAGGGTGAGTGTCATTCAGCTGGATGGCCACCTAGACAGAAACACAGAACCACAGTGGAAAAACTAATTACGGACTCACCCAAAGTTAAATTACAGATCTGGCAGCAGATGGAAGCTAAATCTGCAAGGTCTTCCTATTTATATATAACTCAATATGTGGAGGTCCTTCTGATTTATAGGTAAATATAGTGAAAATCAATACTAGGAGCAAATATTAGTGTAAGTATAAATATCTTTAAGGGCCACAAATGAAAAAGGATAGATATCAGAATGTGATGAAGCTGTCACCTTATCTGGCATCTTAGAAAGGTCTAATCGCACAAACTCTGTGGAGCCAAACTTGGAGGCTTTGAATCGCCGGATGATGTCTTGAAGAGTCGCTGCTACAACAAAGTACTCCTGCTTCAGACGCAGCTCCTTCCCCTCAAAAAACTGAAGAACAAAGACAGAGTTGTGATGGTCTCATTTTCTCTTTTGTGTAGCATCTACTATACTAACAAACCTGCTACAGGTTTACGGTTATTCTTGTTGTTGTCACAGAGTCAGAATGGCTCAACTAAAAGAAATAAATTAAGTGCTGAAAATGTGACAAAAATATTGAAGGACCCTGAGGCCAGCACCAATCCACAATCGCATCCTTTTTAAAATGTGGATGGAACCTTTAATGTATGAAGTTCTCATCTAACAACTGGAACCTTTTAAAGTTCTCCTTGGATGGATCATATGTAGGTTTTCTATAGAACAATAAATGTTGTAGTTAGGAGGTCTATGTTTATTCTTAGAAAATACATTTAAATATCATTTTCCCTGATGCAGATATTCTTTTCATTTTTCCAAAATATACATAATCATTAATTAGATGATCATCTTGGATTGAATTAGAACGGAGACTGGAGCCAGGCCTTCTCGTAAAACATCAGTCTAATCCGCTTTTAAAAGAATGGTCAAAAGTTTCAGTGAAGACACTCCTAAACCTGGACAGCTTTCCCAGGAGAGTTGAAGCTGCAATAGCTGCAAAGCGTAGACCAACCTCATATTGAACCCTATCAAAAATGGGATGTCACTTTTCATATGCAAGTCAAGGAAGGTGAATGAATACTTTTGGCAATATAGTGTATATAAGCCTTAGTGGAAATAGAAAAAGATTAAGAAGAAGTATGTACATACATGGGTATGTACAGCCGTTTTTTATCATACAATACTCACAAAAAAGTCCCGATATTCAGCTTTTGGGTGAAATTTCAGGATGAACCCAACATACATCTATAACCTTCACAGGTTAACTTAATGTGACCTTCACTAAACATTTGAATGCAGGTGTCCAACTGTTCAGTGTTTCAGTTCTTTTTGCACAACTATTGTTCTCCAACAAGGAGAACAGAAAAATTCACAACAGGTGTTTGATCCATGAATCGGCCAATAAACGTCCTGATTCAATCAGAGTTGGTATTTAAACAGTCCTCCTCATGCTGTTCACATTTTAACATCCTGAGAACAAGACAGCATCTAACAATTGATCAACAGCACCTCCCCATTGCGAGGCTTCTAACAGGATGTTCTCAGATGGAAGTGGCCACTGAGCTTAGAGTGTCAGAGTGTCGTCAGCTGGTTTCTACAGAGAGAATGGAGGAGTCACAGAAAGGCATAGAAGTTGACATCCTTTGGCCACCCTCACTGTGAACAGTTCCCTGTGGAACCACATGATAAATGCCACTCAACTCAAGGCGCATTTAAGGGAAATGAGATGTTGCCATCGATGTTGGAGTCATCAAGGAGAGCGATATACATCAGCCACTGTTGTCACCAGACGAACCTTGGGTGGTGGTGGTGGTACAGTGTGGGCAGGTGTGTCTAGTCAGTATAGAACTACCCTACACTTTGTGGTACACTGACAAGCCCATACTACCTGAATAACATCATTAATCCAGTCATTGTGCCCCTGAATGAACAACACAGGTCTAATTTCATCTATATGGACGACAATGCTTCAGCTGATGGAGGTCACATCATTATGGAACAGCTGCTGGAGACTGCGGTACCTGGAATGGAGTGGCCTGCACTTTCTCCAGACCTGAATCCAATAGAAAATCTGTGGGATCAGCTGAGTCAATGTCAGAGATCCTTCAACAAGAGTGGGATGCCATGCCTCAGCAGACAATAGGTTGACTAATGAACAGCATGAGACGTTATTGTCAAGCTCTTATTGATGCTCAAGGTCACATGACACGTTATTGAGACACTGACATTTTCTGTTGTGGTATACCCACCATTGTTGTTGGTTTTTGTTTCCATAAATAGTTTCAGATGAGGAAATAACCATTGAATGCTTCTACTTAAATCCCCTACTTTAATTATGTAATATCCCTGCATGAATTTTTATGTTTTCCATAAATTTCACCTCAAAGTCAAACATCCCTAACGTTTTGTGAGTAGTGTATAAAGAAAAGAAAAAAGAAAGGCAGGTTGTGGTAGTGTTAATGTGTTTATTTTGTTTCACAGCACAGTAGCTGATTACCCAGGATGTAAGGTGTTTTTTGTGTTCAGAGAGACAGTCTGGGAAAGAAACTGTTTCTGTGGTGGTTGGTTTTTGCCATTAGTACTCTGTAGTACCAACCTGAAGGTTAAAGACTAAACAGCTTGTGATCAGGATGTGAGGAGTCTACAGAGATGTTCTCTGCCTTCTTCCTGACACTTGGCATGTACAAGTCTTGGATG
Source organism: Girardinichthys multiradiatus (assembly GCF_021462225.1). NCBI lineage: Eukaryota > Metazoa > Chordata > Actinopteri > Cyprinodontiformes > Goodeidae > Girardinichthys > Girardinichthys multiradiatus. The sequence continues at coordinate 44,092,422 of NC_061807.1, forward strand.
GAGGAAATGTCAGCCCTGATGATCCTCTCTGCAGACCTAATAGTTATTTGCAGTTTGGACCTGTCCTGTTTTGTGGATGAGCAAAACTGATGGGTAAACACAGGACAGACTGAATAATGGCAGTGTAGAAGATGACCAGCAGCTCCTGTGGAAAGTTGTACCTCTTGACCTGCTACAGGAAGTACAGTCTCTGTTGAGCCTTCCTCTAAACAGTGTTTATGTGTGAGGACCAGCTCAGGTACCGAAAAAAAGCTGGTTCCTAGGAACCAGAAGTGATCTAAAGTAGATACAAGGTTGTTGAGGATGGTGAGGGGAGGCGATGTGGGGGGAGTTTTCTGGAAGTCTACCATCATGTCCACCGTCTTAAGCGGGTTAAGCTCAAAGTGGTTCTGACCAGACCAGCAGACCAGCCGATTCATCCTCTGTATGTATACAGTTTCGTCACTGTCCTGGATCAAACCAATGACAGTGGTGTCACCTGCAAACCTCTAGGGTATCACAATAGGGCCCGCTGATGTGTGGCCATTTGAGCTGTACCGCTTAATAGTGAGCAACAATGCACTGGTTTCTTCACCTCTGAAGGGAAGAAGAAACCAACTGAACAATATACATCTAGATACACTTTCTCACTTAATAGGTCTCTTTATTTTCATGACTATTCACATTGTAGATTCTCAGCAAAGGCAACAAACCAGTGAATGAACACAAGGAAACATAGTAAACCCAAAGTGTGAAATAACTATAATAATATTGTATAAACATATTTTTATATTTTAGATTCTTCAAAATAGCCACCCTTAGTCTCTCCATGAGCTTCATGAGCTGAAATGGTTTTCCAAAGAGTCTTGAAAGAACTTCCCAGAGCTTCATTGAAAAACGACCAAAGGTTAATATTTTAGTCATTACAGCAAAGAGCGACTACTTCAAAGAATCTGAAATATCAAACATATTTAGGTTTAAGCCTTTTTACAGTTTTACATATGCTACATAATACCATATGTGTTGATTTAATTTTGATGCCTTTAGTGAGAATCTACATAAAATGTTAATAGTCATAAACATAAAGAAAACTATTAAATGAGAAAGTGTGTCTAACATTTTGACCGGTAGTGTAGGTTGATTTCTCACCAGAATATCAGTGCAGTTTTTGTGTCATTGTTGTCCCTGAGAGACCAATAATCCACAGTGAAGAAACAGCAGCTCTCCCAGCACTGTATTTCTTACAAACAAGCACCACAGTTTTACTTCCACTCCTGATCTCTGTTTTCTTTGTGCTGTGTGTTTGACGCCAACTTTTAAATGGGACAATTATTGTTACCTTCAGCAATCATAAAATTCTGGGCTGAATGGAAACATCCACAGAGAGTTCTAGCAGATCCTAGTGGGTGGGTACAAATAATGAACTTTATGTCACACAGGTTGAACGGTTGAGCAGTCAGCAGAGCGGACTGGAAGTGGTTTTTCTATTAAACGGCCATAGCTGTGGCCCCAACAGCCTCCCCAGACCCCAAGCTTTTATGGTACACCTGCAGCAGTTCATAAAAAACTATTACATTTATAAGTACTGAGAAGGGGCATTGGAAAGATATATCACCAGTGACTTTAGGAGCTTCTACCTGTGAAAAGAAGTACTAAAGAAAAGCTCCTGGGAGATTGGATTATTAACTTAAAATAAAACGTGGTTGCTTGGTTGTGTCTGGGTAACAACAACAAAAAAAACACACTCACGTTGTCATTGGGGTACAGAACCCTGGAAATGTTCTCAGCCAGGTTTCTGTCCAGGACAGCTTGGATGTAGCCACCAACATTAACTGTGGGACAACAGCTGATTAAGTCTGTGTTTGACTCTCAGTTCTGACTAAATGTCCTCAGATGTTTCACTAAGTAGATTTTCAGGATGTCAGTGATGGCACTTTTAAAATAATACAACCAATACGTACAGTCTTTGAGGTTAAATTCACAGGGGGCCTTAGCAGACCAGAGTCTCATAGTGTTAACGATGTTGTTCCTGTAGCCAGGAACCGGGGTGTCGTAGGGAAGAGCCAGAACAACCTGGGTTAAAACAACAAAAACACAAATCATTACTCTGGTTTTTGATGTGTTGCTCTCTGCAGTGTGCTACAGCGTGATCTGTGAGATCAAAGTGACAAAAGGGTTTAACATGACCTTTCTATTGTTAGCAACATGGTTACCATTGATACGATATTGGCATTTCTTTTCCACTTGTTCTGAATTAAGAGGCAATCTCCCCAAAAAACATGTGGAACATCTCCAAGATTCCCCCAATTTTTCTGCAGAATTGTCATAATGTTGTTTTCAAATGTGTAGAAATGACTAGAGGTGTTAAAGTATCTTATCATCAGATCTCAAATAAATTCCTTCCAAAATTAGGTACCGATTCCTTTGTTACAGTTTACTCAGAGATCTTCCTATATATCCTCTTTCACTGCAGTATTTAGTTCTAATATCCATTCTCCTTATGTCCAAAGTGTTCTGTGAAGCATCTGTCACTAGTCTTTGAAAAATAATGGACATTTTACTAACTAGCTATTTCTTTTTCTGGGCCATGATGTGTTTCATTTGGACACATTTGATGTCGTTAGATGGGAGAGAAAACTGTTTATGGAAAACTGATGCCTGCTCCATAAAATAAATGGTTTATTTGATGGAGACATTTATCAAACTAATTTCTAATACCACTGCTCCGTGTAGAATGGAGGAAAAATCTAATGTAGTCTATGACTATTAACTAAAGGAGATCTCTATAAAGGTGTTCCTCTTACAGCCAGGTGATTCTATTGAGGAGCCATAGGGATTTGGAACTGTTCTTTAAGTCAAAGCCAGTCATGAGTAAGAAAAACTTTTCTCAATATATTCTTCGGTATGTTAGTTATTTCGAGAAGCTTTTAATTTGCAAACCTTCAACCAACTTTGTCTCTGATTAGGAAATTGTAATCTTTAGAGCGTACGAACTAAAAATGGGAAGCTAGGCTGTTGAAACAGAAAAATGACACAATAAGCTTTGTGCTCTTAACTAGGGGTGCATGTCAGTTAAATCATATGGAGCCAAAGTCAGGTGAGTTTGCTGATAAGATTTTCTATGACAGACCTTTTGTTATCACCACTGCACTGATTAGAAACACAACTGACTGATTAAGTTTTAAAGAACTTGTTCTCCTCATTATTCTGTGGGTTGTGTCTCACCTCAGGAATTTGTTGCACAATATTAAAAAATCCCAAAAGATCAAAGGTGTCTTTTTTTAAATATAATTTTCCAACAACACAATCAGACGATGATCTGTGTCAAAAGGTAAATTTGATAAAGACCTGGCACTAACATCCATCCTGGATGATCCAGTCACATCTGGACAGCCTGAAAATGTTGAGAGGGCTTTTCTTCTAGGAGGTGTCTGTGACATTGGACACAGTTTGAATGTAATATGGTTCAGTGAGTTTTCTTTGAAGTGGGATGTTTGTTCTGGTCGTTGTTAGGGAAACCATCATCAGTTGAATCTGAGACAGCACACTGATGGTGTTTGATTCACAGAGCTATGTGCACAATAAAGGAGCATAGAGCAGCTCACAGCAAGCAGTCTGGTGTTTTACTGCAGGGCTATTTCTAATGGCTTCAAATCTTCAGCATCTTTGTTAACTGACACATTAAGTTTACCAAGACTTTAGTGCAAATAGCTCTACAGAATAAAACTTAGGTCCATGTGAATCTAAATATGTTAAAGCTTACAGGGGCTACAGGAGATCCTTCCTGCCCACAGCCATCAGCATCTACAACGGCTCTTTGAAGAAACCTTCATAATATGAGCTATAACAACATTTAATTTCCCTTTGGGATTAATAAAGTATTTTTGAATTTGAATTGAATTATCTGATGTAACTTATTTTAAACATCAGTCGACCTGTTGATGCTAATGTATGAGGCAACTGCATGTTTAGTCGCTGATAAAGAGTGTAACTCCGATCCGATTATTGATCACACTTAATATTATTGATCATACTTGAGGCTTATCATGTCTGAAAAGGGCCAAAGTGGCTCAAAGGTCAGAACATTAAAGATTTGAACCTGAGACCAGGAAACTGCCCAGATCTTAATCCCATAGGGAACCTGGCGTTAGTTCTGAAAAGGGAGGTGGAAAAACAGAATAAAACAAACTCTAATTGAGTCCAATCACTAAGATGTAAGAATGCATCACCACCAGTCAGGAGTTGATATCCAGCATGTCTGAGAGAACAGCAGAAGGTCTAAAGAGGAAGAGTTAAACTGTAAATATTAAATCTTTGTAGTTTTGGTTGTGTTAAGCTGATAGGAGCATATAAAAGATTTGTTGTTCTAATATCTGAAGAATTATCCTTTAGTAAACCATTGGAACAAATCTACAAATATTCAAGTTAGAAAACACAGCACATGTTTCATTTACAAACCTTCCAGCTATCTGTAAGAGTTTAAAAATGGTCAGCCATCAAAAATGAAGCTAGCAGTTCTAAGGAGGCCCAGATATGGCCTCATAAAATTCATTCTAACTACGGAGACGTGAAGCTTGGATTTCTTTGAGAATATTTTGAACTTCTAGTGAGTAACAATGCTTTCCTATGAATAGTTATTTGGGTTACATGATGGTGCTCCAGAAATATTAGCATCATATGAAATAAAATACTGTATATTCAGATTTAGTTTGTTAAAGCAGCCTCTGCAGAAACTGTATAAATCTCTGATCCTGTTGTGTCTGTTTGATAAGCTTGAATCCCATCAAAAACATTGTTTTACTCTGGTTTCAGTTATTTCTCTGGCAATCCTTAAATCAGTTCAGCTGAAGAGGTTTATTGGTTGAATGCTGACATCTGTTATAGGGAGACCACCTCAGTGGTTAGTTTACAATTGATTTGCATGATTTCAATCTGAGAATGGACTCTAAATATGTAGTGTAGTAAATACATCTCAACTACAAAGGACTGAATCTTCTTTTCTCTCTTTTTCTATAGAGAATTGGTTTATTGATTAGATACACTGTTTCTTCTGAAGCAGAGTAAAGAATGATTGTAACTCTGTGTCTGTTCCTACTAACCTGTGTGTCAACCCATTTCACACCTTCAGGTGTGTGTTCCACCCTGCCGTAGAACTGGACCGGGCGCATGTACTCAGGGCGAGCCTTCTCCCAGGGGTTACCGTAACGCAGCCAGTCATCTGCTTCTTCTACCTGGGTAGAGGAGTCGGGAAACAAGCAGTACACAAGGCGCTGTTACTCATGTCCATCTGGTACCCTGCCTGGTAATGTTCTGTGGTAAAATGTTCTGCTATTAATTTACTAGTTACTGCTTTGTGCTGTGTTTTCAGCTCTAAACTGGCTTAGTGGTTGCTTCACCATTGAAGGCTGTACCCGAGAGTGTAACACACATCCAAAGCCATCCATAATTCCTAGATATCCAGGGTTCCTACACCTTTTCATATGGAAATTCAAGACTTTCCCAGACTCAAAACTCTGGAGTTCTTGGTATATTAGGGAGACAACAAGAACATAAAGGAGAGAGTAGGCAAAGAACAAAAGAGAGAAGGAAAATAGGACACAAGGAAGAAAGGGCACAATAAAGGAAAGAATGACGAATCTGAAGGAGGAACGATACAAGGAAAGGACAGGAGGAAGGAGGACAGAAAGGAGGATACAAGGAAGAACAGAAGAAAAAACAGAAGGAAGAATGTAATAAAGGCCTGTTTCAATTTTCAAATATTTTATTAGGGCAAATATTGATCAAGAAAATAACTTTTCTACACAAAACATTTAACATTTCTTTATGTTGCACAACTTCAAATGAATTCTAACAGATGAAGTGTGGCATCCAGCTGTTCCATCTGGTCCAAAAGAGAAAAAAAGCAATCATTTATGATTGGTGCATACCTGCCAGCCATTGACGATTTTTTGATTAAAGATGCCAAACTCATAACGGATTCCATATCCGTACGCCGCAAGGCCCAGTGAGGCCATGGAGTCCAGGAAACAAGCTGCAGAAAACACAAGCAAGAATCTGTGAGATGTGAAACGGATCTGTATAGAACCTTTCTGCCAGCATCTGGCCCGGCACTCACCAGCAAGGCGACCCAGCCCTCCATTTCCTAAGCCAGCATCTTCCTCGATGTCCTGCAGCTCTTCCATGTCCAGACCCAACTGAGGAACAACACAATGTTTCAGCTATATATAAATATATATAGCTATATAGACATAGAGATAGACAGATAGATAGACACAGACAGTCAGATAGATATCTATATCTATATATATATATATATATATATATATATATATATATATATATATCTATATCTATATCTATATATATATATCTATATATATCTATATAGATATATATATATATCTATATATATATATAGATATATATATAGATATATATATATGTATATATATAGATATATAGAGATAGATATCCATCTCTATTTATATACACGGACTGGTTCGAGCTGATAGAAAGGCAAAAGTAACTCAAATAACCACTCGTTACAACCAAGGCATGCAGAAGAGCATCTCTGAATGCACAACACGTCGAACCTTGAGGCAGATGGGCTACAGCAGCAGAAGACCACACCGGGTGCCACTCCTGTCAGCTAAGAACAGGAAACTGAGGCTAGAAAAGCACGAATCATCACAGACTGGTTTCTTGAACATGACAATGAGTTCACTGTACTCAAATGGCCTCCACAATCACCAGATCTCAATCCAATAGAGCCAGTACCTTGTTGGATCTATCCCACGAAGGATGGAGGCAGTTCTGAAGGCAAAAGGGCTTCCAACCCGATACTACCAAAGTACAGGGGTTGGACAATGAAACTGAAACACCTGTCATTTTAGTGTAGAAGGTTTCATGGCTAAATTGGACCAGCCTGGTAGCCAGTCTTCATTGATTGCACATTACACCAGTAAGAGCAGAGTGTGAAGGTTCAATTAGCAGGGTAAGAGCACAGTTTTGCTCAAAATATTGACATGCACACAACATTATGGGTGACATACCAGAGTTCAAAAGAGGACAAATTGTTGTTGCATGTCTTGCTGGCGCATCTGTGACCAAGACAGCAAGTCTTTGTGATGTATCAAGAGCCACGGTATCCAGGGTAATGTCAGCATACCACCAAGAAGGACGAACCACATCCAACAGGATTAACTGTGGACGCAAGAGGAAGCTGCCTGAAAGGGATTTTCGGGTGCTAACCTGGATTGTATCCAAAAAACATAAAACCACGGCTGCCCAAATCACGGCAGAATTAAATGTGCACCTCAACTCTCCTGTTTCCACCAGAACTGTCTGTCAGGAGCTCCACAGGGTCAATATACACGGCAGGGCTGCTATAGCCAAACCTTTGGTCACTCATGCCAATGCCAAACGTTGGTTTCAATGGTGCAAGGAGCGCAAATCTTGGGCTGTGGACAATGTGAAACATGTATTGTTCTCTGATGAGTCCACCTTTACTGTTTTCCCCACATCCGGGAGAGTTACGGTGTGGAGAAGCCCCAAAGAAGCGTACCACCCAGACTGTTGCATGCCCAGAGTGAAGCATGGGGGTGGATCAGTGATGGTCTGGGCTGCCATATCATGGCATTCCCTTGGCCCAATACATGTGCTAGATGGGCGCGTCACTGCCAAGGACTACTGAACCATTCTTGAGGACCATGTGCATCCAATGGTTCAAACATTGTATCCTGAAGGTGGTGCCGTGTATCAGAATGACAATGCACCAATACACACACACAGCAAGACTGGTGAAAGATTGGTTTGATGAATATGAAAGTGAAGTTGAACATCTCCCATGGCCTGCACAGTCACCAGATCTAAATATTATTGAGCTACTTTGGGGTGTTTTGGAGGAGCGAGTCAGGAAACGTTTTCCTCCACCAGTATCACGTAGTGACCTATCCACTATCCTGCCAGAAGAATGGCTTAAAATCCCTCTGACCACTGTGCAGGACTTGTATATGTCATTCCCAAGACGAATTGACGCTGTATTGGCCGCAAAAGGAGGCCCTACACCATACTAATAAATTATTGTGGTCTAAAACCAGGTGTTTCAGTTACATTGTCCAACCCCTGTACCTAATAAAGTGGCCGGTGAGTGTATAATACTGTGTCATCTGAAAACTTGACAAGACAGCTGTTTTCCTGAGAGGATCTACAGCTGTCTGTGTGGAGAATAAACAGCAAGGGATGTGAACAGGTTTCTATAGAGTCAGCATAGAAACTTTTTAATGCTTGAATGCAATTTAAAACTGTTTTTGACTTCAGTTATCAGGTCCTGATCTATGGAACCACCTCACCATTCTATTGTAGCTCTGGCTGTTTGTTTACAGTCCAGCCCTGCTGGAAGGGGAACGTCTGGATAGGACACATGGTGCCGCACACCATTGCACTGGCTCTAGGCTTTCCTGATTTTTAAATTACATCAGTTTCTATTTTTCTGTTTACATCAATAATTTAGTGCTCATGCACGGACCAGATTTTTTCTCAGTTTCGTTGTACTTGTGAAAATAACAAAGAATATTCTGATTCTGTTTCACAGCCTCTAACAGGTCTTCTTCCAGGATTGCCCTTGTATTTCACTTCAGTCATCTTAATACCTTTGACCAGATTCCCTGTTAATGCTGATGAAAAGCATCTCCATGGCCTGATGCTGCCACCACTGTGTTTTACCATGAAGACATTGTGTAAGCGTAGAGTTTACAGTGTGAGTTTCCACCAAAAATAGCATTTTGCATGTAGGACAAAAAAAGTCATGTAGTTGCACTGGACTAGAACACCTATTTGCATGGCTTGTGGCAAACTTCTTGTCACTCTTCCATAAAAGTTCAATTTGTGGAGCTCAATTTAATGCCGAGGGTGAAGACATGCTGTGTAGTGTTCGTCACAGTGGGATATGTATACACCTGTGTATGTACAAGGTCAGTTTCCCATCACTCCAAACATGATGAAATGTGGAAAGGTTCAATGGATCTGAAGAGTTTTCTAAGGTGCTGTAAATGTTTGACAGGGTTCAGGTTGCAAACACATCTCAAGATCAACTGCTCAGAGAAGACTACTGTTGTCAAAAGTATCATTTCCACTTTGATGTCTTCACTGACGTTCTTTATTGTAGAAAACAGTCGGGTGATTACAATACTTGACACACAGCAGAGCATCAGAGATTAAGGATCTCTCCCCATGTACAAGAAATATTTCAGATGGTTCTTGTAGATGTAAGATTTTAATTCAACAGATATAGTTATACAAGGCTGAAGTTCAGTTCATAAAGTACTTTTCAAAGTACCAGTGAACATGATTGAGAATCACTGATTCCCTTTACCTGGTAGGTGGCCTCATCACATGCGTTCTCCAAGCCCAGGTTCACCATGGTGTTCTGCAGAGTCCGCCCCATATAAAACTCCAGAGAGAGGTAGTACACACGCTGCAAAAAACATGAGAACAACCAGTGAACAATTGGTTTATTCCAATCCCACCTTGCTTGTTATAGAACCAGGTCTACTTCCTGATAAATATCTACACATTCATTCAAACTCTGACAGCATCAAAAAGATCCATAGAGGTAAAATATGCTGAAATACATTAATGAAGTCAGATAGGCAAAACAACAAATAAAAGTAAAAATGCTGCATTCAGAGCACCTAATGGTTCTTTTCTCTGTCAGGAAACTAAAGGAACTACTAGAGACAGCAGGGGAGTGTTTTTTATCTTTATCTTTTCATGTTTCCAAGAAGGATCACAGACCATCTAAAGCAGAGCATAAAGCCTGCTTTCAGCTCTGTGAGAGTGTCAAACTGACACTTCAGAAATCAACTCAACTGGATTTGTGTAACATGTTCTGTTTTGGAAATGTCACTGTTACGCACTGCAGCCTACATCCTTTAGTGTTAGTTGCCAAAGACTTCCATATAAATAATCATCTGATTGAACCATGACAGTTTGAAGGTTTAGATGTTAATGTCTGAATGACCTGTTTTCATTTTTGAGATGCAGAAATCTGCTTTGGATTACCTTCAGCCTCCAAGTTGAAAACTAACCATCTTTATTATAAAATTAAAGCAGAGAAGGTTCTCCCCTGCTCATAACCTTAAAACATCATTAACTAATTCATTATTAATTAAAATATAAATAACATTTTGATTCATTTATTAAAATATAATTACTTCTATTTTAATTTGTTTATTTTTTCAATATTATACAGTGCTATAAATGATCCATATTTAAAAAACATTAGCTGCAGCAATGGGAAGTTCCTCCCATTTTCTTCTAAATTTTTACTTTTTTTCCTACCGGGCACAGCTAGGCAACACAGTTTTATGGATATTATATACAACAAATATATTATGAAGACCTTCTGTTTCCTTGGAGGACATGGAGATAAACCAAGTGATAGAAACGTGAAAGAATGGCTGTGCAGTATTTACGCAGCAGCAAAGTAGGTGACATGCCAAACACACAGAGCGTGCCTAACATGTCATGCAGCTGGCTCAGTTGGCTCATACACTACGTGACCTTCTCAGATTTAGCAACTGAGCAGCAACAGAGCAGCTGATGCACATGGTTGAGGCATGCAGGACAGGGCTGCTTCAAAGCCAAGACTGAACTGGCATCTTCTCAAAGTGTGGGGCTGAAAGAATGTGTGATGTACAGTCCATGGCTCATGCAAAGCGGTTTCCATGGTGACATGACAAAGAACAACATAGCAACAGCATCTCGCTGAAAAGTCTTACTGGGACACATGGTCTCATTTTCATATAGACCTGATTTAACCAAACTGTTGAAACGTATAATGTAGCCCAATACAGAAAATACTTTGTTGTTTGTTTGTTGGTGAAAGTTGTGTGATAATGAAAAAACTGAAAAATAAAAAAATACTTCTGCATATGTTAGTATTAAAATTGAAAACAAGAAATCAATCCAGGATATTGAGCTAGAAATTAGTTGGATATCATTGACTAAATGAACTTTATGGCTCTTGAACGAATAAACATTTGGCTTTATTTCCATTTTTAATTATTAATGCCTGATGGACCCGTTTACTTTTGTTTTCTGAAAGTACAGTTCCTAATTATTTGATTCTTTATTTTTAAAAGATAATGAGAAAGGCATTCTAATTAAAAGTTAATTTTCTCCTTGACACAAGTGAAAACAGTAATATAGTAAATTCATATAAATGCTGTACTTGTCAACACAGATTTCATCCAGTTTTATCCGTTTGGTTTATGTTAGTTTTTTACAAAAAATGTGACCCATTTACTTCAATTGGAGGCGGTAGGGGACCTGCAAAATTCTGGTCCTCCATAGGGAGGGTTGGCCTAAAAAGTTTGAGGACCACTGTTTTATCTATGCTGTTCCAACAGAGGCTACTTTAAATCCGCTGTAATACAGACCACTAGAGGAGATCCTTCCTGCCCACGACCATCAACATCTACAGCAACTACAAAAACAAGTCTAATATGAGTTACAACATTTCATTTCCTTTTGGAATTAGTACTTTTTAAATTTCAATTATTGTGCTTGTGGCATACATTTTGGCAAGATATTTTTGTAATTTCTTAATTTTCTCTTGTATTACAAACTCTTAGATCTATCAAGGAACATGTTTAATTTTCCCCTTTTCACAGGTTAAAGTGTGTAGATAAAAAAAGACCTGTAAAAATCAGAACCAGCAGGTCAGACTTAAAATGAAACTGGAAAGCTTCATTGCTGCATCTCTAATCTCCAGTCTTTGCAGGACACTCATGTTATAAACAGTTCAGTTAGAGGTAAGGTGAGCCCCCCACCCCCACCCATCACTTAAAGCTGCCTCTTCCATCAGCTGACTGGTGACGGATTGTCCTTGAATGCCCTACAGGGACAAACTTGTGGGAAAACCGAGCCAGGATCTACACCAAACCCCAGTCCCAGTTTTATGAGATCATATTCTCAACATGAACACACTGTTCATAGAAAATATTATTATACGATTACTTTCTGACGCATATGGTTAGCAGCTGTTAACATGTAACTATCTACACGCTGATGACAATAACACAACAATCGGAAAATAGCTGCCAGTTATTCAGCAATATGAAACGGATCATTTTTAAGAAGAGGGTGTGGAAAGCTACTGGTGCTTTAAACACGATGAATTCTTTTCATCAATTAAGAGGAGTCCCTCGGTATTCAGCCCGCTGTGTCACCAACTACTGGAGGCAGTGCCTGGCGCTCTATCATGACAGTAACTATTAATAGAAAATACATTTGATCTCAAACAGTCCTTCAAACAGCACTGGCGAGGCCATTTTGTGATGCGACCGCTCATAGAGGGGATGGATGAACGTTTTTACGCAATCACGTTCAAACAACCAGTTGCGTCTCCATCGGAACTCGCTGCTGACTCCTACATGGACCCTCCTCAGCCGCGGTGTGTGTGTGTGTGTGTGTATGTGTGTGTGTGTGAGAGGGGAGGGCTCAGGTGAAGGTTAAAGAGGTCGATAAAGAGAGCAGTCGTCTGCATGTGCCTGAGCTGCTTGCACTCACACACGAATATGCGTTAACAGCAGGAAGCCGGTACGTGACTATAAATGGACGCAAGAAGCGCATCAGATCTGCGCATGTGCATGTACACACACACACACGCACGCGCAAAACACGCGCGCATGGCTAATCGTCAGTGACACTGCAGCAGGCGCTGTTCCTCTTCCCCTCCCTCAGATCATCCCATCAGCTGTGTGTACGTGCTGGTACAGACTGCGGCATCAGCTGCTTACTTTTGGGTCCTTCTCATAGTAATGCTGCTGCGTTCGGATCCAGCGGCCCACCAAGTGGTCTCGGACCGTGTTGGCCAAGGCGAAATAATAGTCCCGTTTGGTTGCAACGTTTCGGTCCTTCACCAGAGTGAAATGGAGGTGCCTGTTGAAATTAGTTTTCAGGTCCGCTACATTTTCCACCCCGGCCAGTCCCCGGACTGAAATCTGCTTCCTCCTGTCGTGGTCCGTCAGCGGCTTGGCCATGGCTCCTGGCGCTGTCTGTACTAGCTGCTTTCAACTGAATATGAAGCTAAACCTCAGCTGAAAACTGCCCTGTCCTCTCCTGAATCCCCCGCTGAGTGCAGCAGCTTCTGCTGTATTTATAACCTTTGTGTCGAGGTCGAAAGAAGCACACGAGCTTTTCCGGTCAAATCTTTCACAATAAAGCTCAAATTTTAAAGGCGTCACACGCACCTTTTAAATTGCTCCTCTTTTTTATGGTAGTGGGCGACACAGCAAGGCTAAACTGGATCCCTAAAAATTATCTTGTCTGCAGACGGAACTGAATTCAGCTTATTTCTGGGGAAATAAAAAATGTGGCTGTTTTTTTTTTTTTTTTTATCATTGTAGGACAAGGATATTATAGAAAAGCACAAACTAACATGTTAATATGAAGTAGAAGGATGAGTCAATAATGGTACACGAGACATGTTATTTTCCCAAATAAAAGAAGTTTAGCACGCACACCTGCCTTACTTTGATACCTCTAAATAAACTCCAGTGCAATCAATGTCCCCAGAAGTCACCTAAATACTAAATCCATTCCCCCAGTGTGTAACGTAATCTCATAATAGATCCAGCTGGTCTGTGAAGGTTACAGAGGTTTGTTAGAAAACATTAATAAACTAAGATGACGAACAAGGATGCCAGAAGACAGATAAAGTTGGGAAGAAATGTATTTAAAACAAAGGATTGGTTCCCAAAATGGGAGCTGTTAAACAAGCTGTGAGGTGTGAAGCACTAACTGGGAAAAATAATCACCAGAAATCAGATTAAATTATTGCTAAAACTTTGAAGAGATATTTTCTTTATTTTTCGTTGTGGTACATGTAAAGAAGGTCTGGAGGAGCCTGCCGCTGTAAGTATCCTGAACAAAACACAAGTTTAACATCTCGGCTAGTACTTGCACAACGCATAAAACAGAAAAATCTTGCTTCGTGTCAGTATTTATTAGTCTTTTCTTCATTGTTGTTTCCTTTGCTCCGTTGTTCACATTTTTCTCTGCAACCCCGGCTGTGGCTCAGCAGTTGGTCAACAGAAACCCACGTTACAGGATCAGATATCACATATTTACATCCAGTTAGTAGCATTGCACTGAATTTGCTGTCAGTTCATGAGTTGACTTCAAAAGTGGCATTTTCATACTGTCACAGAGTTGACAGCAGACTTTATGCCGTGTTTTAGATGGCCTGTGATTTGAGCCCCTTCTTGGAAGCATAACAGTTAAAAATGACTCTTCTGACGGAGAAAAAAAATCTCCCCAGCACCAGCCCAGACTAGTGCCGGTGTTACGTCGATTCGCGCTTCCCCACCAGATAAGGTTAGCTGCGTGAAGCTGACACCCCACCCACTTGAAAAATTCCAGCAAATAAACAGAATGGTTAGTGCTTCGTTTGTGCCGTTAAAAATTTTGTTTGTGCTGTTTTGGTTTCTGAGATATTAAAGATTATTTTTTAGGTCATCCAGAGGTCACCATCCCCCCATTTTACTCCGAATTCAACCGGAGTGGGCTCATTTTTTAGTGCTTCGTTTGTGCAGGTTTGTGCCGTTAACATTTTCGTTTGTGCTGTTTTAATTTCTGAGATATTATAAGTTTTAATTTCGGCCGATGACGTCACCATCCCCCCATTTTACTCCGAATTGAACCGGAGTGGGCTCATTTTTTAGTGCTTCGTTTGTGCAGGTTTGTGCCATTAAAATTTTTGTTTGTGCTGTTTTGGTTTATGAGATATTAAAGAATATATTTTTTTAGGTCATCCGGTTCAATTTTGCTCCAAATTGAACCGGAGTGGTCTACCTTTTTAATGCTGTTTGTGCCGCTTTTATGTACAAGCTATATAATTTTCTTTCAGGCGATCACTGACGACTTAAATCGATGACGTCTATGGCCTGCGCTGAACATCATCACCACCATGAGGTGGGCACATGACCAATATATTCATAGTTGGACAGTATTTCCCATCCCATGCATGAAGCTAGTAAAGACATGGAGAGGTACTTTAGCCTAAGTGAAGCTTTACCTTAAGTGGACAAAAGTACTTTTTTGCAGATCAGAGCTGCTGTTAGACTTTATAGACTAACCATCACTGCTTCCAACAAACAATAGGTTTTCTACTTTCATGCCAATATTGAAGTTTTTATCTGATCAAGTTTTTATCTGATCAAGTGTTTACATAAATGCTGTCACCACTGTCACCTGATTGTTCTGCACGCCTAATTTAATATATATAACCTATACCTTACTGATAACTGCACAGTATTGTATTTTTCCTCTCTTTTATTGTAAATCCCTTTCAGCCTTTTTGTGATTGTTTTTTGCACTTTGTTTCTTATAGCTTTTAGTTTGGGTAAGTTTACTACTTTTTTAGATAAATATGAACCTGTGTACTTTCATTGCCTTATGGTTTGGTGCTGACACACTCAAATGTTCCTATTGTGGAACAATAAAGGTTTTCTATTCTAATTAATTGAGAGAGGTAACCATGACTTCTGAGATCACGCATAACCAAGTTACTGTTTGAAAATGTAATCTACATTATACTTTCAAAGAAGAATAAACACTTCTGATTTGGAAAATTAACTTTATGTTATAAATCACCACAGGCAAAATATGGCATACTTAACCATCTAAGAACTTGTAACAAAGAACATTAAAATAGAACCTATTTCTGGTCAGGAATATCAAATCATGGCAAAATGTATTTGCCTTTTGATCTGGGCTTCTCAGAAATTTTCCCCCAAAATGTGTTGATTCACAGCATTCAGTCTGCTGTGTATAACGCTGCATGTGGTTGTATTGTCTTCTTTTCAGACACAGTCTTCACTATATTTGCCAGGTCATCATAAAGCTCCCACACACATGGAGCTCTTCGGCAGTATGCAATGTAATGTCCCAGACCATCTTTAGTCAAGCTTCCCTTGAAAGCGATGACTCCTCTCAAAGAGAATGTCTTTCCTTGGAGAGCAACAGTGGGGGGAAATTCACTCAAAGGAAACTGAGTTGTGTTTGCAAGGTCAGTGTCAATCCATGTTATTTCTCCAATGCTGTAGCTGTGAGTAACAGTTCCAGCACAGAGCATTTTTCCTGAGGTGCTGGCTCCTGTTTTGAATTCAAGTGGACATTCTGATTCCTTCGGTAGTGGGCGAAGGCAGGGAGACTCCGGAAGGAAGAGTCCATTTTCCACTGAAATGTCAAGCTGAGCCATGCCAGAGTCCATCAGCACAGAAATGTCAGGAGAAACAAATGGTACTTCCCTTGTTGTTCCTTTGTTTAGCTGGCATAACTGTGAAGAGCAGTGTTTTGAGATGTAAACGCTGGATATATTTCTCATTGTTTTTCCAATGACCGTGGAGATATTGCACTGGGCATCGATTTGATGGGCACCAGACCTCAACTGGATTTTTTCAAACATTGCACTAAACAGCTCTGCCCTCTGTGAATAGATCTTTGGGGTCACACCATCTGTAGCAATGGCTTTTACCAGCAGCAAGATGGGGTTGTCACTGTTGTTCCTGACAACATTTTGAAATGCTGAGCTGTCACAGAAAGCACAGCATAAGCACTGACAAAACGCATTAAATGCACATATGTTCAGAACAGAGATTGTTGATTTCCCAACTCTAATCGGTTGATGCAGGTTTCCATTTTTTAATAGTCCCACTTTCACTCTTTTTGCCCCAAAAGATGGATCTGCATGGAGCCATTCAGTGCAGGAAGTGAGATAAGAAGTTCTCTTCCTTTTTTTGGGTGGAAGAATTAGTCCCCTCCAGTTTTCAACCACGTCTTCATCTGTTGGAGGAATGTTTGTGGTTTCATCGGATTCTACAGAATGGTGAGAATCCATTCTTGTCTTGGCTTCAGCACTGTGGGTAGTCATGGATACAGAGTTTGTTTCGGAAACATTTGCTAATCCAGATGTTTCCTCATCATTTTTCGCTTTTGCAGAACAAATCCGCATATTTCCTTCTATAAAGGAAAGATGACGAGAAATAAAGCGATCAACTCGAATGGGTAAGTTCTCGTGTTTAAAAAGGCCATGCTTTACATTTTTAAATTCTGCTTCAACAGTGGCTGAGCTTGCTGTGAGGTTGGTGCTTTTGAAGAGGGGGACCATTACTCCTGTCCAAAAAGACAAAATGGGATCTTTGTCACCTAATTCCAAATCTCTTCTCTCCTGCTTAGCTTTTCGTAGGGTGGCCAAATTTGGAAGGTGACTTGGCTCAGCATCTCCAATATCCATCAAATCTGATGCCTTCGCTGACCTCCATACAGCCGGCTCCATCCTGCCCTCACACAGCTCTTTTGAAATCTGTGCACGAAGGTTTCCAGACATGAACCTCTTGGATTGCCCAGTGTGCAAGGAGATATCAATGTCTTCGATGGAATACTGAAGCAGCATTGGGCTGTTTACCGTTGGCTCTCTAGCACAAGTCATTTTAATATGGCCTTGACACTCTTTACAGAAGCCTTTGATATCTATGTAGTTGCTTGTGACAGTTGGATAAACTTTTGCTCTCTGGAACACAAATGTACATGTGCTTTTGATCTTTTTCCAAATCAGGTGGTTAATTACATGACTCCAAGTGCCAGGCTTCAAAATCATGTATTCCCTTTTGCCAGATGATGAAAACTTGTCATTATATTCCACTTTCTCAGGTACAAATTTGATCCATTCCTCAAAAGGAACTTCAAGCTGAAAACCTGAGCAGTCGTCTTGTCCAGGAGAAATGGAGCCAGAGTCAAACTCTGTGTCCACACTGCTCTCACGATCACTTTCCTGCTCACTGATCTCCAAACATGACCAGATGTTGTGTCTGTTAGATTTTACAAAAGTGTACAGGGCTTTTGGAGACATCTTGTTTTCCAGCTGCTGACTTCATTCTGTCCAAATAGTGGCAGCTGGAGTGGCTATTTTGCCATTTAGAAGGATATCCTCTTTTGAACTGCAGAGAACTGCAATAAGGGAATCCCTGTCTATTGATGGCTGTCGAGGCATCTAGTTAAAGAACGAAAAGGCTTTGATTAGCATAAATCAAAATATTATTCTGGCCTATATAATCTCCCAAAGCCACAAAACATTGATATTTCAGCATTCTATCACAACTCAAAAACTCAGTTTAAATTGTTCTCTCAAATCTGTAAGCCATTTATGCTGTGTTGTAATTATAGTATGTTTTTATTTTATTTTAAATGTTGAATTTTTTACTACTACTTGTCTTGTGAATTTTCAATTGAAGTATCTGTTCAACTTTAAAAATGTGTCTTAGTTCTGTGGAGTCTACTGATGTGCCTAAACATCGATGACTAAAAATGAATGGAATAGCTGCAAAATGAAACCTTGCCGAATCTTTGTTTCAACATTTTTTTAAAGTCTGGACTTTTAAAAAACAGTGTTTTATCTAAAACCTAAACATTATTAGCTTACTTACCTTGTACAAGTGTAGTAAAACGTTTAAATTACCGCCAAAACAAGGTCAGTGGTGGGGGTCAGTACGTGGGTGGAGCCAATCCCTATGACATTGCGTGAGAACTTAGTCTATCAAAGTTGCCAAGCGCTTTTAAAAATTCTTACATTTAATGTCAGAAATTAGAAATTAATGCTTGATGCATTTAAAAATTTTATTTGAACAAAAAGTAAATTACTTGGTTATGAACTTTGAGCCAATGACCTACTCGCACTTCCGCTTTTGTCCAGCGTACACGAGCTGAATTAGATTATTAAAACCACAACAGTAACACAGAACAGTTATTGAAATTATCATTACATCATAGTGGTCGCAGACCATGTCAGGTTTTGGGCAAGGAATGTGTAGCTGCAGCTGGTGGATTTTTCCCCATTTGTGAGAGGATAATATTGAATTACTGTGTAGAAAGATAAAGGTATTGGTGACTTAGTAGACATATTTAAAGCAAATTTCTTTGAGACCAAAAAAGTTTCATAATCTTTATTAAAGAATAAAGTGCAAAACACTATAACAAGGCATACATTTTACAACATCGGAAAAAAACACAATTTAACTTGCATGATGAAAGAAAAACACGAAATTAATAACTGCTTGCTTGGTGGTGATGATGTTCAGCGCAGGCCATAGACGTCATCGATTTAAGTCGTCAGTGATCACCTGAAAGAAAATTATATAGCTTGTACATAAAAGCGGCACAAACAGCATTAAAAAGGTAGACCACTCCGGTTCAATTTGGAGCAAAATGGGGGGATGGTGACCTCTGGATGACCTAAAAAAATATATTCTTTAATATCTCATAAACCAAAACAGCACAAACAAAAATTTTAATGGCACAAACCTGCACAAACGAAGCACTAAAAAATGAGCCCACTCCGGTTGAATTCGGAGTAAAATGGGGGGATGGTGACGTCATCGGCCGAAATTAAAACTTATAATATCTCAGAAAATAAAACAGCACAAACGAAAATTTTAACGGCACAAACCTGCACAAACGAAGCACTAAAAAATGAGCCCACTCCGGTTGAATTCGGAGTAAAATGGGGGGATGGTGACGTCATCGGCCGAAATTAAAACTTATAATATCTCAGATATTAAAACAGCACAAACGAAAATTTTAACGGCACAAACCTGCACAGACGAAGCACTAAAAAATGAGCCCACTCCGGTTGAATTCGGAGTAAAATGGGGGGATGGTGACGTCATCGGCCGAAATTAAAACTTATAATATCTCAGATATTAAAACAGCACAAACGAAAATGTTAACTGCACAAACGAAGCACTAAAAAATGAGCCCACTCCGGTTGAATTCGGAGTAAAATGGGGGGATGGTGACGTCATCGGCCGAAATTAAAACTTATAATATCTCAGAAAATAAAACAGCACAGACGAAAATTTTAACGGCACAAACCTGCACAAACGAAGCACTAAAAAATGAGCCCACTCCGGTTGAATTCGGAGTAAAATGGGGGGATGGTGACGTCATCGGCCGAAATTAAAACTTATAATATCTCAGATATTAAAACAGCACAAACGAAAATTTTAACGGCACAAACCTGCACAAACGAAGCACTAAAAAATGAGCCCAAAATTAAGGCAGAGGAATGATTACAGAGATCAGCGCTGAGGCTCCCGTCTCGGACCGTCGTCTGTTAGAGGATGATGAAGAGCCTCGAAAGAAGGTCACATACAGTTTTTATATCTGGCACTCCAATGCAATGGATGTGCCCTCCCTCAGTGATTATCAGTAGACTATGTGTCACCTTTGTGGTGTCTATCTGTTAGATTGTGTAGTAGCGGGTGTCCATACTTAATCTAAGTGTGCTGTAGCTTTCTAATCAACCCAGTTAGAATCAGAATCAGAAAAGCTTTATTGCCAAGTACGTTTTTGGACATACAAGGAATTTGTTTTGGCGTAGTCGGTGCAATACAGTACAAATTAAACAGTATAAACATATCTACAACATAATATAAATATATGTGCACAGTTTTAAGTGAGTGAGAGTAAGTATAGAGCAGTATAAGATGCAAGAGCAATACAACAGTGCAGGTGATCATTTTGCAAGTATGGCAGTGCAAGTAAAGCAGGAGTCCAAGCTGAGCGTTAATGTAACGCATAGAGTTACAGGTTACAGGTGTCCTGTCAGCAAAAAGGGGGGGGGGGGGGGGGGGCAACGGGGGAAGGTCAGGGTGGTTTCCGGGCTTTGTTAACCAGGCTGGTGGCAGATGGGAAAAAACTGTTCTTGTGGCGTGAGGTTTTGGTCCGGATGGACCGCAGCCTCCTGCCAGAGAGGAGAGTCTCAAAGAGTCTGTGACCGGGGTGGGAGGGATCAGCCAGAATCTTCTCTGCCCGCTTCAGGGTCCTGGAGGTGTACAGTTCCTGGAGCGACAGTAGACTGCAGCCAATCACCTTCTCAGCAGACCGAATGACACGCTGCAGCCTGCCCTTATCCTTGGCTGTAGCAGCGGCGTACCAGATGGTGATGGAGGAGGTGAGGATGGACTCAATGATGGCTGTGTAGAAGTGCACCATCATAGTCTTTGGCAGGTTGAATTTCTTCAGCTGCCGCAGGAAGAACATCCTCTGCTGGGCTTTCTTGATGAGGGAGCTGATGTTTGGCTCCCACTTGAGATCCTGGGAGATGATGGTTCCCAGGAAGCGGAAAGATTCCACAGTGTCAATTGTGGAGTCACAGAGGGTGATGGGGGCAGGTGGGGCCGGGTTCTGCCTGAAGTCCACAACCATCTCCACTGTCTTTAGAGCGTTGAGCTCAAGGTTGTTCTGGCTGCACCAGTCCAACAGATGAGTCCGATCAGGGTGGTGTCGTCCGCAAACTTCAGAAGCTTGACAGACTGGTGACTGGAGGTGCAGCTGTGGGTGTACAGGAAGAAGAGCAGAGGAGAGAGAACACAGCCTTGGGGGGAACCGGTGCTGATGGTCAGGGAGTCAGAGACATGCTTCCCCAGCCTCACGCGCTGCTTCCTGTCAGACAGGAAGTCAGTGATCCACCTGCAGGTGGAGTCGGGCACACTCAGCTGGGAGAGCTTCTCCTGTAGCAGAACTGGGACGATGGTGTTGAAGGCAGAGCTGAAATCCACAAACAGGATCCTGGCATAGGTTCCTGTGGAGTCCAGGTGCCGGAGGATGAAGTGAAGTTATACCGGCTGCTCCACTATCAAACCCAGTGCCCCAGCCTCAGGTCATTCATGACAACCCTAGGGCCATTTATCCTCGTAATGTGTGTCGATGAGCATTCTTATCCTATTCTAACAAAAGGGAAACATTAGAACTTATACTTTATATTACTATGGTATAAATGGAAAAAACAGATATGAGTCATATTAATAAAGGTTATTCCTAACAACCCCCCTGATGAGGTGTCATTTAAAGGCACCTCACTAATTTAGATCAGTTAACCCCCTAGGCACTGGGCAGTGGACCACCTGCAACTGGGTACCCACCCCCCGAAACAATCATTCAACCCTGTATGTGTGTTAAACCTATTTATGACCAGAGAATCTCCTTCCAGCTGTCACGTGGTTCCTCCCCCCCCAAGGAGAAATGCCATCTCTCCGGTAGACCCCTGGTTGTGTCTAAGCAACAATTGATAACCCTAGTGGAGACAAGTCTAACCCCATCAAACCTGTATGTGTATGATTTAGAGAAAAGAGAGAGAAAGGACAACAGCCTGAAGCACAGCAGAAAATCCTGTCTAACATCATGTGAATCAGTTAATGTAGACCCTAAGCGTTGATTTTCTTCATCCATCTTTGGTCCTTCCTTGAGCGACATCCATCCCCAAAAGTCCTTTGGCAGGTTCAGCTACCTAAAAAGGTTAGTCTTAAAATGCAATATAGAATCATATGTTCATACCATCAGATTACGCCCAATTGTAGGTAATTATCAACTACTATTATTATCATTAAAGCAGACCACATAGTGGCTTAATCAAATGGATCTTAGTCAAAAATATTTCATCATGATTAAAAACAATGTACCGGTTTAACACGATTAGAAAACTTTTTATTTTAAAGCAGCTTCCATTTATTACCTAACACATGTCCTAAAAATCAGCCTTTAGACAGGTGAACACATAAATAAAAATAACATCCGAGGTCCTATTAATACTTTCATTAATGACGTGCTTAACTAATTTCATTTAATCAATCTGTCATTAACTTATCTGATACAGCATTCATACCATTAAATCAAATATTCTGGTTCCTTTAATATCAACATTATTCATTAAGTCATAGAAATCACTGTAAAGGATATCGGGTCAGACGGCGGCCCCCCTTTTCTCTTATGGGTTATCCTCTGTCAATCCTGTGAGCCTGATCACGGCCCCCTCTTTCTTACACCCTTGATTTGAGGGGCCCGACCCCTTAACCATTGGCATCTGATAGGTGGTCGGCACTCTCAGTCCCCCTGAGTCCATGAAGTCCATGGTTGTAGTTATGTCCCTAAGGATGAGAGCCTAAAGGGTGTCATCCTCTTGTATCAGTTTATCTTTGACTATGTGTTGCATCTAATGTGAAATCAACAGTTATGTTGTGTAAGATGTAGCAGTGAGCGGTGCGGCAGATAAGCAACAAGGGCAGATATATTTAATTAAGGCAGCAAAGAGATGATTAGAAAAAGGCCACAAAATCATACATCCGTAACAAAACCCACCTCACATCAATCAATGTGTCTAGTGCATATGGACCCAAGCTAGAATATTGCAGGCAGTTCCTTCCGGCCGTCGCGTAACTCCGGCCCCCCAAACGGAGTACATTCTCTCTGGTAACTGCCTGCAGCCCTCAGTGTGTGCTCCACCTCTGTTTCCCATAGAACAGACCTATGCTGATGTGTGTCTGAAATTGAAATGATTAAAACATCGCAAATAGATAATAATGCCCTGTTAAAAAATGTAAAACAACAAAAATAATAAAAACCTAGAAGCACAGTGGAAATGAGCAGCACAATGTGTATCAGTATATTGTAGACCCTGAATCGTAAACCTAGTTCCATTATCTATTGCAGTTGTCTGGTCCTCCTCCTCATAGCACAGTATCATAATTTCTCCAACACTTTGGTTTGGTTCCATGAGATCCACATCATCACTTCCGCTTAAATATTCAGTGGACAACATCAGTGTGTGCTCTGGCACCACATCCATTTGATATTCTGGTCATCTCAAACCTCTGGTATCACTGGAACCAAACGCACAATCAATACACCTGAGGATGAGAGCTCGAACACACGTTGCACAACAGCATACACAACCTGCGATTACCACAACAAGCAATGAAGTGAATATACTCACCAGTAGGTTTCCCCATTCTCTAAACCACGTCTCGAACATGTTTGTGAATTGTTCATCAATTCCTGATTTTAATTCGATGGACAGTGATTGCAATCCTTTTAGGGTCTTCACCAGAGATCTATCAGGTGCTGTAATTGTTGGGAATAAAAGAACAACAAGCCTCTCCAAATACATCACAGCGTTTTTCTTCTTGTTTTTTTTTTTTTTTGTAAGGATCATGTCCAAAGCTATTCTAATTTGGCAAGAAATAATTTCAACATCCTGTTTTCATAGCCTTCAGCTGTCTCTCCTGTTTTGCCTTGGTGTCATTTAAAAGATTAGAATTGTTTCTAACAGGAAGCAGTTTGTATTCTAGCAGACATCAAATTCAAAAACGCATTTTCTGAAAGGTTCCCCCTGACGAAGTAGACCAATCGGTGTCAGGGCATCCTGGATGGAGATGGAAACCAGGGCACATCTTTCCTGTCCAGTCAATAGGTAGTCACCCCAAAGCAATTATTCCCCATAAATCAGTTCTGTTCAGCAGCAAGTAAACGTTCAAGGCCTTGTATCAAGTTAATTTACAATCTAAGTTTCAAACATCATCATCTATAAATAAATAACTCAGAAGCACATTGGAAGTTGTAATAAATGTTTAGGGTTATCACTCACATCATCAAGTAATATAGTGGGACGATTCTTCATCAACCTTTCCAGAGGAATCATGAATATTGTGAACGGCAATGCCTGAAAATAATTTGATCATACAGTCATCCCAGTACAACAAATTAACACAAACAAGAAATCACAACTTGGGTAGTGAAATCAGCATTTTTCTTTCTTTCACCATTTTCATTTCACAACACATAATCATATTTTTACATTTTTTATTTCCATTATTATTATATACAAAGAAGACAAAAAATAAATGGCATTGCAGTCTTGCTGTGTACCAGCTTATTAAGGAGTAAAAGAAGATAAATAGCAAATAGATTAGTTATAAACAGAACCATTTCGTTCAGAAAAAGGAAAGTATAGCCTACCTTTGTAGCACCTGGTGGTCTGACACAAAAACTATGGACACTTGGCCCCTTGTTACCCTTTTTGCAGCATCAAGTAGTGGAAGTTGAAAATTTATTTGTACTTCTGCCTACCACAATGAACCTATTTATGCATAAATAAAGACTGTGCCATCTAAACATTATTAGTTAAGTTTTCAGTCCAACTTTCCTTTCATTTTCTTATCCATCCTTCTATTCTTACCTCTGTTATTTGATTTTGCATCACTGCAATGTTCCTCTTTATGCACAATATGTAAACTTGTCAGAAGGCAATGGTAGACTTATTCTTTTCAAATTATAGAGTTAACAGCATTTTTCCTCCTGCTGTAAGTCTTAAATGAGGGAAAGTTTTTCCAAGTTTAATCACTGCAATTATTTGTTGTAAAGTTTTCGAAAAATTATCTTTTGGAGTCGGATAAAATCTGAGTCTAACTGGTCGAGCTAAAATCCTAAATTTAATATTGTTTGGAAGCCTGTTGCCTTAAAATTGTCACATTATCGTTCTGACGATATTTTTCCCTTCCAGCTCATAAAAGAGTTTTCCACAACTGGTGCTGCCAATCTAGAACACGCTGATGTTATTTATGGTCATGCCACAGAAAGTAATCTTCATCCCCTCAAACTTAGCGGAGTGCTAATTTCATTAGTTGTAGTGCTTGTTTTACTGCCTTTCCATACCTCGATTGGTCTCTTCTTATGTGTAGTGTAAGCATCAAAAAGGGTCAGAGTATTGTTTTCATTTCATTGTAAATGTAAGTATTAAATCTGAACCTTAGATACCATTTTTAAAATCTGGTTCAATTACAATTAACTGTAAGTGAGTCTTGTGGAAAAACTTATCTGTTTAGAAGTCTAAATGAAATTGATGAACACAAAAATGAAGGGCACGTTGTTTCTTATAATCTTAGTTTGTCTTACCCAGTTTTATAAACACACCGTAGAGTTTCAGTCAGTTATAAATTACACTTTGTATTTATTTCAAGTAACTAAAGTTTGTTTCAGTTAACTCAAGTTTTCTACATTTCAGTCCAGTCCAGTAATTCTGTTATGGTGCATTTCATCTTGTGTTAAATTTGAGTCTAATTTGATCATTCTGAACCTGACTGGAAAAAGTCAAACCATCTATTAAAATCATGTTTTGAGGGGAGAGATTGTCCCTTTCTGGCACTTCCTTTCGTGTTATCATAAAGAACTGATCTAATATTATTATGGTACTGTTGAGGATCAGACCTGCTCTTGTAGGCTTTAATTATTATTGTGATACCTTATTTAATAAAGAACACTGAGCGTCAGACAGTTTAAAATGTTTTTACCTTTCAAGCAGGCGGTCCATGGCCAGGATGGCTTCCCCAGAACAAAAAACTCAAAATTCCAATTAGTTTCATATCAGAAAACCATTTAAATTAAATGTATCCTGCCACATATACCCTAATTTTTACATAACATGAAACAGACATTCATTTCACAAAAACAGACAGACAAAATGGACAAACATTGGCCACGTGAAACTTTGATTACCCTGTAAATACAACATTTTAGAGTGGAACCACTTTGTGTCACTTAATGGTTAAAAATAATTTCTTACCATTTTCTGGTGACTCGACAATTATTTCCAGGACCCAAACAAGCTCCATCAAACTGTTGTTTTAACTTGTTAAAGCATCTTTGTGGTTGAAACTTGCTAATATGTTTCTCCTCTCTGTCTCCAAGTCTGTTCCTACAGAACAAGCAGGGAGCTCATTTTCTAGTGATGTCTCAGTCATTCTCTCACTTCACACACACGTTCACACACTCTGGCCAATCAGGCGGTACAGCACAGTTTCCTGGTCCACATGAGAGCATATTTTGTTGTCTCTCAGACACCAAAGCTTATTCACAGTAGAGTTTATTCAGTGAGCTAAGGTCTGTTCGCTTATCATGTACAGTGCCTTGCAAAAGTACTCGGCCCCCTTGAACTTTTCAACCTTTTGGCACATTTCAGGCTTCAAACATAAAGATATAAAATAAACATTTTTTGTGAAGAATCAACAACAAGTGGGACACAATCGTGAAGTGGAATGAAATTTATTGGATGTGTCAAACTTTTTTAACAAATAAAAAACTGATAAGTGGGGCGTGCAATATTATTCGGCACCTTTACTTTCAGTGCAGCAAACTCACTCCAGAAGTTCAGTGAGGATCTCTGAATGATCCAATGTTGTCCCAAATGACTGATGATGATAAATAGAATCCACCTGTGTGTAATCAAGTCTCCGTATAAATGCACCTGCTCTGTGATAGTCTCAGGGTTCTGTTCAAAGCGTAGAGAGCATCATGAAGACCAAGGAACACACCAGGCAGGTCCAAGATACTGTTGTGGAGACGTTTAAAGCTGGATTTGGATACCAAAAGATTTCCCAAGCTTTAAACATCCCAAGGAGCACTGTGCAAGCAATCATATTGAAATGGAAGGAGAATCAGACCACTGCAAATCTACCAAGACCCGGCCGTCCCTCTAAACTTTCATCTCGAACAAGGAGAAGACTGATCAGAGATGCAGCCAAGAGGCCCATGATCACTCTGGATGAACTGCAGAGATCTACCGCTGAGGTGGGAGAGTCTGTCCATAGGACCACAATCAGTCGTACACTGCACAAATCTGGCCTTTATGGAAGAGTGGCAAGAAGAAAGCCATTTCTCAAAGATATCTATAAAAAGTCTCATTTAAAGTTTGCCACAAGCCCCCTGGGAGACACACCAAACATGTGGAAGAAGGTGCTCTGGTCAGATGAAACCAAAATCAAACTGTTTGGCCACAATGCAAAACAATATGTTTGGTGTAAAAGCAACACAACTCATCACCCATCACTCATCAATCCAACATCAAAATAGGGATGCCACACTGATGTTATAGTAACCATTCGGAGTATCTTGGAGCCTGGGCGTGAGTATGAGTGACAAAGGGAGAGTTCTTCACTGTGTGAAGACATTTTCTAATAATTTGAGTAATAGGGTATAATATAATTGTGACAGCCCACTCAGCCTTTTAGAAATATTGATGCCCTGTACCTGATATTTCTGTAAAGGAATAGTTGGAGAGATTACTTAGAGGAGATAGGCATAGCCTTTGATTTGTTACAATTAATAAAACAATCTGAATTTGTTGAGATCTTATTTATTAAGGTTATTGTCTTTCTTAAAGAAGGAGCAGTTTTCTTTTGCCTTTTTGTGCTGTGCTTGAAAAAGCTCCCAGAACCAAGGCTTGACCACCAGGCATCCATCAGTATGCCACGGTTTGATTTGTTTGCCATCTGAACTCTAACTAAACATTACAGTACCTTAGAAAATTATTGAGACCCATTTAGCTATTGCACATTTTATGTTACAGTTGCGAACTTCAGTTCCCTTCATTTCACGGGATTTTATGTGATAGACCAACAGAACGTTTTCCATTATTGTGAAAGGAAAGAATTAATTGGAAAAGTGGAAAGTGTGCCGTGCATATTTATTATCTCCATTTACCCTCATACCCCTAAATAAAATCAATCAACTTCCTTTTGAAGTATGGGGCAGTCTTGGTAGAGGCTGGAAAAGACGGTAGACTAGGGTGAAGGTTCACCTTCCAGACCACAACTCTAAACAAACATCCAAACCAAAGCTACAATGGAATGGTTTGGATCAAAGCATAGTCATGTGTTAGAATGGTCCAGTAAATGTCCAGACACAAATCCAATTGAAGAATCTGTTGCAAGACTTAAAAAATGGTGTTCAGCTGGTTAAAAGAAACATGAGACATAGAAAACTCAAAATATTCGCAGCTGTAATTACAATGAAAGGTGGTTGACTCACCATGGCCAAATTCATATGCAGGCACACTTTTGATTATTTGTTAAATAAAGAAATAAAAATCCAGTACTTGACAAAACATAAATATGAATACAGGCTCTTTACCTACTGTTGGTGTTGGAAGTGGTTTTGGCAGAAATAATACAGTATAATTCTCATGTGTGTCAGTCTCTTCCTTTATTTAGGAGAAACCATTTTCATAGCATAAAACATGCATTAAACAATATGCCTTGATTGCTTTCAGTTGCAGTGACATTTGATGTGTTTCGGCACAAATTTACTCTGTTCTGCAACAAGGTAATACATTCTGTGGGTTCCTGCTGAACTGACTCGTGCCAAAGGAGCCAGCTACACCTCAGTGTGTTTCTGTCCAGAGTTACATTCATACAAGTAAATGAAATATTTCAAGCATTTTTATCTTTTAATTTTGTGGTTATGGCTTACAGATAATGAAAACCCAAAATTAGGCATCTCAGAACATGTGACTACATAAGAACTATAAAAAAGGACATTTTAAACAGAAATGTCAAGCTTCCAGAAAGTATGTCTATTTCTATGCATTCCATACTTGGTAAGGGCTCCTTTTGCATGAATTACTGCATCAGTGCAGCATGGCAACCAACCACAATCAGCTTGTGGTTGTGCTAAAGTGTAATGAAGGCCCAGAGTGCTTTGATAGCTCCCTTCAGGTCATCTGCATTGTTGGGTCAGGTGTCTCTCATGTTCCTCTTGACAATACTCCATAGACAATCTACGGGGTTCAAGTCAGGCCAATCTGCTGACCAATCAACACCATGGTCATTGGACCAGCTTTGGTACCTTTGGCAATGTGGGTCGGCACCAGGTCCTGGTGGAAAATGAAATCCGCATCACCATATATATTATTAGAAGGAAGCATGAAGTGCTCTAAAAGTTCCTGGTAAGTGGCTGTGTTGACTGTGGACTTCCGAAAACCCAGTGGAGCAACACCAGCAGATTACATGGCAACCTAAACCATCACTGGCTGTGGAAACTTCATACTGGACTTAAAGCAACATGGATTCTGTGTCTCTCCACTCTTCTTCCAGACTCTGAAACCCGCATTTCCAAAATGAAATGCAAACTCTGAAAAGAGGACCATAGACCTCTGAGTAACAGTAACACATATTTCACCTCTTTGTTCCTCGGCCACCACATGTGGAACTGTGAAGTTTTTTTCCCACCATTTTGAGTTTTATATGGAAAACATTCCAAATCTTTATGTAATTTTACACAGAGACACCGCTGAAAACAAGGACAGGAGAGGTATGACTGACTTTCTGTT